>NC_133659.1:192895147-193221296 GCF_037893015.1 Macrotis lagotis
TCAACTTTAAGACAATCTTTGACCACAGTCACATTCACTGAATGCTCTGTTCCTTTTTGATTGAACAGTTCAAAATGAGGAGTTCTATAAACAAACTTCTTAACAGAAATCCAATCCACAAAACCCAGAAAGAAAAGCCAGGAGAGGGGGCAGCTAGGTGGCGTAATGGATAAAGCACCGGCCTTGGAGTCAGGAGTACCTGGGTTCAAATCTGGTCTCAGACACTTAATAATTACCTAGCTGTGTGGCCTTGGGCAAGCCACTAACCCTGTTTGCCTTGCAAAAACCTAAAAGAAAAAGAAAAAAAAAGAAAAGCCAGGAGAAAGAACATCTACCTCAGAATTTGTTTTCCGAGGTCCTGAGTGAGTTGGGCACAGAGGGTGGATCAGCCCTGGATCAGTCTGATTAGTGGGGGGGTTGGAGCCCTGGGGGCCCAAGAGACAGACCTGCTTGATCAACGGAGCTAGAGCCTGGTCTACCGCAGGGGCTTGAGTCAACTAGGGAGCAGAGGCATTGGGGTTGGAGCTGACCATCCGGAGCCTGCTGACAGGGCTGGGGGGATATTTCCAGTGCAGGAGAGCTGGGCACCATCCCTGGGCTCCTCTGGTCTGAGGAACTCCAGAGTACAGGCCTCCATTAAGGCTGAAGCCTCTTCCCAGAACAAACACAATCACTGACCTTCTGCCCCAGGTAGGGGTGTGTGAGCAGAAGAACCCGCCCAGCTGACAATAGGGAGAGGGATGACCTCACCCCAGGGTAAAGCCCACCATTGCTCACACCCTCCAGGCCAAGGGAGAAGGCCTCAACCAAGGTCACAGACACTCCAGAGAAAGCAACCAGCACCCCCTACTGGCCAGCTGGAGATATTGCACTCAGTGAGTAAAGCCTCTAGGGATCCCAACACCAAACCTCTGTGAACCAGCCCCTCCCCAACTCAAGGTCTTAGAAAAATGAAGAAAAGTCAGTGGAAAGGTGGATCCATAGAAAAATTCTTGGAAGGAAAAGACCTTGACTCAGAGAGACCTAGGACCTCTGAGGAGAATATGATCTGGTCTCCAGCACAGAAAGACTTCCTTGAAGAAATAAGGAAGAAGTTTAAAAATCAATTGCAAAATTTGAGAGAGTCAATTAACACCTTGCAACAAAAAAATAAATCATTGGAAAATACAATTGGACAAATAAAAAATGAGAATAATTTTCTCGCATATTCTAGACAAATACAAAATGAAAATAATTCTCTTGGATCCTCAATTGGGCAAATGCAAAAAAGAAAATAATTCTCTCAAAACCTCAAGTGGTCAGATGGAAAGCTCTTTCAAAAATAGAACTGACTAATTGGAAAGGGAGTTGCAAAAGGTAAATGAAGAAAACTCTCTAAAAAACAAAGAATGAAGTCTGTGGAAACTAATGATTTCATGAGACAGCAAGAGCCTATTAAACAAAACCAAAAAATAAAAAAAAAGAAGAAAATGTAAAATACTACCTCATTAGCAAAACCACTGACCTCAAGAATAGATCAAGGAAGGGCAACCTGAGAATTATTGGACTTCCTGAAAACATTGAATTGTAAAGTCCACCTATCTTTAATTGTTAACCAATCAGAGCTAATTGCCACCTTCTGGAACAGCTCCACCCCCCTTTTCCAAGGGCATAGAAGCTTTGAACCCACTGCCATCATTGTCTTTGTTCCTAGAGAGAGAGAGGCTGCCAAATAACTATTATTTTTATTAATAAAATGCTAATATAAATAATAAAATGATCAATTAACCAAAAGCTGTCTCTCAAACTTTTTTTTAAATTTAAGGCAATAGGATTAAGTGACTTGCCCAAGGTCACACAGCTAGGCAATTATTAAGTGTTTGAGGTCAAATTTGAACTCAGGTCCACCTGACTCCAGGGCTGGTGCTCTATCCACTGTGCTACCTAGCTTCCCCCTCAAACTTTTTAAATGACACAGCCCCCTTAACATCTTTCAGCTAAAATATTTCAGTAATCTTGTCTCAGCTCTCTTCCCACTCCAGTCCATCCTCTATAAACTGCCACTGTGATATAATTAAAGTGAAGATAGGACCACACCTCTACCCTACTAAGTAAGGATAAAACCTAAGCTTTTAAAATCCTCTTACCAGTCTCTATGTATTTTTTCAACTGTATTTTATATATTATTCCCTTTTCAACATTCTCAGGAAAAATTGGTATTCTTCATTTCACATGGTTTTCTGTCCCTCTCCTCTGAGCTATCTCTCATCTCAGGAATAGATTTCCTCCTCAGCTCCTCATAGATGTTCCTCTTCCTTCAAGGCAAAGTTTGAGCATTTTCTTCTATAGGTTGCTTTTTCTGATCTTTCCCAACTGCTACCCCCCGCCTTATTCCTTATTATTTAACTTGCATTTATTCTGCATATATATATATATATATATATATATATATATATATAAATTTGGAGAATATATATATTCTCCAAATTTCTATTATATTATTTATATTCTGTATATTCTATATTTTTATTATAGTTTTATATTTTGTGCATAATCTGTATCCTCTATATTTTTATTATCTTATGTGCATATTCTGCTTCTATTTTATTATTTATATTCTATATATGTTCTCCATTTTTTTTTAGGTTTTTGCAAGGTGAATGGGGTTAAGTGGCTTCCCCAAGGCCACACAGCTAGGTAATTATTAAGTGTCTGAGGTTGGATTTGAACTCAGGTACTCCTGACTCCAAGGCCAGTGCTCTATCCACTGCACCACCTAGCCACCCCCTCCATATTTCTATTATATTATTTATATTCTGTGCATATTATATATATATATATATATATATATATATATATAATATATATATATGTATTCCCTTTTAATAGATATCCATTAGGGATTGTTTTATTTTTTTCTCTATTTGTCTCCTTACCATTTAGTCTAAAGTCATGCACATAGCTTGTTGACATCAATCAACAGAGAGGTAAGATGCCACAATTTATAACTATAGTTTGGAGTATTACATGGTACATACACTAGAGAAGTGCAAATTAAAGTGAAATCTGATGTCATTATCAGTCATGGGGACCAGAGAATGCTTCCTGGTAGATATAGCATTGGATTGGACTTGTTTAATCATTGCCTGGAATGAATTGTATTAAACCATCTATTTTCATCTCACCAAGCAAGATATCAAGCAGGGAGTGAGTGATTTGTTAGGGCTATCCAATCCAATCTAAGATGTTTATTAAGCACTTACTATTTGCAAAGATCTGTACACAGGTTACTGAGCCTACACCTTTGGTCTCATGAGCTTTATTCCATTAAACCAAGCAGCAGAGCCAGACACTGATGGAGCCTGTTTATTAGCTGAGCATTTGGTTTGCAGACATTGCTAACCTGAGCTCCTGGTCCTGTCTGCTTGCTTAAATGCCAGGGTGGAGTTCAGATTTTGATCTTTGGGTGAACTTGTGCCCTTCTCCATCTCCTCCTCCAACAGCAAAAGAGAGAAAGCCCCAGATTCCACTACTGATCACTGGGCAGAGAAAACGAATTGAATTCAGTTAATGAGCAAGGGAAGCTAATTGTTGTGTGATACTGCCCTCTAGGGGTTGCTCCTAGAAGGTGCAAGTGACCACCCTATTCCCTAGAGGCTCCAGTATATACTGGGAGTTCCTGAACAGATTTCTGAAGGATCTGTCGACTAGGATGTGAAAAAAAATTATATCTTTATGTTCAATAATCATAAGTTTCCTTTGAAGTTTTACTATGTATTTTCTACAATTTAAAAAAGTTTCCTGAGGAGTCATAAGCTTTACTAGACTTCCAAAGGGGTCCATGACACACACAAAAAAAGTAAGAACCCCTGTGATGTAGAGGGCATTGAAGGAATAGGAAACTAGAATTTCTCATCCAGGAAAATATCTTAAAGAAACATTTTCCTAGCCTTGGCACCATATATCTAGAGCTGGAACAGATTAGAGACAATACAATAGTAGCTAAGATGTAGAAAGTGGCAAAATAGATTGAGAGTTAGACCTGGAATCAGGACCCCTCTTCCTGAGTTAAAATCTGGCTTCTGAACTTTCTATCTGTGAGACCCTTAGCAAATCAGTCAACCCTATTTACCTCGGTTTTTTCATCTGTAAAATAAACTGGAGAAGGAAATGGCAAGCTACTCTAGTATCTTTGCCAAGAAAACCCTAAATGGGGTCATGAAGAGTTGTATACTGTTGAAATGACCAAACAAATAGAGTGCTTTAAAATTTACCAAAAAAAAAAACACCTTTCAATATATTGTCTCATTTGATCTAGAATGACTCCTCCTCATGAGAAAACTGAAATCAGACAGGATAAGTAATTGATCTAACATAGTGTAGGAAGCAGGATTTGAAGGGTCCTTTGAATGGAGTCAGTGGGAGGCAGTGATTATTTGCTTTCAATGCCTTCCATGAAGGCATTTGGAAGAGGTCTCCTTCCATCCATGCAGAAGTGAAGAAGGCAACTGTCTTTCTCAACCCTGCAGTTTGCAAAAATAAAGTCAGAAATCTTTTTGAAAATAATAATAGCTTAAAAAGAAAAGAAAAGAATAATAGCTAGACTGTATCTAGCCCTTTAAGGTTTGCAATATTTTCTTAATTTTGCTGCCCAATGATCAAAGTCGAGAAGCTTATAGGGTTAGCAGAAAACTCGGACAAAAATTGAAGCAGGTGGCTCAGTGAATAGAGTACCCACCCTGGAGTCAGGAGAACTTGAGTTCAAATTCAACCTCAGACACTAAATAATTACTGTGTGACTTTGAGCAAGTTACTTAGCCCCATTGCCTTACAAAAAACAAAAAAACAAAAACAAAAACAAAAAACAATTGAAACACAATTTACTATACTGGCTGTCCCATAGCCCTCAGAGAGTACCCAGACTGTTAGACTGTATGAGGTTTAACAGGGGTCAAGCTACAAAAGAATCTGGAAAGATCTGAAGGATGGATAGGCATAAGAAGAGGAAATAGACTTTAAAACTTCAAAAGACTGAATTTTCTTGTGACTAATAAAGCCTGCAATCTCTCCGTGCCTTAGTAGACAGTCATCATGGGTTTCTGTGACTAAAATATAAAAAGTATCACCAACATTCTATTGACAAATTTAACTAGTGAATTCCTTTGGTGACAGACATAGAGTCTGGTGACAGGCTGACATAGAACTAAAGATCATTTTTTTATGGTGTGGCCATTGGAGAAGAATTTTGATGGAGGAAAGTTGATCTTCATTTTGGGTCCAAAAAATCACTGCATGAATGCAGGTTGAGGAAGATATGGCTTAACAACAACCCACATGGGAAAGATCCAAGGATTTCAGTGAACTGGGCAGCTAGGTGTCACAGACTGACCTTGAATTAGTTTGACTCATCTTCCTGAGTTCAACTTGTTCAGACACAAGTTGTATGACCCTGGGCAAGTCACTTAACCCTGTTTGACTCAGTTTCCTCATCTATAAAACAAGTTTAAATTATGAAGGAATTATGAAGAAATAGTTGAATAACAACAGTAAATTTCAATATGAATCAATAGTGGAATGAGATTTCAGAAAAATTGGGCTCCATAAAGGTAAAATATCCAATGCAAAAGAAATAATAGGGGGTGGATAGGTGGCGCAGTGAATAGAGCACCGGCCTTGGAGTCAGGAGTACCTGGGTTCAAATCCAACCTCAGACACTTAATAATTACCTAGCCATGTGGCCTTGGGCAAGCCACTTAACCCCATTGCCTTGAAAAGAAGTCAAATAAAAAAAAGAAATAATAGTTCCCCTCTACCCTGCTGTGACTGACCACATCTCAAGTATTGAATTCAGTTATGAATGAAATGATTTAAGGAGACCCAGAGTTTCCTATAGTCCCTATTTTGAAATTCAGTCTAGTGAAGGATATTACTGATAATGAGATTACATTATTCTTGATCAGACCAGATTCAACCTTTTACTCAGCTTTGGGTAGGGATAAATTCTTTGTTTAGCTTGTCCAAGGCTTAGAAGTAAAGAACATAAGTGACATCCCTTAGAATAGGGCTAGTCCCTCATTGTAATATTCATTCTCTCATTAATTATTAGCCAATCAGAATTGAAAGCCACCCTCAGGAACATCCCTTTTCCAAGGACATGTGAGCTATGAGCTTGTCACTATGATTGTCTCTGGCATTGACCTTTTTGTTAAAATACTAGCATTATTAATAAATGACTGATTACCTAAAAATTATGTCTCTTGAACTTTTTATATGTCACTGTCAGAAATCCCACATTTTAGGGACAACAGTGACAAAATGGTTTCTTGTCAGAATATAGTAATTAGGAGAGGAACTAAAATCTTAACATGTATAGACTGACTCAAAGGGAGCTGAAAAGGCAAGGACTGTGCAATATCGAATAGACTTATTTTATATTGTCTCAATTGGGTTTAACTAAGACCTGTGCAAGGAGTCCCTAACCACGAGTTCTTCCCAGGAAAGTAATTTACTGCTTTGTGATAAATCGAACTACCTGATCTGTATATGGGATCTCTTAGATTAGACTCCTACATTGGGAAAGTGAACTAGATTGCCTTCAAAGTCCTTCCTAAGAGTCTGTGATTCAACTGTATCCCTCCCATTTTGATGGAAGAAACAAAGCCAACCCTAAGTCACAAGTATAAAGTATAAAGGCCAGCTGAACTTCAAATGCCAAGCCTGGGGACATTGAAGAAGAGGTGGGGAGAATCAAGTAAGGTTTCCTGAAGGAGGAGAATATGGAACAGGGTCTGGAAGGACAGGAGGGATAGAAGTAGATGACAAAAAGATTGAAACAGGAAAGGACCCATGTAAAAGCATCCTGGATTATGAATAGGGGAGGAATGGAACCCAGGTATTCCCCTATCTGGAATGAAGAGTCCAAGCCAGAGAGTCTTGACATTCTATTCAATAAACATCCAATATGACAAAAATGAAATTCTCTCTTCTCTCAAGGAGCTCATATTCTCCTGGGGAGAATTAACATGTACATAAATAAGTAAATAAAAAGTATTTCCACATTGGGGATGGGGATTTGGTCCCACCTCCCTTTCCACAGTTGATGAAGTCACATAAATCGGAGTAGATAACATAAATAATAAAGTGTAGGTACCACTTATCAGATGGGCTATTTTGATAGAAAAGGAAAACAGTAAATGTTGTAGGCAATGTGGGAAATTGGAACATTAATGCAGTGTTGGTAGAATTGTGAGCTGATCTAATCATTAGGAAAGCAATTTGAAACTATGCCCAAAGGGCTATAAAACTGTATCTCTTTTGATCCAGCATTATTACTACTACTTCTACTACTTCTACTACTTCTACTACTACTACTACTACTACTACTACTACTACTACTACTACTACTACTACTACTACTACTAGGTCTGTGTCCCAGAGAGATTAAAAAGAGGGGGGGAAGAATCTATTTATTTAAAAATATTCATAGCAGGGTTTAATTGGGGAATGGTCAAACAACTTGTGGTATGTGAATACAATGAAATACTCTTGTTCTATAAGAAATGATGGACAAGATTATTTCAGAAAAACCTGGAAAGGCTTATATGAACTGTTGCAAATGAGAGGACCAGGAGAACATTGTACAAAGTAACAGTAATATCTTATGATGACCAACTGTGAATGACTTAGCTATTTTCAGCTCATTATCCAAGATACAATTATCCAAGATAATTCCAAAGGTCTCATGATGAAAAATGCCTATTTACTTCCAAAGAAAGAATTGATGGAGTCTGATGGAGATTGAAGCATACTATCTTTCACTTTGTGCGTGTGTGTTTAATCTATGTTTTTTTTCATATCATGAACAATATAGAAACATATTTTGCATGATTATACATGTATAACCTAGATCAAATTGCTTACCACTTTGGAGAAAGTGTAGAAAAGGGAGGGAGAGAATTTGAAACTCAAAATTTTCAAAAGTAAATGTTGAAATGGTTTTTATACACAATTCAGGGAAAACAAAATATTATTTTCAAAAGAAGTAATATTAAGATATCAATCATGTCTTCATTTCCAGTATTCTTTTATGAAGTATGAACAACTTTCCTAAGGGAATCAAAACTCCCCGTGATCAGTATATAGTAGCAAAGCTTTCTCTCCTCCTTCCTCCTCCTTTCCCCTCCCTTTCCCCTTCCCTCCTGTCTTCTTCCCTCACTTTCCCTACCTCTCCCCTCTTCTTCCCTCCCCTCCTCTATTCTCCCCTCTCCCTCTTCCTCTTCCCTCTCTTCCCCTACCTCTCCTCTATTCTCCCCTCCCCTCTACTCTTTTCTACTCTCCTGTCCCTTCTCCTCCTCCCTCCCCTTCCCTCCCTTCCTCTCTTCTCATCTTTTTTTTCTTCCTATACTTATATGTACTCTCCCTAAAAAAGTAATAAAATTTCTTGGAGTTTACCTAAGCCCTCTGGGGGATCATAGTTTGGGTCCTGATTGGCTCAGAGTTAATATAAATAGCAATTGTTTATATTTTGGTCAGAAACCCTGAGAATATCACCCTTCCAACATTTTTTTTCTGCTTTTTTGAAAGTGGTATTTCTTGACCTCTTTGCCTCATCTTTCTCTTATCTAAGGTTAATCACTATATGGGTGTTGTCTCAGTCAAACTGTGACCTGGGACGGTCCCAACTTAAAATAGTCAAGGTTTTCTGCTGCATCCAGGGCCATCTTCAGTCATCTTGAACTTTGTCACTCTACCCAGATGGCTCTGGAGGAGAAAGTGAGACTGGTGACTTTGCACAACAATCCCTCCTTTAGATCCAACTCACTTGCATGTCTTGGCATCACCTCCCTGATGTCAGGGTCTTCTAAAACAAAAGGAAAAACATCAAACAGCAGTAGCAGAGCTATCAGAAGGATTGTCTACTCAGAAGTTGGAGTTCAAGTTAAGATAACTAAACATCCTGCCTAATAAAAATTTTATGCCTAGGTGGTAGGTTTGTGAGATCTCCTTCAGTTTAGAGTATCAATAGCTTTGACCAGGTTCCCTACTTCGGTGCCTCGTTATCATTGTACTGTGGTTGCTCTTCCCATGAGTAGTGTATAAATTATTGGGAAAATGGTCATCAAGTTTATAGGGAAATGTTTTACTACTGTTCCTTTTTTACAATAATATTTTATTTCTTATTCTCAATTACATATAAAATAATTTATTATTTATTATTTATTCTATTATAAGAAATGATGAACAGGATACTCTCAGTAAAAAATGTACATGAGTAGATACAATGGGAAATGTACTTTATACAAAGTAACAGCAATATTGCAGGATGTGAATGGCCTACCTTTTCTCAGCAATGCAGTGACCCAAGAGTTCTCTGAAGGACTTATGATAAAGAATGTGATCCATCCCAAAAACAAAGCTGATGGTATCTGAATACAGATTGAAGCATGCTTTTTTTCCACTTTATTTTTCTTGAGGTTTCTTTTTTTGGGGAGGTGAAAGGTTGTGTTTATTTTTACAATATGATTATTGTAGCAATATTTTTCATGACTTCACATTTTTAACCTATACCAAGTAACTTGCTTTCTCATTGGGGGAGTGGGATGAAAGGGAGAGAATTTGAAACTCAAGGTTTTGGAAGTAAATGTTGAAACTTGTTTTTGCATGTAACTTGAGGGGTGTTAAATTTAATTTTTAAAATAATTTTAAATATTTTTTTGAAAATTTTTATTTCTGAATTCTTTCCTTCTTTCTCTATCCCCTCCCTGAGATAGTAAGCAGTTTTATATAGTTATACATATACAATCATATAAAACTATTTCCATATCAGTTATGCTGTGAAAAAAAATCAAAGATCAAGAAAAAAAGTTGAAAATAGTATGCTTCTGGAAAGAATTACAGGAGCTGATGCTGAGCGAAGGGAGCAAAACCAATAGCACCTGGGAGTTGACCAATTTTGATGGATGCAGCTCCTCTCAGCAGTTCAGAGAGCTAGGACAACCCTGGGAAACCTGGTGTGAACTATGCTACTCACATCCAGATGAAGAAAAAACAAAGCAAAACAAAAAACAAAGAAAAGCCAGACTACAGAATCTGAATGAAAAACATGTTCACTTTATAAAATTTTCCTATATTTTTCCTTCCTATTCATGTTTTTCTTTCTTTTCCCTTACTCCTAAATCCTCATATAGAAAATTACTAATCTGTAAACATGTTAAACATAAATGTATATGTACAATGTTCACCAGACTGTTTGCTGTTGAGGAGAGGGGGCTGAGAAGAGAGACTGAAAGGAAATTATATAATTTATAAATATATGTGTATATGTATGTAGATGAATGTTGAAAGATTTTTGTAACATGTAAATGGAAAAATAAAATAAAATATCAATTGGGAAAAATAGTATGCTTCAATTTACATTCAGCTACCATCAGTTCTTTCTTTGGAAGTGGAAGCATTTTTTATCATGAGTCCTTTGGGATTGTTTAGTTCATTGTATTGCTGAGAATAGCTAAGTCATTCACAGCTGATCATATTTCAATATTGTTACTATATTCAATGTTCTCCTCTTTCTGCTGACTTCACTTTGTATCAGTTCATGTAAGTCTTTCCAGGTTTTCTGAAATCATCCTACTTGTTATTTCCTAAAGCACGGTATATTATAACATTATAACATATACCACAATTTCTTGAGTCATTTCCCAGTTGATGGATATCTCCTTAATTTCCCATTCTCTGCCACTTCAGAAAGAGGTGGTATAAATATTTTTGTAACATATAGGTCCTTTTTCCTTTTTCTTTGATCTCTTTGAGATATAGGTATTTCTGGGTCCAAGTTTATGCACAGTTTGATAGTCCCTTATAAGTCCCTTATTTTACCATTTTAGAAAATATATTTGGGGCGGCTAGGTGGTGCAGTGGATAGAGCACCAGCCTTGGAGTCAGGAGTACCTGGGTTCAAATCTGACCTGAGACACTTAATAATTACCTAGCCATGGCCTTGGGCAAGCCACTTAACCCCATTGCTTGAAAATTCTAAAAAAAAAAAATATATATATATATATATATATATATATATATATATATATACACACACACATATATATGTATATGCTAAAAGCTATTGTGTCAGATGACTAACTTGGAAATTTATTTTGCATGATTACACAACTATAACCTATCTCAAACTGCTTACTGCCTCAGAGAGGGAAAAAGAGGGGGGCAGGAGAGAGAATGTGAAATGAATGCTAAAAATTGTCTTTACATGTAATTGGAAAAAATAAAATATTATTATTTTATTATCATAAGAAGGCATTGTGTCTACTGGATCATTGTTTTTTTCTTTCTTTTTTTAAGATTGTAATTCTTTTTGATTTTTATTGTATTTTTCCCAAGTTAAATGCAAAACCAAGTTTCAACATTCACCTTTAAAACCTTGAGTTCTGAATTCTCTCCCTTCCTTCCACCCCACTCCTCCTCATTGAGAAAGCAAGTTATTTGATATAAGTTAAAAACGTGTAGTTATGAAAAACATTACCACAATAGTCATGTAATAAATATAACCTCCTCCCAAAAATAGAGAAATAAAGTATAAGAAAAAGTATGCTTTAATTTGTATTCCAGCACCATAAAAAGTCCTTGAAATTGATAGAATTCTTCATCATAAGTCCTTCAGGGTTTCCTTGGGTCACAGCATTTTTAGAGAAAAGGTAAATCATCCACACCTGATCATACTACAGCATTGCTTTTGTATATATAATATAAAATATATAGTACATTTCCCATTGAATATGCTCATGTAGGTTTTTACAGAGAGCTGGATAATTGTTAATATGAAACACAGCAGGGACCCACAGGGCACCCCTTAGCACCCAAGGGAATAGGAACTGCCCTGTGCTGAACACAAATACAAGTTGAGGAAGTAACCTAAAGAGAGAACTATACAAAAAGTAAAGATAAAGTAACTTTGGAATAATGGGGGGATCTGGGGGATCTGGAAAGCCCTTTGATAGGAGGTAGCACTTGAGTTAATTCATAGGAAAACAAGGGATTCCAGAAAGTGGTACCTTCTAAGCATTGGAGGGTCAGCCTATATGAAGTAAGAAAGGCAAAAGAAGAATATATTATATGTAAGTAAGAATGAGAAATGTCTTTAGAAATGGTCTTTAGGGGCAGCTAGGTGGTGCAGTGGAAAAAGTACAGGCACTGGAGTCAGAAGTACTTGAGTTCAAATCTGGCCTCAGACACTTAATAATTACCTAGTTGTGTGGCCTTGGGCAAGCCACTTAACCCCACTGCCTTGCAAAAACCTAAAAAAAAAAATTGTCTTTAATTGGTTTGTTATCAATCATTCTTTGTACTTTGCCTTTTTTCCTAGGAGATAATTTTGCTAACTCAAGGATTCTCAGGTTTCTATCTAAGCAAGTTATCTTTTCCTGAGCTAGCTTGGTACTTACCCTCCTTTCTATACAATACCCCTGCTTCTCATAGATTTAGAGTTGGATAGGAACTCAAGAACCATCAAGTCCAATTATCTTCATTTTACAGAGAAGGAAACTGAGGTCTTAGAGATCAAGTGAATTGCCCGAAATCACAGTAAGTATCTGAGGCAGCATTTGGACCCAGATCTCCCCTAATTCCAAGCTCTATGGCTAGCTAGGGGGTATAATAGATAAAATATTGATCTTAAGAGTCAGAAAGAACAAAAATCTAGCTTCAGGCACTTTAGGGGCAGCTATATGATCCTGGGCAATTCATTTAATCTTTTCTCTGTTACTGTTTACTCATCTATAAAATCTAGATAATAATACCACCTACTTCATAGGGTTATTAGATCAAACAAACCAATATATGTAAATTGCTTCATAAAACTTAAATTATGTATAATATATAAATACTATTATTATTGTTATTATGACTATGATCAGGTTTTCTACTATGCCATGCTGTCTCTTATGCATTCTATAATAATATGAATTTTTCAAGAGTACTTTTCCTCCAAGATCCATCTGAGATACAGAATGCAAATATGGAATAGATACACATATAGACTCAGACTACCCATTTTGTTCAAGGAGTTCATTGACTAGAGAAATAGAAAGAATCTTATAAGTCTTATAAATCTTCTAGAAAGGATTTAACTGCCTCATTTTGCAGGTGAAATAAGCCTAGCATTCTGTTTGCCAAAGGTTACATGGTAAATGTCAAGATTTGGAATTGAAACCAAGTCTTCTGGCTAACTCCATGGGCCACCTTCTCTCTTTTTTCTTTCAGAGGTAATTAGGGTTAAATTACTTGCCTAGGGTCATTCAGCTAATAAGTGTCTAATACAGGATTTGAACTCAGATCAACCCCAACTCCAGGGTCAGTACCCTCTCCACTACTCCACCTTGCTGCCCCTGCAGCCTTCTTTCCACTAAAATCAGGTATTAATTGCTCACTATTTCCCAGGTACTGGGAATAAAAAGTAGAAAACAAAATTGGTGCCTGAAGAACTTAAATTCTGGGAAAACAGAAAGCTGATATATAAATGGATACAAAATACAGACAAAGTGAATAAAAGACAAACAGAAGATCTACAGATCATCACAGAGGGTGAGGAGGGATGCCAGGATGTGGGGGGAATAGGGAATAAAGAATAAAGAAAAACCTGCGGGTGGAGTGACCTTGAACTGAGCTTTGAAAGAAACTAGAAATTCTAAGAAGCTAAGATAAGGAAAATGTGCTTTTAGGACTTGAGAAGACAGTCTGTACAAAAGCTTGGAGGCAAGTGATAACATATTATCTGTGGGGGACAGAAAGAAGTTCAGTTTGGCTACAACTGTGTGAGAAAAACAATGATGTATAAACCTGGAAAGGCAGATTAGAGCTGTATTATGAGTGCCTTTAAATATCAACAAAGAAGTTTATATTTGATTCTAGAATCTTCAGAGAAGCACTGGAACTTATTGAGATTGTGACATGACTGGACCTATGCTTCAGGACTATCACTTTATTTTTTAGAGCCAATCAGGATTAAGTGACTTGCCCAGGGTCACATGGACTACTTTCTGGAATGGGATTTGAATTTAGGTCTTCATGTCTTCAGGGCCTACACTTTAACCACTGTGCCATGCCACTTAGCTGCCTCAGATATATCACTTTAGCAGTTAAATGGGAGGATACATTAGAGAATTGTCACAGGAAGGTCAAATAGAAAGTAATAGTTATATTCCTATAAAAGAATTTTTCCAGGAGATATACTTCTTTTCTTGACTCCAAGCATACAGAAACCTATTTCCAAGGTCAGTCACAGCTCACTAACCCAGCTAGAAGTAGGTGACTTTAAAATAAAAATTAGTGAAGTCAATTCCTTTTTTTAATCTAATATTTCTTGAGATCTTTTGTTTTTCTATCACCCTCATTCCCAAATATAGCTCTCCTCTCCTCTCCTTTTGAGTGGACATAACTGAAATAATAATGCATAACTGGAACAACCATATTTCCCCATGTATAAGATACACCTTAATTTTGGGACCTGAAATTTGAAAAAAAATGTATTACATAAAGTTATTGAACTCAAGTTTTATTCATCATGAAATTCAAGCACCTTCTACTCATAGCTTTCAAGCATCTTTTGGACAAGTCTGGTGTGTGTAGACAAGCTTAGTCCATTCCATTTCAAGAACCTGAAGCACAAAATATGTCCTCCTTTGAAATCAGTCCCTTCTTTTTCATCAGCAATTCTTCTTGCCTCCTGCTGAACCATCCTTGTGGACACAGGAAATAAATTGCCCTTTGCTCCTCAATCCATCTCTTCAATTCCCTCTATAAATCAGGCCATTTTGCTAACTTGCCTCTCATGGTCTTCTTCTGCTGTGGCATTTTTTCATAGGGTTTCTTCTTCCCATAGCCAGTCTTGGATTGTTTTCTCAGTTGGAGGAGGACCAAACTGATGTTCAGCAGCACAATTTCCATTCACTTTTTGCAAACTGGATCACTTTGAACTTGAATTCAGCACTGTATGAAAATCTTTTCTGAGACATTTCTAGGTAGAATGTGGCAAAACATAATCTAATATACCGGTAATAAATGTGAAACAAAGACCAGCGTGAAAAAGCAGAAATATAAGTTAAAAAATCTTTAACAATGAACACAAAAACAAGTGCAAAAAAGTGGGAAATGCAAGTAAAAAAATCTACAGCCTCTGTATAAAACACTCTGAGTTTTTAAACTCAAATTTTCCAAAAAATGATGCATCTTATATATGGGGAAATATGGTATAAAGTGTTGTTATTATTATTATTGTTGTTATTACTATTATTATTATTATCATTATCATTATTATTACATATATTAACTCATTTGCTCTTCAAGACAACCCTTTGAGGTAGTTGCCATTACTTTCCCCATTTTAACAGATGAGGAAATTGAAGTTAAAAGTGTAAGTGACTTATATAACCCAATTATACAACTTTAAACTAAAAATTAGTGAAGTTAGATCCATTATTTTAAAAAAAACACCCCAATATTTATTGAGATCTTTATTTTTTCATTACTCTTAGTCCCAAATATAGCTCTCCTCCTCTTCTTCCTTCCCATTCCAGGGATTTGAAAGTAAATTTTCTGACCCCAAATCAAAATTCTATATACTGTACCCCACCCCCACCACATACCTCTGCACTGTCTCACACCTTCCTTGTTTCTTATTCTTTGTTACTACAAAAACTGTTGTTATGACTCTTTTGGTGTATATGAGACCCCCACTCTTTGTCTTTAACCTCTTGGGGTATGTGTTGCAGTGCTGTTCCCCTTCTACATATACTTTAATCTTATACCTTTCCCATCTCTAGCAGCTTGCACTGTCCACCATCATCCAAATTTCAATTTCATTTTCAGTCTCTAGTTGTGACTCCTTTCCTGCAGCTTAAAAGCATGCCAAGCTCTCCTCTGTTCTTATGTACGAGTGTGCTTAAGGGCAAGAAATTCCCTCACGTTCTCCTACCCCATTGTCTGGGCAATTACCCTTTTCCTGTGACTGACTGGGATCAGATTTTTGACTAGCAAACTAACTTCCCTGTTCTAAGGAAAAGGGAAAGTAGAAGCCCCAGGCCCTATTAAGGAATCAAGAAGCACAGGCTCAGAGCCTGTGTAGAACCAAAAAATACTGCATGGAACAAGAAGCACTCAGGGGAAAAAAGAGTTGGAAGACAGAGAAGTCACACATTTCACCAGATTAAATGTTAAGGATTCAAAGAAAGACAAAAACAGGGTCTGCCTTTAAGGAATTTCCAATCTAATGGGGGAGATAACATGGAAACAACCCCCCACAAACAAGATAAGCAATGGACATATTGAACATAATCTCACAAGGAAGTCTCTAACATTAAGGAGGATCAGGAAAGGCTCTGAGAAGGTGAGATTTTAGCTGAGACTTGAAGGAAGCCAGAGAAGGCATGAGGCAGTAATGGGGAGGGTGTGCATTCCAGGCAGGAGGTATAGACAGTGAAGAAGTCTTGCATCAAGTGTCTCATTTGAATAATGGCCAGGAAACCAAAGTCACTGGAGGGAAGGGAAAAAGACAACAATCCTCTCCTTTCTGGAAGTCCAAGGAAGAGCTTAGTGTCAACCAAGATGCTGCTTCCAAAGAAACCAAAAGCCATTTTCCTTGCTCTTTAGAGCCCATAGAATTAGTACTTCTCCTTGCCTCAGTCAACAATCATTTTGGGCACAACACCCCTGGAGATCAACGAGGAGACATTGGTCCCAGCAAGGAGCCAGAACATATTTTACTCTCCATGGAACCGAGGTTTGTATCCTCAAAGGTGCTCATATCCAGCTAACCATAGGGTTTCCCTGATTACTCCTGTTATGTCCCTTCTCTGGTACTTTTTACAGTTTGGCCCATCCTCCAGTGCCAGAAGGGTTACATCTTTGATCTTGCCATTACCTACTAGCATTTCACCCTCAAGATCAAAAACTGTGAAATTGTCTTATCCAAATACCATCTCTTATCATTCTACCTCTTCCCATATCTTATTCTAAACCTGCTATTTGTCCTCATTGTGACCTGAAATCCCTGCTCTACTTATACTATCCTTCCTTTCCAGTCTTGACTGCTTGGTAATGCAATTCAATTCTGAACTGTCTTCTACTCTCAAAACTCTTGTTTCCATGTCCTATATACATGCTTGTGTTTTGCCAAGAATTGCCCTATTAATTGCCCTATCATTGCTCATGTCTTCAATTATACAACCTGCCACCCTGCACATCTATTCATGTGCTGTTAAATAGATCTGTAGAAAGTCATGCAAACCATACTGATTTCATCCATTTCAAAGTTCTGTTCTCTAATCTTAACTGAGATCTCACTAAAGTAAGGCAATCATTTTACTCTTCCCTAGCTTATTTTCTATACCATTCTCCACAATTGCTCTCAATTTTGTCTTCCCCTAGTCTTTCAACCAAGGCTCCAAATTTGCTGAAAAAATTTAAGACCATTTATAGCGACCTTCTTCCCCCATTTCCCTCAACTCACAACTCTACCTTCATATCATATGCTGTCCTCCTCATCTCACAATACATTAGCACCATCTTCCATTATTTTATTCATTATTCCAGTCTCTGATAAAGAAAAGATCTTTCTCATCAAGGCTAACCTTTCTATATATACCCTTGATCTCTCTCACTTGTTTTCTCTTTTCCTTTTTTCTGGGGTGGGGGAGGAGGTAATCAAGATTGAGTGACTTACCAGAGTCATAGGGTTAGCAAGTATTTGAAGCAGGATTTGAACTCAGGCCCTTCCTGACTTCAGGCCCTTGATCTAGCCATTGTCCCACCTCTCTGCCCCCCTTTTTCTCTCCAACTTCTTGCTATCTGCTGGTTCCTTATCTCCTGCTTTATAAACATACCCAAATCCCCTTTTTAAAAAACCCAACCCTCAATGAATCCTACCATCCCTGATAACTATTATCCTATAATTTTCTTCCCTTTCTTAGATAAATTCTTACTCTTCTTATTTACTTATTTATTTTATTTACGAATTTATAATTTATTTATTATTTGAATTTGAAGACAATCAAGGTTAAGTGACTTGCTCAGGGTCACACAACTAGTAAGTGTTTTAGGTCAGATTGAACACAGGTCCTCCTAATTTCCAGACCTCTGTGCCACATAGCTGCTCCTTACTCTCTTATTAAACTTAAATCTACCTTCTTTCAAACCCATTCTTCAACTGAAACTTCTCTTTCTGAAGAAATCAATGATCTCTTTTTTTCTGAATTTTAATTTTTTAAAATTTTATCATTTAGTAATATTTTATTTTACCCCAATGGCACATTGTGAAAATTTTAGCACTCATTTTTTACAAAATTAAGACTTCCAAATCCCTCCCTCCCCTCCCCTCTTCTGAATATGGTAGGCAATTTGCCATAATTTATACATGTGTTATCATATAAAACATTTCCATTTTAGTCTCAGTTGTAGAAGAAACAGATCAAAAGGAAAAAATAACCATGAGAAAGAACAAAGTAACTGAAAAAATATGCTTCTATCCATAGTCAGTGTTATAGCATTTTCCTTTGCAAGTCCCTTCTGTTTGTGTTGTATCCTTGTGTTGCAGAAAAGAGTTGGGTCATTCATTATTGATCATCACATAATGTTGCTGATACTGAATACATTGTTTTCCTGGTCCTGGTCTCAAAGATCTCTTAATTATCAGATCTAAAGACTTCTTACTCAATTCTTATCCCTCTTGACTCTGCAGCATCTGATACTGTCACTCACCTCTCCTCTTAGATATTCTTTCTTCCCTGGGTTTGTATCACACCACTCGCTCCTGGTTCTCCTCCTAGCTGTCTGGCTGCTCCTTCTTAGTCTTTTGTTTTTTTAACTTCCATATCATATGCCCATCACTTATGGGTTTAATGCCAAAGTGCTGCTCCAAGGTCCTCCTTTCTTCTTTCTTTACTCTTTCTCATTTAGTGACTTCATTTACTCTTCTGGATTTAACTGTTTCCCATCTTGTGTCAATTCCAGTCCTGAACTTCAGTTCATAACTCCAATTCCCTTGTAAACATTTTGAAGTAGGCATCCCCAAGACATCTCAAACTCAACAAGCCTTTCTGATCTTCATACATTTTAATCCCTTCTACATGCTCTGAGATCTAGTTCTACTGGTCTATTTGCTGTTCCAAATATGGGAAGCTCCATTTTCTTTCTCTGATCCTTTGCATTAGTTGCTCGTCATGACTGGAATGTTTCCCTTTCACTTCTGCTTCTCAGAATCCCTAGTTTTCTTGAAGACTCAACTCAAGAGCCATCTTCTGAAGCATAAGCAGAGTTCATGATCTTTCCCCAACCCATTTTCTGAACTTATTTTTTTTATTGTCTTGATATAACTACCTTTCCAGTTACTCAAGATTACAGCCTTAGTGTCATCCTCAATTTCTCACTTGTATATACCCCACAGATTCATTCAGTTGCTAAATCTTATCATTTCTACCTCCATGCCTTCTTTAAAACATAACCTTTTTTTTTCCTCCACTGACAAAGTTACTATATGATTTTGGGACCTCGTTACCTATTGCTTACCTAGATTGTTGCAGTACTCTCCCATTTGGTCTGTCTTTCACCTTTCTCCACTCCAATCCATTCACAGCTACTAAAACATCGATCTCATTATATTACCCTCCCTACACAACAAATTTTTGTGGCCTCCTATTGCCTTTGATATTTTTTGATCCTTCATTCTCGAAGAAGACCATGACATCAGGGGAGGTGATGCCATGACAAACACATGAATTGGATTAGGGGGGAGGGCTGTACTATGTCACCAACCTCACTTTCTCCTACAGAACCATCTGGATCCAATGGACATATATGAATCAGGATGCCTGAAGATGTCCCTGGATGCAAAGCAGAGTTAAGTGACTTGCCCAAGGTCACACTTGTCCAAGGTCACTGTCAAGTGTCTAAGGCTGAATTCAAACTCCCACCCTCAAGACCAATGCTCTATCCACTGCACCAACTAAATGTCCTCTTGGTGCTTTTAGAATCAAGTAGAAACTCATTTGGGCAGTTAGGTGACACAGTGGATAGAGCACTGGACTTGGAGTAAGGAAGAGTCATCTTCCAGAGTTCAAATCTGGCCTCAAACAATGACTAGCTGTGTGACCCTGGGCAGTCATTTAACATTTTTGCCTCAGTTTCCTCACTTGTAAAGTGAGCTAGAGAAGGAAATGGCAAACTACTTAAGCATCTTTGCTACAAAAATCCCAAATGAGGTCATGAAGAATCAGATATGACTGAAAAACAACTGAAGAAACTACTCTGTTCAGCATTTGAACTCTGCATTATAGCCTTTCTGATCATCATACATTTTAATCCTTTCTACACGCTCTGAGATCTAGATCTACTGGTCTATTTGTTGTTCCAAATATGGGAAGCTCCATCTCCTTTCTCTGATCCTTTGCATTAGTTGCTCCTCATGACTGTCTTTTCACTTTTGCTTCTCAGAATCTCTAGTTTCCTTGAAGACTGAACTCAAGAGCCATGTTCTACATAATTCTCCTGGTAGGAAACAACTGCATTGTATTCATTTTGTATATTTCCTGTTGATACCTATATTTGTATATTTTGTCAGGGAGAGTCAAACTCTTCTCTTTGTTTCCCCAGGGCTTAGATTGCCTGTATCATGGTAGGCATTAATAATGCTTGTTGGGGTGGCTAGGTGGCACAATGGATAGAGCACTGGCCCTGGAGTCAGAAGTACCTGAGTTCAAATCCGGCCTCAGGCACTTAATAATTACTTAACTGTGTGGCTTTGGACAAGCCATTTTAACCCCCTTCCCTCCCAAAATTGCCGAAGATCCATAGATCAAAGAACTAAAATGAAAGAAAGAGGTTATACTGGGTGGTCACTAAGATAACTTCTAGGTAAATCTATGATCCTGTGATAAAAAAAAGAGGGATGAAAGTTACTTCAGAAAATCACATTTACAGATGAAAAAGTTGGAGTCCAGAGTAGTTAAGGGACTTGCCCAAACATTATTCCGAATTTGAACCCAGGTTCTCTGTCATAGATCATAGATTTAAAATCGGAAGTGATCTCAGAGACCCTCTAGTCCAACCCTATCTTTTTTTACAGATGAGGAAAATGAGAAGTTAAATGATTTGTTCAAAGTCACACAGGTAACAAGGACAGACTCTAAACTTAGGACCTCTGATGTAAACATGTTGTTTTTCTAGATATTTCCTTGAGATCAAGGACTTTTTTCTTTTTTTCTTTTCTTTTTGCATCCTCAGCACCTAGCATTGTGTCCAGTCAATCAGGGGGTGTCCTGAGCTTGACATAACAACAATCCTTTGCTCTGAATGATCTCACTCTTTGGATGACTTCACGTACAGCAAAATCCTAGAATTGTTTCTCACCAGCATCAGGTGATCTTTGAGTTTGGACAAGCATGAATTCCTGCTATGAATCAAATTTGTCCCATTGTTACCATTTTGTGCTTGGTCAGAGTTACAGCTTATGGCACAGTCATAGATACAAATATTGAGATCTCACACTGCCTTGGATACCTCCCATGCTGGTGGGGGGGGGGACTCTCCAGCACACATGTTATTGTTTGTAAGGTGTTTTCCTCATTTAGTTGAATTCCTGACTCTCTTGTCTTTGATATGCTCTCTTCAACCCCTGCCATTCACATGTTAGAAACCAGCTCTGGTCTGCTGACAAATTGAAATCCAGATCATTAATATTGTTCACCCCAAATCCATACCTAATCTAACTTCCCTATTGGGACCACCTTTCCAGTCACCAGGTTGACTTGGGATTTCATCTATTTCACCCCTCGTCCTTTCTCATCGTACATTTCCAATACCAAATTTCATTTTTTCCCCCTATAATATCCCTCAGATGTGTTTCCTTCTCTCAAGCAAGCTACTACCTTAGTTTAAGGCCCTCATCACCTCTCACTTGCAATATTGTAATTGCACTTTTGCAGCCGATCAGGTTTGAGTAACTTGCCTCAGTCCTACAACTAGCAAGTGTTTGAGGTTGGATTTGAACTCAAGTTCTCCTGATCTGAGGGTCAGTGTTTCATTCACTAAGACACCTAATGGATCTCCCCGCTTTAATTCCATTCTTCACACCATTGCCAAACTGATTTTCCTAAAGCAAAGTTCTGGCCATGTCACTCACCTGCTCAATAAACTCTACCATCTTTAGGATTTGTCAGCTCTATTAACAAATGACCAAAGAGTGACAGAGGTTTTGCAACCATTAATAACAAAAATAGCAAAGCACTCACAAAAACAAGAAGTTTTCTTTATTCATGGGGGAGAGAAATTAGACATATGTGTTAGGGCTTCCTCTACTAGGAGAAAGGAGGCAGTGGAGTTAAATCTTGATTTATACATTTGTGGCTAGATAAAGAATCAAATAGAATAGTGTAGCAACAAAAACTAAGCAAGGTGCCTAGCAACAAAAACTCCATTCATAGCAAGGCTTCATTTCTTGGCCTGTTGGTGCTTGCCAGACCTCAGGGACCATTAGTTCTGTGATTTAGTTGCAGCAAAATCCATCCCGGGCACAAAGGATTCTTGTTAGGCTAAGTCAAGGCACAATTTGATTGCTGAGCATCAGCTCTGGAAAACAGGGTGTCTAAAAAGAGAGAGCAGTAGTCTTGGATCCTAACAGATCAAATGTTATTTCTTCTTTCTCTGATCCTTTTGAAATGTCTGGTTTAGGTCATAATCATGAGTGCATTAATTACAAATATGTAAATATCGTTATTTGTCTTTCCTGCTCCAAGAAGACCAAAATGAACCCAGTCCAGCTTTGGTTAATCATACCCATATGAGTCTGAAAGCTTCTACCATAAGAACATTTGAGGGGAGCTGACTCAAAAGTAGTGAATCAAGTAAATATACGTGATGTGCATGTGGTAAAAGTTTTTGCTGATGGACCCGTGTGATCAAAACAGTTCCGACATAAAAGGTTCATACAGTAGCACGTGAGGCAAGACTTGACCCCAGCTCTTTTTGACATCAAAGGTGGCAGCTGTCCATTTTGCCACGCTACTTCCCCTGGTACCTCCTGAGAGCTTCAGAGAGCGCTCCAGAGCAGGCTCCGTAAGCTAGTCACAGTAAAGAACCACAATTCCCAGACTGCTTTGGGGCCATAAGGCGACTACAGGTCCCAAGATGCAACACGCCCACGCAGGCTGACGGGAAGCCTCCTTTCCAAGGACAAGTGACGTCCTTACGCATAGGCTTTCTCACGTCTTTTTCTCGGCTCCCACCTTGGCAGCCATTTTGTGCAGGACATTATGAAACCTCCGGGTCCTTCGGACTCTATGGTCGAAGCATTTCGGAGGTTCCGCCAATCAGAAACCGAGTGCTGGGAGAAGGCCCCGCCCCGGGCCGCAGAGAGGCGGGTCTCGATGGAAGGATCCAATAAAGGATAAAAAGGACGCCCGTCGGGGAGCCAATAGGCGCGCCCCGTCGGTTGACTGATCCCACTGGGGAAGGGGTGGGCCAGGGCGGCGGCCAATAAGAACGGAGGGCCGGCGGGGCACGTGGGCGGGGAGCGGGGCTCTGGGGCCCGGAAAGGCTGAGAGCGGGAGGTGAGTCACCTTGAGCGGAGCTAGCGGGAGCCGGGGCGGCGCGGGCCTTGGGGAGCGCGGCGGCAGGTGACCGGGGCCGGGGGCGGCATTTGCGGGGACCCCGGGCGCGGGGGGCACCGGCTGCAGTGGCTTCCCGGCCCCGGGGGGGGGGAGGCGGGGTTCCCCGGCCGAGGGGGAGCCGCGCAGCCGGGGCTCCCGCTGCCCCTGCCGCGGGCGGTGTGGCGGCGGCCGGAGGTCTCGAGCAGGGGGCAGCCGCCGGGTGACCTTGGGCCCCGGCGCGTGTGTCCATCCGCGCCCCCGGGCCGCCCTTCCCCCGCTTTAGAGCGAGGGCCTCCCTTGAGCAGCCCGGCCCGGGCTCGAGCCTCCGGGGGAGGGGTCCTCCCCTCCCCGAGCTGCCCCGGGGACCCCCTTAGAACCGCGGCCGCAGGCGGGGAGGGGGTGCGGAGGCCGCTCCCCGACCTCTGAGCTTGTCCTTATCCGCCCCCGGGAGGAAGGGCAAAAGGGCACAGGACGGAGGGCAGGGAGGTATGGTTGCTGCTGTGCCAGGGAGCCCAGAGGCCGAGGCCAGGGAGCCTGCTCGGGGAGTCGCTGCGCTGAAAACCCCTCTTAACGGGTTGGTTTTTCCTTCTGCCCATCAGTATATAGAGCAGGATGCAGTCCACGGGGGCGCTCCTCGTTTCTCCAGCCCTGGTGAGTATTGTTTCCTGGGAGTTGTATACCAGCCAGGTGGCAGTGAAGAATTGTAAGGACTGGAGCTCTGAGATGCCCAAAAGGACAGGTGGAGTATAGGAAAGCCAATCCAAGAGACGCTTGGATGAGTCCAAAAAGCAGCAGATGATGTAAAGTGGATTTACCTTTGGATGTGGTCAGAAGGCCAGTGACTGGGTATTCTTAATCAGGAACTTGGGGACCCTTCCTAGTGAATGGAGGTGGGGGGGTTACTCCTTGGACTCCTTTTCGAGTCCTAACTGGAGTAAGGAACTTCCCATATGGATAGACTCTCCTCTGGCTTGGAACTGGGGCATGAGTATTAGTGGGAACAGGTTCCACTATTATTAAGCCCTGTCAAATGACCCCAGTACTAATGTTTTATGTAATTGATTGGTCATTGACTATGGACTCTGTTTTCTAACCCAGAACACAGACAAGACTGTACCCATTAACCTGAGTGGCAAAGGGTATTATTGATGAATAGGCATAGGTTCCTGGAGCACTATGTGTCTTCTGAACTGGTTTTGGTTTTTTTGCAAGGCAACTAGAGTTAAGTGGCTTGCCCAAGGTCACACAAGCTAGGTAATTAGTGTCTGAGACCGGATTTAAACTCAGATGCTCCTAACTCCAGGGCGGGTGCTGCTCTACCACCGCCTGAACTGGTTTTTTAAGCTAGGGTATTAGCTAGTGGGCAAGGGAATGAGCTAGTTGAATTTTTAACTAATATGTCTTAATTGGATTTTACAGATCCGATGCTGTACCAGGGGTCTGGTCAGGCCTGTGTCTGCATCTGTCCTGAATAGATCAGAGATCTATCTTCAACAGGTAAGAAAGTAGGGGTCTTCTCCAGAATGAGTTGAATTGATATTTCTGGATTTGAGGTGGATAACTAATACAGTAGGAAAGGATCATTTGGGTTTCATTGTATCTTTTAAGTTATTACTAAGAAAGTACATCCTTTTTAACTCAAACATAATTTCCTGTGGTCCATTATCACCATATTTAGAATTGATTGTCAACCAGAGGGTTGGGGGAATCTGCCACTAAGCCCTGTCTCTCACCAATTTATCAGTCCTCTTTCTTGCCAGCCCACTTCTAGCAGTACTCCACTCCAGCTGGCCCGTCGGGAGTTCCAGACCAGTGCTATTTCCCGGGACATTGACACAGCTGCCAAGTTTATTGGGGCTGGGGCCGCCACAGTTGGGGTGGCTGGCTCAGGGGCAGGTATCGGGACAGTGTTTGGCAGTTTAATCATCGGCTATGCCAGGTAGGTAGAGTGGAGGTAGCACTGAAAATTTTTGTCCTTGAGGTTTATGCTTTAATCCTGCTAAGATGGGTGCCCTCAGTAACCTCCCTATTAATTCTGTTTTCCTAATTATTTTTGATTGAGAATTTCTAACCCATGCTCAGCCTAGTTAATACCCACTTGTTCTGGTAAAAGAAGAATGACTTTGATCGTTCTTCTCCCATCAGGATAACTTGTCCAAGGAAGCATTTCTTATTTCCTGACAAGGATTCCCCTAGTCTACAACCCTAGTTTCATACCTGGCTGACAACTGTTCTCTCTTTCTCTGTTCCTTTCAGGAACCCATCCCTCAAGCAGCAGCTCTTCTCCTACGCCATCCTGGGCTTTGCCCTGTCTGAAGCTATGGGGCTCTTCTGTTTGATGGTAGCCTTCCTCATCCTCTTCGCCATGTGAGGCTCTGTGGAAGCTCGCCTGCCTCCATCCCGCTGCTTTGACTCCAGCCCTGAGCCCCTTGCTGGAGGGTGTCAAGCTTTAACATTAAACACCATGTTTCTTTAAACTCATGTGGCTAAGCCCCAGTGTTTTGGGGGCCCTGGTGGGGGAGAGAGGAAAGATGAGTGAGATTTGTTTTTCAGTTATGGCTGACTTTTTGACCCCTTTGGGAGATTTTCTTGGCAAAAATACTAGAGTGGTTTGCCATTTCCTTCTCATTTTACAGAAAACGGAACTAAAGCATATAATTAAGTGACTTGTTCAGAGTTCCACAGCTAGTAAGTATCTGAGGTTATATTTGAACTCAGATCTTCCTGACTCCCAGCTGACCACTCTCTCCACCAGGATGGAGATGGCCCTATCCAAACAGGAGAGTGGTAGACAACAACATATCTTGTTGCCACCATTTTGCTTCCTACTTGTATCAAAGAATGAAGGTGCACAGTGTATGACTGCACAGGCTCTGATTTGGGGAGACTTCAATCCCAGCTCTGACTCAGCACTTCAACTCTTTGGGCCTCAGTTTTCTTTGTAAAATGAGAGAGAGTTTCTGAGATTTCTTCAGGTCTATCTTTATACTTGTTTTCTTTTTTTGTTTGTTTGTTTGATTTTTCAAGGCAATGGGGTTAAGTGGCTTGCCCAAGGCCACACAGCTAGGTAATTATTAAGTGTCTGAGATTGGATTTGAACCCAGGTACTCCTGACTCCAAGGCCTTGCTTTATTCCCTACGCCACCTAGCCGCCCTATACTTGTTTTAACCTCATAAAACTCCATATTGTCCCAGGTCTTGTATGAGCAAAAATCCTTGTCTTTCACCTGAGTAAACACAGGACTTCTTAACTCCAGCTTCAGGTGAAGAAGCACTATGCTCTTGTCCTAATAATGTAGCGCTTTTTTTTTTTTTAAAGACTTGGTTTCCTTTTGTCTGCCAGGAAATTCAGGGGCTACCTATAGACCCAGTGCTCAGAACCTTTGACCTGCTTTTTTCTAACCTGGACAGGTTTGTGCCTTCTTAGGCATCTGATGACCCAAAACTGAACTCGGGAGATGCTTCAACTTCCACCTTCCTTGTAGCTGGAATTGTAGGAGTAAGTTCCATGTTGCATCATAGAAAGCTAGATAGAACTTCAGAGACCACTTTGTCCAACCTTCTGGTTTATACAGATTAAAGCAAACGAGAGGTCATGGCTCACCTGTGATCTGAGTTTAGTCATGTATTGTTTTCTATATCATGCTGCCAATTCTTTAGGGGCATATAATGAAGAGACAATCCCTGGCCTGGCCTGTCTTAACAGTGGAGGCTGGGGAGTTTTCAGTATAGGCTGAAGCAGCTTCGACAGGTGGTTTGGTGCCTCAGAGCCACTGGCTTTGTCATCGGGATGTGGGTTCAAATTTAGGGTCTTCCCATGGTGTGATTTTGGACAAGTCACCTACCCCCTCTAATAAGCTCTCCTTGCCCCTTTTTCCCCCCTTAGCTAAATTGAGAGAATGATGTCACTGATGTCACGTTGGTGTGTGGAATTAGTAACAAACTGATCCTTTCAGCAGTTCTTGGGCTCTTAAGGTTTAATAAGTTAATGGAGGGGTAGAAAAATACTCAATGGAGAGTGGGGAAGGCAAAAGCAGTAGGTACCTGGTACAGTATATGAAGTGTGAGGGCCTACTTTAGAGGATGGATTGACCAGTTAAGCATATTCTGATCTTAGAGAAAGTGACTTGACATTAGAAGCATAGATTTGAATCATGAATCTGATGCTTAAGACTGTTCCATTCAGATCTTAGGATCTTTTAGAGAATAATTTGTTTATACCAAGGGTTTCTATTATTTTTTAATATTTTGGCAATTGGGGGGGCAGGGGAGATAGGTAAGTGACTTGTACAAGGTAACTAGTCAGTGTGAACTGCCTAAATCTGGGATTTGAACTCAGTTCTTCCTGACTTTAGGCCTCTACCAAAGATTTCTTTTAAAACAAACAGAATTTCAGAGCAAGAATGGTCTAGTCCAAGGCCTTTATTTTATGAGCGAAATACATAAGAGTGTCCTTTAAGCCTGCCTTGGTCATCCCTCTCCCCTCTCCCCTTTCCAGCCCAGCTTTTAGTACATTCCTTCCTGGCCTCTGCTTCTTACTCTGAATTATCTTAATTGGATTTTCCTATTGGACCCCCTTCAGTAATAGAATGTGTGCTACTCCAATCCTGGTACCTGTTGCTTTCCCCATTCTCCATTGATTATTTTTCTCACCTCTGTTAACATTAAATCTTAGAGCCCAAGATCCGCTGAAAGGATCAGATTGTTACAGATTCCACACCCCTCCAGTACCCCCTACAGTTTTATAATTCCTTCCACATTAACTACTCTGGAGTATGCAAAGATGTAGAAAACATGATACCTGCCCTAGAATGGAATCTCAGACCTTTTTTCTCATAGATGGGGAAACTGAGACAGCTATTTGGAGATACAGACTGGAATTACCTTCAGTCCTCCAGTGACTGAGGTCTCATGGATATAAATATTCCTTCCAGTAGTTAAGGTCTTAATATCATTTCTACCTAACCATTTCTGATATAGGGAAATTGAGGCCTAGGGGTTGCAGAATAAATCAATAGCAGATCCAGTCCTGGTAATCAAGGCTCCTAATACCCCAGAGCATGGGGTGTTGGTTTTCTTTTTGGATTGGAATTAAGTGATTTACCCAAGGTCACACAACTAGGTAATTCTTAAGTGCCTGAGGCCAGATTGTAATTTAGGTCCTCTTGACTCCTGAGCCAGTCACTCTTATCCCCTGTGCACTGAGCTGCCCTGGAGTGTTGGTTAAAGAGAAGGTAGAATAGGAGCACCTATTACCAAGGGAGCTACATGTTTCAGCATAAACCATTTCCCCAATAATTTTGACATCCCTCACTCAAACCTTTTTGTACTTTTTTACACCTTATCCCCTGCCAAATACTCTTCAGTCCAGTAACACTGGCCTCCTGGTTATTCCAAGAATAAAATACTCTTATCAACTCCTAGCCATTTTCTCTTGTCATTCCCTCAAACCTGGAGTGCTCTCCCTTCTCATCTCTACTTTCTGGCTTCCCTGGATTCCTTGAAGTCCCAACTGAAATTCCATCTTTTACAGGAGGCCTTTCTCAACCACTCTTAATTCTAATTTATCCTGGATAGAACTTGTCTGTACATATTTGTTGTCTTCTCCATTAGAGTGTAAGCTCTGGGAGGAGGGACTGACTTTTACCTCTTTTTGTATCCCCAGTGCCTGGCTATAAAATACTTATTGACTGATGACAAAACCAGATTTATTTGGTGCCTGCAAACTCACTTCTGGTTTGGGATCTGAAACTCATTCATGTGGCATTATTACATTTTTATTATACTCATTGGTAATGTGTGTTACATTGTAGTCATAAATATTAAACTATGAAGTTCTTGACAAGTTTTTGTTGGGCAATGTGACCCAGAAGAACTAAAAGATTGGATACCCTTACCCTAAGCCTCTCCACTTAGTGCATACTAGACATTCTGAGCAAAAAAGTGATCAAGACTCCAAGATGAAATATGTACAACAAAAAATATCCCTTAAGTTCCTCTGAAGTTAATCAAAGAGCTAACCCATCTCTGCCATATGGCTAACTATTCAAGACCAAATACAGAATATCCACATAGTCTCCACAGTGTCTCTAGGCACTTCTCAAACACCTTCATAATTCTCCTAGAAGTAAAAGAGCATCCTTCCCATGGGAAGATTGTATTTGTATTAGTCAGTCAATAAGTCATGTGCCAGAACCCCTTTATACACATATATGTGAAGCATATCCTTAGAACTATTAGAACGACATCCCAAAAGCATCAGTCACTACCTTGTTCTAGTACGTAATAATGCTTTGCACATGGAGATGTTTAATCAATGCTTTTTTTTTCCCAAGGCAAGGGGGTTAAGTGGCATGCCCAAGGCCACACGGCTAGGTAATTCTTAAGTGTCTGAGACCAGATTTGAACTCAGGTACTCCTGACTCCAAGGCCAGTACTCTATCCACTGCGCCTCCTAGCTGCCCCCTTAATCAATGCTTTTTAATTGATTACTTAATCCATAGAAAGTATGTTCAATAATTTATAATACTGGCATATTAAAAGAACTAAATTTGTTCTATTTAAATTGTTTGGAAAAATGTAGAAAGAATGTGATTGTGTTGGAATATTGTTATGGTCTAGGAAATGATAAGCTGGCTGATTAAAAAGTGTACAACAAAAAACAAGAAAAACCTAGAAAAAAGCAAAGTTGGGTAGCTTTGAAAACGTGGCATTTGTTATATAGGTTTTCTTGAATTATATTGATGTTCTTATGTTCTTTGTACATGGAAGTGTTCTTTTTTTCCCTTAATTTGTTCTTAAGTTTAAAATGAATAAGATTTGCAAAAAAATAAAAAAATAGAAAGAAGGTGTTCTACCAAATTCCTTTTATGAAACAAATTTGGTCTTGATACATAAACTAGCTAGAGTTAAAGCAAAGAAAGAAAATTAGGCCATCCTCTTTAATGGCCATTGATGCTAAAATCATGAGTAAAATATTAGCAAAGAGTTTAAAGCAATATATTCAAAAGACTTCAATATAATTAGGCTGTATTAATAACAGACATAAAGGAAAGGTTTAATATTACAGAAGTTAATGTTAAACAAGAAAAGGTGTTGGACCTCTGATAGTCATTGATACGGAACTCCAAGATGAGAAAACTCTTTTTACCAAGGCAAGTTGACACCTTTTCTGTAATTTGTTGTTCTGAAGAATTTTCTGGATCACTGGGAGATTTGCCCAGAGTCTCATAGGTAGTATTTGTTAGTTACAACTTGAACTCAGGTCTTCCTGGTTGTGTTTCCAGCTCTCTATCCACTATGTAACAATTGTCCATCAGACCATATTAATAACAACAATATTAAAAATCACATGATTATGTCAACAGATGGAGAAAAAAGCTTTTGACAAAAATACAACATTCATTTATTGTTTTTTTAATACTAAAAAGTATTGGAATAAATGGAATTTTCCTCAAGGTGGCAAACAATATTCACCCAAAACCAAGAACTAGCACTGAGGAACATTAGAGTCTTTTCAAATAGGATCAAAAGTAAAACAAGGATGTCCACTAAGCACATTTATTTAACATAGATCTAGAAATGCTAGATCTTGAAAAGGAAAAAGAAATTGAAGAAATAATAATAGGCAAAGAAGAAATAAAATTATTGAGATTTGCAGATGACTATGGTTTACCTAAAGAATCCCTAGAGATTCAACTAAAAGTTAACCGAAATGGCAAATTTTTTTTACTAACAAAACAACTAAGAGATTGATCTATCAAAGTAACTATAAAAGGTATAAGTTATATGGGAGTCTTATCTACAAAGATATATTTAGGATTTATATAAAAATTACAAAATATATTACAGTAATAGAATAAAATAAATGGAGTTTCTGATGACTGACCCATGCTAATGTAATACAAGTGATAATATTCCTTAAATTAGTTTATAAATTTAGCACCAAACTAATCAAACTACAAAGAGATTATTTAAAGATTTAGAAAAAAATAAAATTTAGCTGGAGGAACAAGGCCAAGAACCTCAAGAGGAATAATGGGGGGAAATGTAATAGTGATGGGAATCTAACAGTACTAGATCTCAAACTACATTACAAAATAGTAATTAGGTCCAACAAGGTGGCACAGTGAATAGAACACTGGCCCTGGAGTCAGAAGGATCTGAGTTCAAAATAGACCTCAGACACTTAATAATTACCTAGCTGTGTGACCTTGGGCAAGTCACTTAATCCCATTGCCTTGCCAAAATAAATAAATAAAGCAGTAATTATCCAAATTACTTGATATTGGTTAAAAAAAACAGAAAAGGTGATCAATAGAACAGATTAAGAAAAAAGGAACAAAAGCTATTAAACCTAGGATTCAGTAACCCTAAGGACAACAACTACTAGAATAAGGACTCCTTTTTGATACAAACTGCTTTGAAAACTGATTAGTGTGGCAAAAATTAAAATTAGACCATCTTACACACATACCACAAAACTCTTTTAATACTTTTAATATGTTTTTATTTAAAAACTCATATCACTTAAAAATTAGAGAACAAAGAAAGGAGATACAATTGATACCTAATAGCTTAAGGAAGAAATCTTACTTCTGCAAGGGACAGCGATCATTCTAAAATACAAAGTGAACATTTTTGATTAGTCAAGTCAACAAATACTAAGCACTTATCTTATGCTAAGTATTATATTAGATGTTGGAAATACAAGAAAGGCAAAACACTGTCCCTACCCTCTAGGACCTCACAGGCAATTACATACAATACAAGATATATGTAGGAAAAATAAGAAATAAGGGGCAGCTAGGTGGCGCAGTGGATAGAGCACTGGCCCTGGAATCAGTTCAAATCCGACCTGACACTTAATAATTACCTAGCTGTGTGGCCTTGGGCAAGCCACTTAAACCCCATTGCCTTGCAAAAAAAACTTAAAAGAAAAAAAATTGGTTAAATAGGAAATAATCAATAGATGGAAAGACATTGAGGATGACTAGGAAAAATTTATAGAAGGTGGGATTTTAATGGGGACTTGAAGGAAGTCAGAAAAAAGGAGAAAAGAAAGAAAAGCATTCCAGGCACAGATGAACAGCCAGTGAAAATGGAGTGAGTTTCTTATATGAAGAACAAGAAGGAGACCAGTGTCACTGTATAATAGAATCAATTAGGTATAAAGGGAGTGAGGTATAAAAAAGACTAGAAAGGTAGGAAGTGGATAGATTATGAAAGGTTTTAAAAGCAAAAGAGATGATTGTCTATTGATCCTGAATAATAGAATAATTAATCCTAGATAAGGGAAAACCACTGGATTTTATTCACTTGGAGTGTGGTGGTGGTGGTGGGACTTTATTGGAAAAGGTTACCAAATCAATAGTTTTAGGCATAACATTTTTTTAAAAATGTTTAAGGTTTGGCATCAGTAGAACGGGTTCAGATCCTAGCTCTGTCATTTACTCTCTATGTGACCCTGGCCAATTCAGTTTACTTCACTAGGCTCCAGGTTTGTAATCTGTAAAATGAAAGGATGAGATTAGAGACCCTTTAAGCTCCATTCCAGTTCAAAGTCTATGATCAAGTAAGATATAACCCCTTGGGGCAGCTAGGTGATGGAATGGATAAAGCACCGGCCTTGGAGTCAGGAGCACCTGGGTTCAAATCCTATCTCAGACACTTAACAATTACCTAGCTGTGTGGCCTTGGGCAAGCCACTTAATTCCATTTGCCTTGCAAAAAAAAAAAACCCTAAAAAAAAGGTATAACCCCTTGTAATGATTACTTAGTCTTTAGGTGGGGTGGCTCATGTTAGGAAATGAACAGCCTAGTTTGACAAATATAAAATTATTCAATATAAGCCTATAAGATATCAACAAATAGCACAGTATAAAACACAGTTGGGGATATAGGCAGACAGTAGCTTGCATCAATGGAAAGCTCCTCTAATATGCCCTAATATGCTTATTATGTCCTGTCATAGAAAGAAAAAATTATGAAACACTGGCCAGCCAAATGAACAAGAAGGTTCCTAAACTTTTCTTAAACAGCAACCCCAAAACATCAAAGCCCTTTAACATTTTCCACGTAGAGTATCAATGTTGTTGTCTGTTTCTCTGGGTACTCCTCTCCATTTGGGAGCTTCCAATACTTACAGACATTAGAATTTATATTAAATGTAGTGACAGTGTTGGTTCCAGAGGACCCCATGATGAGCAAACTTTTCCTTCAGAGAGGATGGGAATCTACAGTTACAGCATATTTTGTACATTGTTAGATTGGTCCTGAGACTGTTTTGCATAACTGCTTTTCCTTGTTGCCAAGAAAGGGTTCTTTGGTTTGGGGGAATGAGTGGATGGGAAAGTTAATGAGAAGTGATATTGGTGTGTGAAACAACAAAAAATAGTTTTTAGAATATCTTTTATCAGAGAAGGGAGGTGGTCAACTGAAATAAGTCTTTGTATTTACTAGCCTCTGACAAAAGTTTGATAGTTATGCTATATAGGCAGCTAACAAATATGCAAGACCTAAAGCTATTCTCCCAAAGTCAAATCATCAGAGGATATGAGCAAACAATTATCAAAAGAAGACAAACATATGGAAGAGAATGCTCTAAATTCCAAAAGAACAGAGAGGTAGTGATGGATAGTCAGCCTGGAAGCCAGGAAGACTTAGGTTCAAATTTTGCTTGTGTTAACATACTGGCTTTCTGACCTAAAGTCATTTAATCTCTTACTACTCCAAGCAGTTCTCCAAGATTATCACAGAGAAAGAAACATTCTGAATCAATAAATTTTCCATTCATCACTTCAGTCCACAGCTGAATCCTATGGAATAATTCTCCAAATCATCAACAATAAGAGAAATGCAATTCAGAACATTTCTGAGGTTTTTTGCTCCATATTCTTCAAACTGGCAAATATGACAAAACATAGGAATTGTCAATGTTGGAGTAGTTGGAAAGACAGGCCTGTTTGTTAGTGGAGTTGTGAATTGGTCTAACCATCCTGAAAAGCAATTTGGGATTATTTGAAAAAAATGACTAAAATGTCTTTACTTTTTGAGACAGGAATTCAATGGGGGAAAAAAGTCCTTATATACAATAAGATATTTATGGCAGTTCTTTAAAAAATGTTAATTTTAATTATGAATTTATTCTGCTTGTCAATGTCACTTTCTAAACTTTGACCTGTTTTATTTTTTCTTTTTTTGGTATTGCTTTCATTATCTCCTTCCACTCCTCACACACACAAAAAAGTCCTTTTTTGTAACAACTATAGCCAGGAAAAATGAATATTTTTTTTGTACTTAAAGATTTTATTTATTTTGAGTTTTACAATTTTTCCCTTAATCTTACTTCCCTTCCCCCACCCCACCCCCACAGAAGGCAATTTGCCAGTCTTGACATTGTTTCCATGGTATATATTGAAGCAAATTGAATGTGATGAGAGAGAAATCATATCCTTAAGGAAAAAACATAAAGTATAAGAGATATCAAGATCAGACAATAAGTTATCAGGTTTTTTTCTACATGAAAGGCAATAGTCCTTGGTCTTTGTTCAAATTCCACAGTTCTTTCTCTGGATACAGATGGTATTCTCCATCCCAGATAGCCCCAAATTTTCCCTGATTGTTGCACTGATGGAATGAGCAAGTCCATCAAAGTTGATCATTGCCCCCATGTTGCTGTTAGGGTGTACAGTGCAGGAAAAATCAATATTGGCCATGTTCAAAAATGTAAGTTGCCATTTCTATCTCTAGCTCACCATGTCTCTACCAATGGGTATGGAAATATAATTCCTTGTCAGTCTTTGGGAAACAGGCCTTGGTGTTTGTGTTGATCATAGTCCTTAAATCCTTCAGTTACTCACTTTTACAATATTATAACACTTTTTATAGTAACAAAGAACTAGAAACAAGGTAGATATCCAGTGACTACAGAATGACCAAGCAAACTGGTACACAAATGTAATTTAATGTAATAATATTGGTCTGTAATAGACAATAAACGTGAATATAGAGGAGTGTGAGAAAATGCATATGAATTGATACAAAGTGAAATGAATGGAACCAGGATAGACACAAGGATAATAACTTAAACAAGAAGGATAATAACAAAATAATTTGAATTAAATATTGTGAAATTCTAATAACCAAGCTGTGGCCCAATAGTCAATTCATAAAATTTTTATGTGTTAGGCACTGTGTTAAGACAAAAGATAGTCACTGCCCACAAGGAGCTCAGAAACTAATGTAAGACAACATAGAAGCAAATATGTACAAACAAGTTATATAGAGGATAAACTGAAGATAATTGGTAATGGGAAGGCACTAGAATTAAGAGGGATTGGGAATGGTTTCCTGTGGAAGGTGGAGTTTAAGCTGGAACCTGAAGGAAGCTAGGAGGAGATAAGGGGAGACAGCATAACCAGTGAAAATGCTCTGATTAGAGAGAATGAATATCTTGTTTGTGGAGCAGCAATGAGATCAATGTCATTAGCTCTAAGATTCAAACTCTTGTCATCCTGTTTCTAAGGCCATTGCTCTATTCACTGTGCTCCCTTAGCTGGATGACTTTGGGCAAGTCACTTAACCCTGATTGCCTGGAATCCAGGGCCATCTCTAGTCATCCTGATTCTTATCTGGCCATCAAATGGTTCTGGAGAAGAGAGTGAGTCTCAAATTCAATTAATGTGCTTCTCAGGGCATCACCTCCCTGATGTCATGGTCTTCTTCCAGAATGAAGGACAAACATCATCATCATCATTGTTATCATTTAAGAGAATATGGGGAAGGGCAGCTAGGTGGCACAGTGGATAGAGCACTGGCCCAGGAATCAGGAGAACCTGAGGTCAAATCCAGCCTCAGACACTTAATAATTACCTAGCTGTGTAACCTTGGGCAAGTCACTTAACCCCCATTGCCTAGCAAAAAACAAACAAAAGAGGATATGGGGGAGATACAGTGTGAGTCATGAGATGACTAGAAAAATATGAAAGAGCAAGGTTCTGAAGGGGTTTTGAATGCCAAATAGAAGATTTTATATTTGATCTTGGAGGTGATAGAGAGTCCCTGGAGTTTATTGATTATGGTGGTGAGACCTGCACTTTAGAGAGATTGTTTTGAGGGAGAGAAGGAGGTAGCCATGTCAGATTCATATGGGAAAAATGTTGCAAAGTTAAATTCTATAAGTCATGGCAACAGGTTGGATATGGGGGTGGTGGAGGTGGTAAGGGAGTGTGAGGAGTTGATGAGGTGGGTGATTGGGAGGATGGTAGTTCCCACAATAATAGGGAAGTTTTGAAGGGGACAGAATTTAGAAGGAAAGACAATGCATTCAGTTTGGGACATGATGAGTTCAAGATGTTTATAGATCATTCAATTTGGGATGTGCAACAGACAGTGAAAAATACAAATGGTTGTAGTAGGTATGAAAGTCATCAGCATAGAGATGACAATTGAATTCAAGCTAAATAATATAGAGGAAGAAGAGAAGAGGGTCCAGGACAGTGGGATACCCATAGCTGAGTGTGAGCAAAGAAGATTGAGAAGAGCAGTCATATAGGAATAGGACCAGGAAGAGAGTGTTGTCATGAAAATCTATGGAAAAAGAGAGTATGAGAGAGAAGAAGGCAACTGTCAAAGGCTAAAGGAGTTGGTGGTAGACAGTGAAAGGAATGAGTATTTATATAGTGCCTTATATATAATTTATATATTAGCCACTCTGCTAAGCTCCCCTGCTCTCCCTTTTGATAGCTAAAGAAACTGAAGCAAGTGAAGACTAAATGGCTTGACCTAGGTCACACAGTTAATAAGTATATGAGGCCAGATGTGAACTCTAGCCTCCCTGAAATCCTGGTGTCACTTAAAAAGTGACTCTCAAAAAGTATGCAGATTAGGAAAAAGCCATTAGATTTAGCAATTAAGAGATCAATGATAACAGTGGAAATTGAGTGAACCACACTGACTCCATGTTGTGACTCAATTTTGGATCTAGCTCAGTTCCCTTCCTATTCAATTATATGTCTAGTCTAATTTTTGCTTTGTGAAAAACCTTTATTCATTTATAGCAATAGTGAGAAAACGTTATTGCATTGTTTAAACCTAAACCTACATGATTGGGAAACTGGACCACCTCTACCTATTGTTTAGAGACTGTTAAGTAAGGATCTAGATTTTGCAAATCAGAAACCTAGTCAGATCTGAAGATTGATGGAAGGAGTTTTCTCGAAGTCATACATCTCAAGTAACATATATATCTTGAAAAGTGGTCTCATACTGTCATTTTGTTAGTTTCCTTGTTTCTTTGACTTGGGGAAGGTTGGAATGAGATACTTCTTATTCTGATTTCAGTTCTCCATCTCCCACCAAACTCAGAAAGCCTTTAATCTTTCCTCCAATAAGAAATCAGATAACCATAGGGGCGGCTAGGTGGCGCAGTGGATAAAGCACTGGCCCTCTGGTCTCAGACACTTGACAATTACCTAGCTGTGTGGCCTTGAGCAAGCCACTTAAAGCCATTTGCCTTGCAAAAAAGAAAAAAAGAAAAGAAAAGAAAAAGAAATCAGATAACCTAATCTTCTATAGCAGTTTATATCTTTTTAGTTATTTTCTTTTAATGCATACAAATCTGTTTCTCCTTTTATTTACCAAGTTGAGGAGATCTGGTGCTGATTTATTATGCAATTGGCATGTTTTGCTTAATAAATTGATACATTCAGAAACTTAAATTTTGTTTCCTCAGTGATTTCAGATTTCACCCATCACATAATTTTGAAGAAAGCAGTTTTAGTTAAAGGTTGAATGATGAAATTGGAAGCCAGACTAAAGGGAGTGAGAGGAAAAGTAGAGGCACCTATTGTGGAAGGCCTTTTCAATGAATTTAACCACAAAAGACAAGTGACAAATAGGCTCAATTTTTATAATTATTTTTTTAGTAAAATATGAGATAAGGTTTACAGATTTTCAGATATGGAGAGAAAGAGCTATAGCAGATTTGAGGGGAGATGAAAAGTTTTGGAAGAGTCATTGTGGTAAATGGGACAGTAAGAGTTAAAAAAGATTTCCTTGAAGCATTAAGGGTCCTATTGAATTTATATAACAAATTTGCAATGGACCTAGTTAGTACAGCATTGTGATTTTTTTCCGCCTTTGTTCAGCAGTATATGTGTAAGAGTGGCAGCAATATTTAGGGAAAGAGTCAAATCTGAGGTTTGGCTGAGGAAGAATGACCCCTTGATGGGGGGGGGGGGGAAGAAAACCCCAAAAGAGGACAATATAAGAGTTGAACTCTGCACCAAGGGGTCCAGATGGAGATTGGAGAAGAATACAATGCTAGTGCAGGAGTGATGGCATGGAAGAGAACTAAGGGTAAAGGAATTAGAAGTCCCAATGTTTATGAAGATCTATGCGAAGGCACTTTCCTACCCATTCCTTGTAAAAGTATAGGATTATGAGTATGAACATTACATGTAATTAGAGCCTTTTTGGTTAGCTTTACTGAATTTTCTGTTCTATTTTTTATAAGAATCATAGATTTAGGGCTTGAAGGAAATTAAGAGGTCATCTAGCCCAACCTTATTTTTTTCCTGAAGCAATTGGGTTTAGGTGACTTGCCCAGGGAGATCTATCTAGTATCTGAAGTCAAATTTGAACTACTGTCTGATAAATCCCAATCTTCCCAAATTTCAAGTTCAGAGCTCTATCCACTATCAGGATGCCTGTCAAGGGAAGATATTGGGGAAATGAGAATGATGTAAAAAAAAATTATCGATAACATTTTATTTTCATTTTTACAAATATTTAATATCAGGATAAGATATAAGCAAGGCTCCTGAAAAATAGCCTGGAATTGGGCACAGGGGCCCTGACCAAGGATTTCTTTAAATTCAGGTAAAGTTTAAGCAAGTGTGTTTAAACTGGTGCTTAGGAATTTTCTCTGTTCTCTTCACCCTCAGGCTCTAGGAAGAGATAACCTTTTATTAATTACCCTTTAGACTGGCTTCCAAGGAGTTACCTTAGGCTGTACCTAAGAAAGGTCAGATAAGGATTTAGCCTTTGGCTAAACTAACCTGTCTCTGAATACACTGGATAACTGCCTCGGTGGTTTTCAGGAGTTTCAAATTTCACTGAAGACCCAAGGTCTAGGGGAAATCAAAGACAGACTATAAAGCAGCTGGGAAACCTTCCTAGAGTTCTGCTTAATCTGGGTTTTGATAGCTGGACACACATTGAATTTTTCAATCCCAGGTTTTGTAGCCAGTAGAATGAAAAAAAGCACTGCTCCTAGAGACTTGAGTTCAAATCCAGCCTCAAATACCATGAACAAATTATCTTCCAGTCTTATTTTCTTAACTGAATTCCATTCTTTAGGAGAATAACGTTGGTCACTTCCTTTACTTAGGAGAGCAATAGTGAAGATTGGTTAAGGCACTTTGCAAATAATGAGCTATTATTTTTAATATTATTTTTAAGAGTGAGCATTCCTAAGCTAAGAGGATGAATGGAGATGCTACAAAGGGAAAGGGCAGCGGTGTCCCAGAAAGGCCCAAAGATACCCCTCCCATCCCCAGACTCCTAGACTTCAGATTTTCATCCTGCCACTTAGAGAGACCTAGGACCCCCCATATTGCTAGACCTCAGGTCCTCATCCTGCCACTTAGAGAGACCTAGGACCCCCCATATTGCTAGACCTCAGGTCCTCATCCTGCCACTTAGAGAGACCTAGGACCCCCCATATTGCTAGACCTCAGGTCTTCATCCTGCCACTTAGAGACCTAGGACCCCCCATATTGCTAGACCTCAGGTCCTCATCCTGCCACTTAGAGAGACCTAGGACCCCCCATATTGCTAGACCTCAGGTCCTCATCCTGCCACTTAGAGAGACCTAGGACCCCCCATATTGCTAGACCTCAGGTCTTCATCCTGCCACTTAGAGACCTAGGACCCCCCATATTGCTAGACCTCAGGTCCTCATCCTGCCACTTAGAGAGACCTAGGACCCCCCATATTGCTAGACCTCAGGTCTTCATCCTGCCACTTAGAGACCTAGGACCCCCCATATTGCTAGACCTCAGGTCCTCATCCTGCCACTTAGAGAGACCTAGGACCCCCCATATTGCTAGACCTCAGGTCTTCATCCTGCCACTTAGAGACCTAGGACCCCCCATATTGCTAGACCTCAGGTCTTCATCCTGCCACTTAGAGACCTAGGACCCCCCATATTGCTAGACCTCAGGTCCTCATCCTGCCACTTAGAGAGACCTAGGACCCCCCATATTGCTAGACCTCAGGTCCTCATCCTGCCACTGCGGATAAGGCCCCAGCCCACTTAGACCAGGGCGGTGTACGGGCAGGATGGGGCGGGGAAGTGGATTCCAGACCCGCCATTCTCCCCCCTTTTCCCACTGCCGGAAGGGCCCTTGGGGATAATTTATCCAACGGCCGCATTTTTGCATCCATGGAGGCCGAGGCCCGGGAGGGCGCCACAGGCCGGTCCGCGGCCCCCCCCCCCCCCCCCCCCCCCCCCCCCGGACACGGGGCCCTCCATCACCGCAGCCTCCCCGCGCCCCGCCCGTCCTGGAGGACCCGGGGCGGACACTCTGGCCCCGCGCCTCTCGCTGGTTGGGCTGGGCGGAGCCTGCGGGCCGGGCCGGGGAGGCGGAGGCTGGGACACTCTGGCCCGGCTCTCGGTGGTGCGGGGGCGGGGGCGCGGGGAGCGGCCGCTCTGGCCGGCCGACTCGTTGGCGTGGAGTCCCGGAAGCGGCGCGGCGATGGCGGAGAGTCCGACCGAGGAGGCGGCGACCGCCGGGGCCGAGGCTGCGGGGACCCCGGGCCCGGGCGCGGGCGGCGGCGGCGGCGGCGGCGGCTTCGGGCCGCCCTTCCTCCCCGACGTGTGGGCGGCGGCGGCGGCGGCGGGCGGCACCGGCGGGCCGGGGGGAGGCCTGGCCCCGCTGCCCGGGCTCCCGCCCTCGGCCGCTGCCCACGGGGCCGCGCTGCTCAGTCACTCGGCCTTCTGGGACCCGACGCTGAGCTCGGACTGGGACAGCGAGCGCGCCGCGCCGCAGTGCCTGCTGCGGATCAAGCGGTGAGTGCGGCCCGGCCCGGCCCGGCCCGGCCCGCCGCAGCCGCCGCTCCCCGCCCGCCGGCCCGGCCCGGCCCGGCCCCCGCCCAGGCTCCCCGCTTCCGATCCTCCCTCTTCCCCGCCCCGCCCTTTCAGCCTCCCCCTTCAGTTCTCAGCCCCCCAATTCTCCCGCTTCTTTTTTCTCTTTCCAAAATCGCCCCCCGTTTCCTGCCCCAACTCTTTCCTGTCCAAACTTTTCACCCAGCTCTTCTCCCCTCACCTCCCTTTCTTTCCTCCTACCCCGCCTCCCTTCACTCCTCTCCCTTCTCCCGTCTCCCCTCTTTCCTCCCCATAGCCCTCCCTTCTTTTCCTCCCTTCACGTCTCCTCCCATCCTTCCCCGCATCTCCCCTCCCCTTCCTTCCACTCTCTTCTCCCCCCAGCACCCCTCCCTTCCCCATTCCCTTTTCTTCTCTTCACCCCCTTTCCCCTCCCTTCTGTCCCTTAGCCCTACCCCATCCCATACTTTTCTTTTTTTTTCCTGGATCTTCAATTCCCTTTCAGCAGGTATATAACCATAGAAAAAGGCCACCCATCTTTCCCCTGCCTTTGTTCCTAGAGGACAGCCTCCAGTCCTGAAACTTTTTGCCCTGTTAGGAGATCCCTTCTCCCTTCATCCTTTCCTCACCAGCTCTAGCCCTTGTAGCCAAAGATTCATATTCCCTAGACTTAGTATCTTATAAGTTGATGCCACATAGACATTTTACTCCCCCGATGAAACCTTCTCTCCTAACTTTTGTAACTTCTGAATCAAATCTAGAGCTACCGTTTACCTAGTTATCTATCCCATTTAGACTAAATTCTTTCCCATTTGGACACATATCACCAGGGGTGTTTCACTCTGGCTCTAACAGTCAATTAATGGCCTCTCCTTTTGGACTCAGGGAGTCATTTTTAGAGGTCCTCACATTTAATCTTTCTAATGTATAAACTCCCAGTAACCTCAGAAGAACACTTCCCCCGACTCCAATTTCTTCTTAAAGATAAATCTCTGTGTTTCGTTTCATTGGTCTGTTTTTGGGACAGAAGACTATGTATAACCTCATCCCTCACCCCACCTCCTAGGAAGATTCCCTTCTACACATTTTTGTTGTAAAGTAACATGGTAATTTTCTTGTACATCTTGTGGAATTAGTTGCATTTCTTTACAATTTACTTTCTAGTTGGTGACATTTTATTTACAATTCATCCTGATTTTTCTTATGCATCTGGAAATTTTGGGGATGTGCAGTAAATGAATTGTCATGTTAATAGATGTTTTTCACACTGATGCCATTGCAACCTCCCATTTTCCTTCTTCCTACCTCTCCCTCATGAAATAACACCCCTTTTGATAACACTTGGATTTCAGCTTCCTTCCCATGTATCCAACTCCAGAATCCCTGGCCTGTGAGCCACACAAACACTTGTGGTACCACACACTTAGATCTGACTCCTCTCCCCATTGATAACAGCAACTGCTTCACTCAAGGGCTTTCCCATCTTTACCCCTACTTCCCCTTTGTTGTTATACAGGGACATCATGTCCATTTATAAGGAGCCTCCACCGGGAATGTTTGTTGTGCCTGATCCCCTTGACATGACTAAGGTAGGTGATTCCATCAGGGGGGATGAGTGCAGCGTTCTTTTTCTCATGACTTTCAGATAGATAAATCTTTTCTATCAAGTCCAGGGAGGATTGGGGATCAGTCTCTGCCTAGATTATGGCTGTGTTTACGGTCTTGACTAGGTTACCATTAATAATACCTGGTTTGCTATACTGACTCCTTCAGTATCAGCAGCAGTAAATATTTATGCAGTCCCTTGCTGAATGCAACATAATTATACTCAGTATTGGGGCTACAAAAGTAAAACAGCCCCTGGTTTGAAAAAAGATACCCCAGACCTTAGTGAATCTAAGTCTAAAATCCCCAGGCTTGTAGACACTTCTCTGCCATACCTAGCCCCACCCTTGTAAGTAGGTTCATACCTAAACCTGTGTCAGGCAGAAATGAGTTCCTTAAAGAGCACACCTCTTCTTTCATGTTGCCCGAAGCAAAAATATAGCCTGTAAATTGTTAGTATGGTCGTAGTTACTTTGAATAAGCTTGGCTTTTAAATTGATATTTTTTGTCTTTAATGTGGTTTAAAATGTTTTTACTGGCATACCTTGTCCCTAGTAAAATCCCAGGGATATTAACTACATTACCCTCCAGGTCCCAGAATTTGTGCTGGGTTCAGGCCAGCTGAGTTTGCAATTCAAGATGGTGCTGGGGGGTGTGGTTTTTGGGGGCTACCTGGGCAGTGTGGGGGTTCAGTTCAAAGTGTTAAAGTATCCTCCCCTAGGTTTCCAAATTCTCAACAGATGCCTTTGAATGTTAGTAACATATCTAAGTTTTTCTAATCTAAAAGTATGTTGATGTAAATTCAAGTTCCCACCTCCAGGGAAGGAGAAATTGGCTATTAATTAAAATGACTGTAGACTATAGAAATCCCTGTTTTTGAGATCAAAGGTAATTGCTTGGTCCTTTGAAGACCCAGCTAAATAATGCACTGTATGGTTCTTCATCTTTACATCTCCCCTTTTCTTCCCATTTGATCAACAAAAGAGGAAATTAATGATTTAGCCAACTACCTTACCACCAAATCTATTACTGACTTGTTGAAACATCCACTCCCTCTCTTTCATTCACCCTGCTTCAGGGAAATGAAATAGAATTTTGTTAAAAGTTCTAGGTTGAATTTCTATCTGATCAGGAAATTTATTACTTCCTGGGAAGTTTTGAAAATGAGAACGGGGAGGGGGGTCTATTCCATGTGGGGAGGGTATAGGAGGGGGTTACAAGAATTTAAGGGGCCCTGTCCTCTGGCATGTGCAGTGGCATGGGCATGGGAGGGTTTGTGGTGGGGGGGCACTGCCACACAGTTTTGAGATGGTGCGCAAGATGGGCTTTTGTTTTGCAGATTCATGCATTGATCACAGGCCCATTTGACACTCCTTATGAAGGGGGTTTCTTCTTGTTCGTGTTTCGCTGTCCTCCAGATTATCCTATCCACCCACCACGGGTCAAACTGATGACAACGGGCAATAACACAGTGAGGTTTAACCCCAACTTCTACCGCAATGGGAAAGTCTGCCTGAGTATTCTGGGGTAAGAGGAGACTTCCAATTAGCTGAGTTGGGAGCCAGAGACTCTTGCAGGCTATTTTAGGCTGTGGGTATCTATTCTGCCTCTCTCATTAGATGACTGTAATTTTTTTTTCATGTTGGGTAAAAAGTTGCATCTGGGATTGGAACCATGTCAGATCTCAACCAAGCACATAAAAATTCTGGGCTCATCTTGCTGTTTGGCTATTGGCAGTTCTAATCTCATTTCCCAATGTAGAGTCCTCTTGCCCTGAGAAGGTTAGAAATGCAGAAGGATGTTGTGTAAATAAAATCTGACTTTGGATTCAGAACACCTAGGTTCAAATCCTGCCTCTGATGCTTTCTACCTGCATGTCTTGGAAGTCATTTAACCTCCATGGGCCTCAGTTTCTTCATCAGAAAATATGGGTGTTGGATTAGATGATATCTGAGGTTCCTCCCAGTTCTAGATCTTTTTTGCCTTGCTTGCAGATAGAAAGAACTTTGAAGGGAATCAGGAGAGTAGGAAAATTGTGTCTGTTTGTCTCTTCATTCCTTCCTGAGACTTGAAACCAGATCCACCTCTGTATGGCAGCTGAACTCGGGAGCCCCGGAGTATTGGTCCAGTGGCAAGTCCCATTTTTTTAAAACCCTTCAGAGACTCAGAGTGGTATAGAAGAGGGAGGGTTTAAAGATACCTATTATGATAAAAAAAATAACAATAAAAATAATTAAGCTCTCTGTTACCTGTGCAAATGGAAAAGATAATTCATAATAAGTAATCAAAAAATCATTTATTTAGAATCACTTTCCCACAAATGTAATATAGATATTACTTCCTGGTTTTGTTTTGCTTAGGCCAATGCAAACATTCCATGAGCTGACATCAAATGACAGCAAAGCCAGGGTAAGGAAAAGGATAGATTTCAGGATGACTAGAAGTTGTAGAATCTGGAGAGAGACCAACCTGAGACTGCAAATTTGTTAAAGAGAACCCACAAAGTAGAAAACTCCCATTATGTTCAGGAGTTAATTGTATTATTATGATGAGATTTTTTTTTTTCTGATTTATTTATTGAGCAGAAACATTTAATCATGGAAGCTTGTTCCAAGCTCATGAGTCTCTTGGTATATAAAGACCAGGGATTGAAAATGGTTTTGAAATGGGATTACCAAACTGAGAGTCAAGAATGAGAGCAGTATTGGTGGAGGGTGGGGCAGGGTAGCTTTTGAAATCAGAAGTTTTGGTAAGGCTAATGGGGGGAATCATTTTTTTCCCATAAGTATGACAGGGAAAGGAAAGTGGTCATGAAACTTGCCCCATTGTGCCCCACCCTCAGCACCTTCTTTGCCTTGTCAGGCCATAGCAAATATTTCTTATGTTTCTGCTCTCATTTCCGGTTGTGATCACACAGATTTAATTGTTGCCTAGTCCAGCCAGGTTCCCTTAGTTCTTCCCTTCCAATTAGAAAAATGCTCTTGTACGTTGAAATCTCTTCTCTTTTCTCATTGCTTTCTGTGGTTCTACAAACCTCATATCTGATACTGCCTAGGTTCCAAGTGTGGAGTAGGAACCCAGATGTGCTTGTGTTTTTGGGTCTATCAACCTTGTTGCAAACTCAAACAAAAAAAAAAAATATCCATTCTTATGTGATTCCTTTCCTAAGTATTCTGAAAAATATTTGCTAACTTTAATCAGGCAGCTAGGTGGCACAATGGGTAAAGCACTTGAGGTCAGGAGGACTGAAGTTCGAATTTAGCCTCAGACACTTTCTAGCAGGGCCTTGGGCAAATCACTTGACCCTTGAATCCAGGTGTATCTCCAGTCATCCTGATCCATATCTGACCATTGGACATAGAAGGCTCTGGAGGAGAAAGTCAGGCTGGTGACTTAGCACAGCTTCCCTCACTCAAATCCAAATCAAGTGCTTGTCATAGTATCACTTCCCTGATTTCATGATCTTCTTCGAAAATGAAGGACAAACATCAGTATCATCATCATCATGCTAACTTTGGCATTGAGTATCCTTGGAGGCATTTTTTAATTGACCATATTTTCAAGTTAGTCTTTCCTTCTGTGACTTCTGTTAAGTTAGATCCCCTTAATTAGGTAAAAAATCTGCCTGGTTTCTCCCCTTTTATACTTTTGACCTGCTTCTTGGCCTGGAGATCGACTTCTTTTTTAATTGGGGTAAGATGGAGGCTGGGAGATTCCAGATTGTTAATAGTGAAAGAGAAAGATTGAGTCATTAATGGTCTTGCTGCCAGGCCCAAGTACTTTTGAATTGGCCTGAAGGAACCATCCCCATCTTTCTTAGCCTTACCCTCTCCCCCCCCTCCCCCCTTTGCTATGTTTTTCAGTACTTGGACTGGCCCTGCCTGGAGTCCAGCCCAGAGTATCTCCTCCGTGCTTATCTCCATCCAGTCACTAATGACTGAAAACCCCTACCACAATGAACCTGGCTTTGAACAGGTAAGCCAGCCTTTCAAGTGGGAAACCTTGACTACTTTTAATGAGCTTTATGGCATTTGAAACCTTAAGGGGGGAGGGTCTTTTTGTCTTCTGATTTCATAATGTTGTCTGCTGCCTCCTTGGAAGAGTAGGTATAATTACAGTAGAAAAGAGGGTCAGTTGTCATATTAAACAAATTATAAACAAGAAAAGAGGAACTGACAACAAGTTTTTAGTTCTTTATCAGTGAAGAGACTTAAATATTCATTAGTAAGTATGATAGTGATGAGATCTGTGTAATGTACCTTATACTAATCCTAGGTAAATGTTAACTTTAGTAAAGGCATTTAGAAGATTAGTTTAGAATCTTTGGGGAATGACTGATTATGCCCAGTGGATTCATGTCTATCCTACCCCAAGCACAAGCTTTTGTTATTCCCTAGGATTTGTTAGTTCCTTTCTTTTGAACCTTTGAAGTAACTTTATTTCTTATAGAACTAAAAAGATCATTAACAAGGATAAGAGTGAGTGTATCTACACTGTACAACTGTGTTATTTATTACCACCAAAAACAGGGTCAGATAACATGCCTAAAAGATGACAAACCAAATTATATTATTTAAAGAGTTTAATTCACTTCCAAGCTACTTGAATTAATATCATCCAAATTAAAGAGGATTCCTAGACTATGGGCTATTTAAGAATGAAACAGGGGCAGCTAGGTGGTGCAGTGGATAAAGCACCAGCCCTGGAGTCAGGAGTACCTGGGTTCAAATCCGGTCTCAGACACTTAATAATAATTACCTAACTGTGTGGCCTTGGGCAAGCCACTTAACCCCATCTGCCTTGCAAAAACCAAAAAAAAAAAAAAAAAAAAGAATGAAACAAAATTCATTCCCTAACCCCAGACACAGAGATACCTCCTCTTCTAGATAACACCATTCTACCCAAAATTATTTTGATGTTTCTGATTTTAGAGGAAGAAAATTGTGAAATGGACTCCATCGTTATTAGTTGCAACTGTTTGGAGGCCATAGTGTAAGAGTTATGGGAAGAAAACTTTTGCGCTTCTACTCCCTGTAGCATTCTGGGCTTCCATATCTACCCAGGCTACCAGATGAAACTTTCTGACTGGTCTTTGGTTGGCTTTTTTCCATTGATTTTTCCTTCAATTGAAGAAAATCATATTAAAAATTAGTACTTGTTTGAATGGGCATCACTGTCCATATCCAGTAATAGATCTTGAAAATATGGCAGAGAACAAGCAAGAAACTTCTTAACATTGTAGCCTAGGGGAAATTCCCTCTGTGTCCTTTGGGCACTGGGTTAGGTCAACTTCGTTTGTCCTTTTTTCTTGATCTATTGACCCAAAATGCTCTGAATTAATCCCTATCCAGCCTTTATCTAGCAGGTCTTCAATCTGAAATTGGAGCCCAAGGTGACCAAAGAATCTTTGTTGGGTTTCTGCATAGTCCATTGTTAGGGAGCTTAGTAACAATGGTAAAGTTTGTGGCTTTTATAGGGTAAGAATGCAACCTACCTCCTTCTTTCTTCATCTGATCCTAACTTACAGTGTTTCCTTCTTCATCCTAAACTTTTGTTGTTTGGTACAAGCACCTTGAGTATCATTGCCATTTGTCTTTGACCACAGGAGAGACACCCAGGAGACAGCAAAAATTACAATGAGTGTATCCGGCATGAGACCATCCGAGTGGCAGTCTGTGATATGCTGGAGGGAAAATGTCCTTGCCCGGAGCCGCTGAGGTCTGTGACAAAGAGAGTACCTAAGAGAGACTGAGGAGTGGGTCCTTAGTATGCAGAGCTTTCTTGTATCAGGCATAGGAGAGGAAAATTAAAGTCACCGACCATTTATTAAGGAACTACTATGTGCCTGACACCAGTCTAATTGCTGAGGATATGAAAAAAGGCAAAGAACAGTCTCTCTTCTTAAGGAGTTCAGTCTAATGGGGGGAGATAACCAGACAAACAAGCAAGATAGATTTAGGATTAATTGGAGATAATCTCAGAGAGCATTTAGGTGGTGAAATGGTTAGAGAGCCAGACCTGGAGTCAGGAAGATTCATTTTCCTGAGTTCAGATCTGTCTCAGATTCTTACTAGCTGTGTGATCCTGGGCAAATTACTTAACTTGTTTGCCTCAGTTTTCTCATCTGTAAAATGATCTGGAGAAGGAAATGTCAAACTAATATCTTTGCCAAGAAGACTTCCAGTGAGGTCATGAAGAGTCATATACATATACAATTTAACAGCAGCTACAGTCTAGAAGGAAAGGCATTAACATTAAGGAAGGCTGAGAAAAAATCTTTTGTGGAAGGTGAGATTTTTACCTAGGACTTGAAGCTAGGGGAGGGAGATAGGAGGGACAGCCAGGAAAAATTCAGTCCATGATAGGAGCATACTTGGATTGTAGAGTAAGTAGAAAAGGAGTGAAGTGGTAAGAGACTAGAAAGGTCCAAAAGGCTAAGTTATAAAGGATTTTTTAAAAGCCAAACCAGATTTGATCCTGCAGACTAAATAGAGGGAGCTGCTGAAATTTAGTGAACAAGGGGATGACCAGCAGCCTATTGCAACCCAGGAGGTGATGAGGGTGTGCACGAGGACTGGCAGTATCAAGGAGAGTAGGACTCCTGCTTTTGGAAGTCTGCTTGGTGTTCCCACTTGAGCACCTCTTCTGCCTCTTTGCCTGGCCTTTGTACCTAGAATGTGCTCCATCTTCACCAATCTCTTAAAGAGTCCTTAACTTTCTTGAAGACTCCATTCCTGGGGCAACTTCTCTGGAAATGTGTGGATCATAGAAAAAAAAAAGCTCTTTGAAAGCAAGGATAATTTTTTTTTGTATTTCTGACAGCTTTTATATATATATATATATATACATATATATGTATATATATATATATAAGCTATATATATACTATATATATACTATATATATACTATATATATACTATATATATACTATATATATATATATATATATATAATATATATATATATATAGTAGGTGCTTAGTAAATGCTTGTTGAATTAAATTGGAATGGATGAATGAAAAGTATTCATTCATGCAAAAAAAAAAACCCCTAAAAAAAAAGTATTCATTCAGGAACAATTGAAAAGCAATATAAAAGCAGGAAAATAGCATGCAGGCTATTTGTAAATGTTGGCATATTATAGGGGGAAAATGATCTAAGATGAGGGACTTTCAATCAAGGAAACTTTCAGTGAGGGGGAGGGGGCGTGGATCTTTGTGAAAGGGGTAAACATCTTCGCAGAAATGGGAAGATGAGGAGTTTGGAATATCATATTTACTCTCAGACTTAGGTGATGTATTGCTGACTTTGCTGAGCTGCTTTTTTTTCTATTCTGAATTACAAGGAATAATTTGCAGCAAAGGGGGAAGGGATATATTCAGAAACTAATATTCAGTTTTGAAAGCAGAGGTTATAGTGAATAAGCTTAGGGTGGGCAATTGAAAACAGATTAAGTAAAAAAAATTGGAAGAAAGAAAACAGATTAAGTTCAAATTTTTATGCTGTTCATGATTGAAGTCAATTTAATGACCACACTGCATGGGAAGTTAAATGTTGACTCTGCACTGTTGTGGGCATGGAATCCGTCCTTTTATCATTTGTCAAGCCTATGACCTTGTGTTCACCTTTGCCTTCCAGGGGTGTGATGGAAAAGTCCTTTATGGAGTATTATGACTTCTATGAGGTGGTGTGCAAAGACCGACTACACCTTCAGGGCCAGACAATGCAGGTAGAACAGATCTCTGGGCCTTGGGGGGTAGGGTGGGAATTGGGGCACAACCGAACTGGAGGGAGGGAAGGAGTGTACTGAAAAACAGGGATGGCATCAGTCTCCCCTGCTTAATGAAAAGGTTGGAGAAGTAAAAGGACTTTGGGAGAGAAGGCCTGGAAGGAGGGACTATATAACCCAATTCAAGTGTTTGAAGAAATATTTGATTGTTGGTTCTTTGATGGTGAAGAAATTCCTTAAAGAGAAAAATTGTGATAAATGAATAGAAGTACTCAGCAATAGACATGTAAATGACTGAGAGGGCATTTGAAATGCTTCCCTGAAAAATTCCTCATCTCTAAGGGGTTGTGGTTGGTCCTTGGCTGAGGATGGGGTAGATTTGATGCTTGCTAAGGCCTTTTCCTAGCTTTCAGAGCCTCTGGTGACTGCTTGGATAAATTTCTTCCTTCCATTTGTCCTCACTAGTGGAGAGATCAGGAAGATTGGGATAATGTGAAACATGCCCATGTATTAGAAATATCAGATATTCTATTGGCTAAGGTGCAGCTCTTAGAAAAATGTTGCCTTTCACTTGCTCCAGGGTTCAAGTGTCATTGTGTATTAGGACTGTATTGCTTCCTATTCCCATTTCTACTGCATCCTGAAGAGATATGTCCCCAGCATATTTTACATCAGAAGCTGTAACTTCTGTTGCTCAGCAATTCCAGTATCAATGCTTAGAGGAAAACATTTGTTGAATAAACTATGATTTCATTCCTTTATCTCCTCTCCAACTTTATAAGCTTAGAGAATTGCCTCAGGCATTGAGAAAATTATAGAGAGAACCAGCAACTGAGGGGAAGGGAGTGAATGGTAATGCAGCTGAAGTCTGAAGGAAACAAAGTTTGGAAAATTGATGGCTTCCAATCAGGTATAGAGTGGAGGCTTTAGGGATATGACTCTGGGGAGTAGCTATAGAAAACCATAATGGAAAGTAAGATGGGGAGTGGGTATTTGAGAGGAGCTGCCAGAAGTGATTGAATAGCTTTTGGTATGATGTCAGTAGCAAGTCCCTAATTGGTCACTTGTTAGTGGATACCTGCATTCTATCCTATCTCACCAGCATTCCAAATCTTCCTCTTTATGTGCGGTAAGCTTCTGTCTCCTGACTTGGTCCCCCTGTGTCCACCCTTTCTCATCCTCTGGAGTAGACTTTGAAATTAATATAAAATGGTTTGTGATTCCTGACGTAGAGTAATAAATAAAGGCAGAAGGTATCTGTATATGGAAGAGGATGAGTCTTTGCAAGGACTGGGTTGGGAGGTCTACAAATATATAGAGAGAAACTTTTTTTCCAGTGGCTAGTTTTAAGCATTTTAATAACTAGATAAGCTTGAAAAAATCAGTTATTCTGATTTTCCTAGGGAACTGTGCTCTGCACGTGAATTCTCTAAAGATGATTATGCAATTCCAATGCATTCTCTTTTTAGGCCTTTCCCCCAAGTTGTTTGTAGGTCTGCATTTGGGAAAGTAAAGTCATTTAAATATGTATATATATATATCAACCAAATATCCCAGGGAAGGGAGGGGGTGGGGGAGTAGGCTTCAAAACTTTGAGAAAACTTTCTTAAACCTTAAATGAAAAAGTTTTTTTTCTTGTTTGCAGTCCTTTGCTATCTGTGGCCTTCTTCAGGGAGAGAAGCTCCTGGGGAATTATTCTAGCTTCTGTAAGATCCCACTATTGTCTCTGATATGAACTCTGTCTTTTTCCTTTTCTCTCTTCCCTCAGGATCCTTTTGGGGAGAAACGAGGCCACTTTGACTACCAGTCTCTTCTGACTCGTCTTGGGGCAATTCGTCTGAAGGTGCAGGAGAAACACCAGCAGGACAGTGCTGACATAGACTCAGATAGCAGTTCATCTGAAACAGAGACAGACACACAGGGGAGCTCAAGGGCCTAGAGGCCCCCACCCATCCCTGGGATGGAACGGCACCACATCTCCCTCCAGCCCCAACAACATCCTGCCTGAGGCAAGAACCAAGGATACTCAGACCCCAGGGGAGAGTGGGCTGTTGTTTGCAACCTTCTTGGCATCCTGGTACCAAGGACCATTTTCATCCCATACCTAGGGCCAAACCCAAGGTACTGATACAGGAGAGCCTGGAGCACGGTTCTCTGGCAAAAAACTGACGGACATTTCCATTGGGGCAGTTTGTTGGGGATAGAAGGCAAAGACTGCAACTCCTAGAGGGGGTTGCCCAGAATAGTGGGGATACCAGGAGGGGAGGGCAAGGTCAAGGGAATGGGGAGGGAGGGTAGAGGGGAGGGTGTCATATGACCAGTCCAGGTGGTTGTCTAGGTGTCTGTCTTTCAGTCTTGAAGCTGGGCTTTCCCTTGCTTAACCCAGCCCAGCCTAGTGTAACCTCCTGGACCTCATTTCCTGTCTGCCATCATAGTTTCGTTTTCCCTAATTTATAGTCACTGTTCTAGACAGACCAAAGAGAAGGAACAGTGGTGGAGTCTGGGCTACTGGTCAGAAAGCTTTACCTAGCACCCAAGCACCTTTCTCTCCTGCCTCTTTCCTTCTCCCTTCTGCTGCCATTAGATGGAGATTTGATTGAGACTAACAAAAGGTCTTTGCAAATCCAGCGCAGGCGCCATGGAAACTGAAAATACTATTTGTTCCCACAATCACTGATTCTTATGGAAAAGTCCTCAACACTGGCAGCTGCTGTCCATTTGGGGTTAGAACCATTGTGAGGGAACGGGTTCTTCTGAATTCTCATCCAAGCAAGGGTATTCTTTCTTTGGAGTGACATGGGGATTGACATTCTTTTGGAGTGGATTGTCCCGATATTCTCCTTGGTGTTTGCACTCCAGGTTATGGTTCCCTCACAACTTCACAGTACTTTGGGACCTGGGGGAAGCCAGTGGTGGCCAGTAGCAGAGGGGAAACAGGACTAAGACTGGAGGCTTTTGTTCTGGGCTGTGCACGCTGCCAAATGTTGACTCTTGGCAGGAGACTCATTAGAGGAGAACTCATCCGCTGGCTCAGGTGGATGCTTGCAGGGCTAGCTCTCTCTCTCCCTAGCTTTATTTAGCTGCAAGGATCCTTCTGTCTGGTTAACAGAGAAAGATATGCTGTAAGCACTAAGTTGCTGGGCATCTCCTCTCCTCCCTATTTTGGCTCTGCCCCAAGCCTCCTACTGTATTATGTTTCCCCTTTGGGGCATCATCCACACAGCTGTTTAGCTAACTCTTAAGGCTTGGGTCAGCATCCTAACTACCTGTGAGGGAGAATGACTGGATTCTGTGGGAGAGAGAGATCAGAGTTTAAAGGGTCTCTGCCTCATGAATCAGATAACATATACTTTAGATCTGAGGTTCAGAATAACCTAGAACTATATTTAACCTAAACACTTAACCATTGTGGGGATGGAGCTTATTGGGCAACAGGGGGAGAATTCTTTGGAAGAGATACAGGACAGGAAACAAACAGGGTAAAACAGACTTAGGGAGTAGGAAGAGAACCATAGGCAGCCATTAGTCAAGATGGTTGTTACTCCACTCAAAACAAGTTAAAAGGCTGCTAGTCTATCCAGAAGCATAGGTCTGGGATGAGCACTAGACCCAGTCCCCAAACTCCCTGTTGGAGCAGACATAGGGTTGTGGATGAGTGTTCTTGGTCTATAGATGCAGTGTTGTCCTTCTGCCATTTAAGTGTTTCTACTTCCAAGCGACAATCCTCTCCCTGATCATGCCATGAGCAGATCACCTCTGGCATTGTGGCCCAACTTTTATGCTCTTGAGTTGAGAAAATATATGCACAGAAGTCACTCAAAGAGACATCTTTATATCTGACTGTACATAAATGATTTTTTGTGCAATAAAGTTTGTTTTGGCAGAAGGAGGTTGCTGTGGGTATGAAAGGGGCCATTAGGACCATCTCAAACAAGCATGGTACCTAGTCCTTGGGTTATTGCCAGGCACATGAGTAGAGTACAGAGAATAAAGTTGAACTGGAATTTTAGGTTACATGGCAAAGGGGATCCATAATATAGATTGACTTCTCTGAAGATAATGCAGAAATTCATTAAATTGGTTGATTATTGTTCTTAGAGGACAGATTAAGAAGGGGGAGGGTCTGAAAGTAACCCAGTTGGCAGCTATCTTGTGAATGTACTCCTTGAAGAAAAGAATTTATCTGAAGATGAAGAAAACTGAAACATATGGAGGGAGTGGGAGACTAGTAAAGGAAAAGATTATTTGCCTAAATGACATTCCTGTCCCCCCAACAGTCCTGATCTAAGAGAATCCAGAACTACTTTAGGGTGATATTTTAGCATCACATCTTTATTATTTAATAACACCTGTGCTAAATGAAGAAACTGTTCTGTGAAGACTCCAGGGGAGCAAAAAGCCATCCAGCTTCTCTTTAAGCTCTGCTGCCTCTTGGGCAAAATGCTTATCTTCCCTTCAAGAAGAAGGAATAAAAGCATTTGAGTTTCTCAGGCCTTTCCTGGGGATTTGGATTGTTGGTTCAAAGTAGAGTTGTAAACGGGATAGGAGGGAATTTGATTTGGCAAATCAATGAGCATTCATGAAGTTGGTAAAAAAAGACTTGCTTATGGTTTGCATTCCTACAGCTGTTTACAGAGTACTTAAAGAGTGGGCTGGGAGACAGATTCTGATTCCTAGGCTCAATCCATCTAAGAATTTACTAGAACTTTGTCCCCACACTTGTGGGCCTCAGTTTCCATTTTTTTGCCCCAACTCTTCCACAATTACTGTTAGAATAATAGTGTTTTGAAAAACAAAAAAATATAAAAGTGACAGGGGTGATAATGGTTACAAGGATGTTTTCATCAATGAAAAAAACATAGGTATTAAAAAATCATTGAGGAAGAGGCAACTTTGGACTTTTCTTACAAAAATGTTTATTGTTCAGGTTCCTGGTAGATCTTGCCCTGTTTTACTCTACTCTTCCCATTGGTCTTTTTCTCCTTAGAGTCAGGGGAGGGCCTCCCTGGCTTCCTCAGCTGTGATTTCCTGGGAATACAGGTCTGTGAAGAGAGCTGGTAGCCAGTAATGTGCTTCCCCTGGAGCCTGCAGGTCAAGCCAGGCCAGTCCTTCTTTCAGTAGATGTTCCTGGGGATAGAATTGAAAAGTTTGTATGAAAAAGATAGGTTTTAGAGGCGTAGCAGTGCATCATGAGAAATACAATCTAGAAAAGGGGGAGGAGGAAGGCCTACCCTGGTCAGAACACAGAATATTGTGTTCTAGGTAATGTCCCAGAAGAGGGCAATCAGGGAGGTGAGGATGGTGGGAGACTATGGCTCATTTGAAGAATCTGTGGACAACAGAGGGAGGGAAGATGGACAAAGCTGTCTTCAAGAATTTGGAGGGCAGACATGAAGAAAAATTAGATGCCTCTCTGCTAGACTCCAAGAGCTAGAAGTTGCAGAAAGAAAATTTCATTTTATATAATGAAAAAACTTTGGAACAACTATTAGATCTGGTGGAATGAACTTCTTAGGGTAGAAGTAGGTTCCTCATTCCTGGAGGTTTTCAGGTGGTGGTTGGTGATCACTTGTCTAGATGTTACAGTGGGGAAGTGTTCAGGTGCAGATTTGACAAGATATAAGGTCTGAGGTTTTGCAAGGGCTGATTATAAGAGGAGTGAGCTGGGAGCAGTCTCTAGAGACAGTGCAGGAAAGAGCAACAATCAAAATGAATCCTGAAACCCATTTTTTTGCCTCAGTGGAGTTTTCACTTCACTCATCTCTACCTTCCACCTACTTTCTACATGGTTTGAAATTACCTGCTTGGCTTTGTTCCTTAACCAAAATACAGAGAAAATTTAGTCTTAACTTCCTGGAATTTGGGAGGGAAATTAAGTCTGGTTTTAGCATGAGATATTGGAAAGTGATGGGACAATATTAAGTTGCCTGAGATCATAGAGCAAGTCAATCTTGTTTATCAGCAAAACTGGAATAATTTCTGTCCTCAACCACTTCACTTTCTCTTCTGTCTTGCTGGGGGTAGGAATGAGCTAGTTGGTATTTGTATTGTACTTGGAGGTTTACAATGGGCTTTCCTCACAACAACTTTGTGAAGTAGATAGTATAAATATGTATCATGGCCATCTCCTAGGTTATAGATGAAAACACTAAAGCATGTGGGAAAATGACTTGCCCAGCTACATAAGAGGCAGAATTAAGATTTGAATCCAGATCTTTCTACTATACCAAAAGATGTGTTGAAAGTGCTCTGAAAAGTTAAAAAGTGATATACTGAGGGGCAGCTAGGTGGTGTAGTGAATAGAGCACTGGCCCTGGAGTCAGGAGGACCTGAGTTCAAATCCAGCCTCACACTTAAAATTTTTCTGGTTGTGTGACCTTGAGCAAGTCACTTAACCCCATTGCCTTGCAAAAACCAAACAACAACAAAAGTGATACATTGCTTGTAAAAGAGAAAGGAAAAGTGGGAGGATCATAAATCCTGGAGTTGGACCTTGAGATCATACTGTTCACATTTCTCTCTGGACCCCATGAATGTTAGTTAATTAGCTTGTCAAAATCAGCCAGCTAATTAGGCATAGAGACTAAAACCCAAGACATGATATAAAATTTTATTACACATCTCTAAACTAATACCAGTGCTGTGTAATGATATATATTAATTCCCTTCACTTTTAAGTAAGTCTTCCAACACACACACACACACACACACACACACACACTCAGAAAATATAGGAAATGTGATGTGATGGTTCTCCTAGGGTTAGGGTTCTCAAGGACCAAGAAAGGACCCCCATAGCAACCTACCTTCCTGTAGATAGTGCAGGTTATATAATAACCCTAACCCAGGAAAGGAGAGTCCCTATTTACTTCCTTGGAGCAACAATTCTTAACCTTTTTTATGCCATGGCCCTCTGGCAATCTGGTGAAGCCTAATATCCTTTCTTAGAATGTAATTTTTAAAGGCAAACACACACAAATATATATAAAGAAATTCTATTGAAATAGTTGTCAAATTACTTAAAAACCATTCATAGGCAACAGGTTAAGAATCCCTACCTTGGAGAAATATTAGGATTAACACTATTAATGAAGACAGAATGAATTCTATTAAGAAAGGGGGCTAAGGGGGTGGCTAGTTGGCTCAGTGGATAGAGCACTGACCCTGGAGTCAAAAGTACTTGAGTTCAAATCTGCCCTCAGACACTTAATAATTACCTAGCTGTGTGGTCTTGGGCAAGTCACTTAACCCCACTGCCTTGCAAAAAAAACTTAAAAAAAAAAAGGGAGGGCTAATGGACAATACCTAAGGCTCAGGACCCTGTTGCTACCTCTTCTCAAAACTAAAGGGATGAATTCTGTCTAGCACATCTGAGCCCCATTTCTCCTAACCATCACAAGCACACTTACCAGCACTTGCCGAGCTCTCTCTGTCTCCCATTTGAGACTTGCTTTGATTTCACTAACAGTCACATAACCATTTTTCTGGAGGGAGAAAGAACACAGACCAATCAGCAGGAACTGTCTGCCTTCCCCTAACTGGCCATAACCCAAGGCTGTAGAATGAATTGAGTTTATTACAGAGTTAGAAAGGTCAAGTCCCAGGAAGAAGAGTAGGATGTTTGATAAAATGTTGCCTAGTTTTGTTCTGGGAGTTAGAATGGCCAATTGTATTTCTACTTTCTACAATTTTTTAAGGGGAAAAACTGGAAAGACCATTCAGATGGCTGGTTTCAGTCTCATCTGTTTCACACACAAAAAATCTTTGCCTCTTAGCTAGTATAAGTAGTTTATCACTAAAAATATATAATATGAAAATTTAGAAAGGACTAGTGGCTTACAGAATCCAATTCCTTCATTTTACAGATAAGGACATTAAGGCCCAGGGTTGCAAATAAACACCAGGTCTGACCATAAAGTGTTTTCTCTGTACAGTTTGAGGCAGTCTGATTAGGTTGCCTTGCTGCTTTAAACAAAACCGAGGTTTGATCCTGTCCCTGATGCTACAGGCTGTGTGGTCCTAGCTAAGTCACACCTCTCATGCTCTAGAAGGCTCTCCTAAAAAATTGTAGAGGAATGTGGAGGAAGTCTCATTCAGGGAGAGGGCCAGGTCCAGACTCTGTAACCTGAGTAACTGACACTTGATTAACAAACCTGATGAGTGGGGAGGAACAGAAGGAGAAATGGGGGACTTGACATATTTGGGGTGGTCTCCTTTGACCTCTATCTCCCTGCAGGAGCTGGGGGGAGGGAGGGAAGAGTACCTCTGCAAGCTGCAGCACCACAGTGTGATCCATATTGAGCTCAGCTGGGACTGACTGAACCAGGTAAGTGCCACCCACAGGAATGATGCTGAAGCCAGTGCCCAGAGCTTTCAGTTTCTTGATAGCCCGGATGAGGTCATCTCTGAGGTAGGGGAAAAGTGATTCAAAGGCACTTGAATGACAAGACTAGCTGTCCTGTGCCTCCACTGCCAATCATTTGCTACTGTGAAAGCATGAAGTAAATCCAGTTGATTTAGAATAATCCAGGCCTAGAGAGGTGGAATCATGTAACCCCATTTAGCAAAGAATACAAACTTCTATCTCCATTCCTTCCTCCAGCCCAGGAAAAAAGCTATCTTTGACCAGTCAAGGAGGCTGCTGGTGTGCTTACTTGAATCCCTCAGAACTGTTGTTATAAGAGCTGCTTGAACCTCATCCATTCAAACACTCTTCATTCATATTCAATTAGCGGTGTGTCTGAATAGTATATATGATTAGCAATCCTTTATCCTTATTTTCTGAAGTTCTAACTGTTCCATGCTCTCATACTAGCTCCTTGGGAACCCACCATATATCACTATATAAAATACACAATCAACCTCTTATCCTCCCGCAAAGTCAAGTAAAGAATACCTTAAGTCAAGGGGGTCTTAAACTGGGTATCACAGACTTATGTTTTTAAAAATATTTTTTAACTCTTTTTCTAATATGGTTGGCCTCCTTTGTTATCCCATACATTTTATTAATTTTAAAAACATTTTTCTAAAAAAGGTCAATAGGTTTCATCAGAATGCCAAAGAACCAATATAAAAAAAGATTAAAAACACTTGTCTCAGGGCAACATCTCATGTGACATGCTAATTTCTTTTTCTTTGTATCTATCCTGATCTCCTTTGCCAGAATAGCAAAGCTATTCTCAAACTGCTCTCTAGGTAAGACTGGACCTGAACCAAGGTGAGTTTATTTGATCTCTAAAGAATTCTAACCTCATCCCCAAAGGAATGGAAGAAAATACCTACTGGCTGACATCCTGAGCAAACTTGCCCCTTCCCTTCAACACCTGCTGGTGTAGTTCCTCCAGAGTGATCAGACCTAATGGGATAGGGTGGTACAAATCAGGAGAAAATCCATGTATAAGCAACAACCATTCACAGGAGTCACTCAGTTACTGAATTTGGGCCTAAAAGTATCCCTTAAGTTACCAAATTCCTTTTGCCTTCTCCCCCACTCCAATAACCAACCATGGATAGATAATATGAACCATTACAGCCAATAAGACTGAGGCATTTTTGAAGCTCACAGGACTTCATCTATATCTTAGGTCTCTTCTCAACAATTTAAGATCAGATTGACAAAAGGCCACGAAGAGCAAAAATGTTATCCCATATCCTTAGATGTGGAGATTTGTCATGATCAATTAAAATGGATTGATTAAACCTTCAAAACAGTTTCTAAAAGAACTGATCAGTAGGGTCATGGATGAGATGAATCTGAGAAGCAAAATAACCTAAGAACTCATTGCTTGGTCACCTCTTTTTTCCCACCAGAGTTCTCACCTCCATTCCGATGCTTCAGTGCCAGGCACACTTCAATAATCTGAACACCCAGCTCATAATAAAAGTCTCCAACGCCCAGCATCTCAGACCAAAATCCTTTTCCAGCTAAAGGAAGCAGAAAAGCCAAGGTTATGCTGCTACTCTACAACCCTCTCCTCAAAATTCTCCAAGTCTTGCTCACGCCTTTACTCAGTAACCCTTCAAACTCTTATATGGTGGCCCCCATTATTAGGTAAGCAAAGTAAAAAACCATTTCCACTTGGCTTGGGATGTACTGCATGAACACAGTATGTGTCCCTTTCTAATTCTATATGGCTCAATCATGTGTAAAAATGAGTTTGCCTTCTGTGAGCATACAAAGCTAGACTGATAGAAAAGCTGACCTGGAAGGAAGAGTATTAAAGGGATGATATTAAAACAATCTTATGTTAGTCCATAAATAGTAATGAAAGCAACCTACCAACTCTAAACCACAGTCTTATTTTTTTTCTCTATCAAACTGACAGTTTCTTCAGGCCAGGGAAAGGTCTTTGGAGTGCCTCAGTTTCTCCCTATGGAGTTATTTAAATTAATGACCACTAACAGATACTTCTATTTCCTGAAATTATGAGGTGTAGTGAGACCTCTAGGGATAATGCCTTACAGGCCAAGGGATCAACCCCAATGGTGGCACACATATCCTGGAACTGCAACCGGAACTGAGGATTCTTCCGAATTTCTTGCTTGTGTTTACTGGCAAATTCTTCCAAGTTGGTCTTAAACATGTCCAGTTGTTTTGACATCTGTAGAAGGGAAAAGGGGAATGTGAAGGACATCTCAGTTAAGCAACAGACAGGAGACAGTATTGGATCCTTGGCTCAGAGGTAGAGGGAAGACTGAAAGTTCCTAGAGGTATCTATCTTATCTCTCTTACCTCTCTTTCTCTTCCTTTTTTTTTAATTCCTGTTATAGGAAGAAATAAGCCTCTGGTTTGTTGAGATTTGATTGGCAAAAAACATTTTTAGATATATGATTTTCCACTATTAATTGGTAAGTCAGGGGAAACACTAAATTTTGGCACGAGCTACGGAGTAAAGGTATTTTTGATTGCTTTCTAAGGCCATATAAAAATAATTTGAGAATAAATGTTTTGTATTATACATACTTTTCTCCTGTACCTTTTGTCCTGTTAGCAGCAATCACTGGTTTATTCCCTTAACTTATCTCCTCCCCAAAGTAAATTGGTATGTTTCTTTCTGAACCATGATGTTTAGCAATTTTAATTGATTTACATCTGTCATCTCCTTTATAAAAGAATTTGATAGCGGCAAAGAGTAACATGTTAAGTACTTTGCAAACCTTAATTCATATATAAATGATAGCTTATAAAGATTAGAAATAGTTTTTGTTTCACCTATGTTACAGTATCTCTGACCTTCAGGGTTCATGATATTTTTGTGGATAACCCTGTGTATATGTTGTATATCTGTCATTTTAATAATGTTCTTACCTTATTATTAGGAAATTTACAAATTTTGCCACCCCTCAATATTATCTCCTTCCTTCCTCCTTGTAGCTGTTTTCATTCTTTTTTTTTTGCAAGGCAATGGGGTTAGGTGACTTGCCCAAGGTATCTGAGGCCACAAATGAACTTAGGTCCTCCTGTCTCCAGGGCCAGTACTCTTATCTACTGCGCCACCTAATTGCCACTTGTCCTTCATTCTCATAGAAGGCCATGATATCAGGTAGAATTGTCATGACAAGCAAGTGAATTGGATTTGAGTGAAGGGATATTGTGCTAAGTCACTAGCCTCTTTCTCCTACAGAGCCACCTGGGTCCAGTGGCCAGATATGAATAAGAATGACTGGAGATAGCCCCGGATATGGACAATCAGGGTGAAGTGACTTGCCCAGGGTCTTACCGCTAGAGTCAAATATCTGAGGCTACGTCTGAATTCAGGACTGATGCTCTATTCACTGTGCCACCTAGCTGTCCTAGTTCAAAGTCCCTGGACTTCTTTACAATCCTCATAATGAGAAAATGAATGATGAATAATGATAATGAAAACTGAGGTATATACTCAGGTTGATTTTAAGACTTGACCAAGTATTTTAGAATCTGGATATTCTGTCAGATACTTCTCTAATTTTAAAGGTTGAGCTCCAGGACAAGTAGTAAGCGTATACAGAGAGTTACCCCCTTTTTTTTGGGGGGGGGGGGGCAGGAGACATTAGGAGTAAAGTGATTTGCCCAGGATCACACAGCTAATATGAGGCCGAATCTGAACTCAGGTCCTTCTGAGGGCTCTGTCCACTGAGCCAGCTAGCTGCCCTGAGTCTCCTTCTGGGAAGTTGGCTGGAGGAAAGTAACAGCCTGGCCCCGGAACTCTCCAGCTACTCGGCACGTAGCAGCATCCTCTCCTGTAGAAAGTAGCGGAAAGCGCCCCAAGCGCAAAGTCAGCGGCTGGACCAAGGGCCTGCTCCTCGGCCGGCCCCTCCTGCTCCAAACGCCGGGATCCCGCTCACCTGGGCCAGCTGATCTTCCGCCAGGACCGTGCCCCGTTCCTTATACTTGGCCTGCGGGAGAACAACATTGGGATGAGCCTGGGAGTGGGGGGGTTGGGGTGCGGGGGTCCTCCCGGCCTGGGGTCACGGGCACCGGCCTGAGGGAGGGGTGGCCCGGCGCGGCCCGGGGGAGCCGGGGCGGCGTCTGGCTTCGGGGACAGGAGCACCAACGGGGAGCTCGGCTCCCGGAAGGCCCGGGGGAATCACCTCGGCCAATTTCTTCTTGGCGATGGCGCCAGCGCCCACCCCGCGGCGGTGCATCCCGCCCGCCCGCCGGCCCCCGGCCGTCTCCGCTCAACCAGGAAGCGCCCGCTCTGTGCGTCATCGCTCTGCGCCGGAAGAGAAGGCGCGCAACTTCCGGCATCCGGGGGCGCTTGTCACTCCCCCTCGCCGGTTGATGTCGGCGAGTTTGTCTTTCCGCGCAAACCCGCGAGCACTAGCCTTACCCTTTTCCTGTACGATGAGCTCCACGTGCTGTTTTAGCCTTTCCTTGACTCATCTGTTCATTCATTCAACAATATGGAGGTCGTGAACTGGCGGGAGTTAGAGGCATCCGGCCCCACCCCCCTTATTTTATAGATGAAGAAACTGAGGTCCAAGGAAGTGAAAAGACTTGTCCAAGGCCAAAGAGGAAGCACTAGGATTGAACCCAGATTCTTTCACTCCGGAATTATAGAATTAGTTTGCAAGGCTCTAAGGAGAGGGGGGGAAGGGAGGGGCTAGATGACGTAATAGGGCGCCTGGCCTGCAATAAGGAAGACTTGAGCTCCAGTGCATCTTCCCGCACTTCCTAGCTGTGACCCGGGGCCAGTCACTTTATTTTATCACATTTTTGTCATTTGTAAAAAGTGAAGAAGAAAACTGCAAAGCACTCCGGTGTCTTTGCCAAGAAAACCCCGGATGGAATCAGACACAACTGGGAAAAAACTGACTAAAAATTTAGGCTACAAAGAAATAAAGCTACTGGCTAGGATCTTACTATGTAATGCAAGGAAAGATAAAAACTGTCTGGTGGTAACAGTGTCACAAGAGAGGAGGCGATAACAAAGGCCCGGGTGAGGAGCCAGACAGAAGAAGGACTTTCACATTTCAGTGGGCCTCGGGGAGTGTCTGGGAAGGATTCTTGGAATAGGAGATACCAGAGTTGGGGGAGTTCAATCCAAGTATGGTGGAAGTCTTGGCAAAAGGCAGAGTTTGAAGAAGGCATAGTTGGGTAAAAGACAAAATAACTTAGGTTTGGTTGAAACATTATTTGACAGACAATATCATGAAAGGAAGTTTGAACCAAATTGTACTCTGTTTTTTTTTTGTTTTAGGTTTTTGTAAGGCAAATGGAGTTAAGTGGCTTGCCCAAGAGCACACTGCTAGGTAATTATTAAGTGAGGTTAAATTTGAACTCAGGTCCTCCTGACTCCTGACTCCAGGCTCAGTGCTCTAGCCACCTAGCTGCCCTATAATGTAATTTTCACAGGGTCATATAGCTTCTATTTATGCAAGGTTGAATTCAAACCCATACTTTTTTTCTAGGTTTTTTTTTTGCAAGGCAGTGGGGTTAAGTGGCTTGCCCAAGGCCACATGGCTAGGTAATTATTAAGTGTCTGAGGTCGGATTTGAACCCAGGTACTCCTGACTCCAGGGCTGGTGCTTTATCCACTGCGCCACCTAGCCACCCCAAAACCATACTTTTTAAACTTCAAATTTTGGCCTTTTTTTGAGCAGTGATTTGAGGAAAATTGAATTGTAGAAGATAGAGACTGCTCACTATTTGGCACAGTATCTGTGAAGAGTGTACAAACCCTTACAAAAAACCTAGCACATTTGCCTGAAGTAACTCATAACTCTGGACCATAGCCCTGAATGCTATTCTGTTTCAAGTATCCCTTACTTCTCTTCTGATCCTTCTTAATCTTCTGCTGGACAAAGCCACTTTTCTGTTGTTCTTGGCCACCAAAGCAGTGCCAAGTTCTATTAGCAATGCACTTTCATTGAAATGGTAGCCCTAAGGCCAGGATCTAGAATGTTCTTGGGCTTTTCTCCTGACTTGGCACTAAATAAATTTTAGGGATAAGAACTCCTTTAATTCACTTCCAAAGAATTGAAAGATTCCTCAACCATGTTCTCTGAGGTTTTGAAGAATATTTTATTTGTCTTTTAGACAATAGAGGACGGCAGAGAGCGCCAGTCAAACTCTCTCTGGCCTATAGATGGCGATAGAGGGCAATTAGCCCAGTTAGCTCTTCCCATGAGAAAAGGATTTTTGTTTTCCACCAATCAATTGCCAGATTATCTGCAGGGCTTTTCTACTCTCAGTGAACTCTAGTGTTCTAGATGGGGCTAAAGAGCAGCCAGCTCTTCACATGGTAGCTTCTCCACTGGCTTTCAGCAGCTACAGAGCCTGCTGGCCTTTAGTCAATTCTCAGCATGAAGCAGCTTCTCTTATCATCTGATTTTTCTCTAATCTGATACTCCCTTCAGGTGACTATTGTGTCTTTTCATTCTTCTGATATCTGGTTTCTCAACTTCTAATCCCCCTTTTTTTCTCATGGCTTCTAATACCCAAAATTTGTGTTGTACAAGTAGTGACCTCTATCTTAGGTTGATAAATCCAGAGACCTTATTTTTATCAGTTATTATACAATTAATCAATCAATAAACATTTACTGTATCTACTATGTGTCAGACTGTCCTAAGTGTTGGGGATATAAAGAAAAATAAAAGACACTTCCTGCTTTTGAGGAGCTCTCAATCATTAGATAACGGAGCAAACTGTTTCCAAAAAAACTACTTATAGAATAAATTGGAAATTAACAGAGGGAAGGCATGGATTTAAGGGGAGATTAGGAAAGCTTCTGTAAAAGGTGGAATTTTAGTTGGTATTTAAAAGAATCCAGGGAAAGCAGGAGACATAGATGAGAAAGGAAGAACATAACAAGTATGAGAGATAGCTAGTGAGAATGCTTGGTATTGGAAGATGAATATCTTGTTTGAGGAAAAGAAAATATAATTTTCCCAAAGGATTTGTGATAGGACTGAACATCTGCCAGGATTTCCCCTTCCTCCCATAACAAGAATACAACAGGGATTAGTTTTCACTAAATAATGACAAAGCTAACCGAAGACCATTCAGGTGATGATACCTTGCCCTGCTGACCAGATAAGTTTCCAGGAAGCATCTCTGCAAGCTAAGTATTACTGCATCCCTGTATATACTTACTATATTTTGACAAAATTTTGTTAACTCTTCAATGTCTTATAGTGCTTTATTTCATCCTAAAATATAATTTAAACATGGTATTCTCTTTTTTATTAAAATGGTTTTTATTAAGATATCTTTTTTTAATTTTTGAAAGATTTTATTTATATTGAGTTTTACAATTTTCCCCCATTCTTGCTTCCCTTCCACCTCACCCCCCATACAGAAGGCATTCTGTTAGTCTTTACATTGTTTCCATGGTGCACATTGATCTCAGTTGAATGTGATGAGAGAGAAATATCCTTAAGGAAGAAAAATAAAGCATAAGAGATAGCAAAAAATTACATTTATTAAAATATCTTAACAAAATGGCACACCTCTCTCATGGTGGGAGAAAGGGGCAAGGAAACCCCAAATACAACTCTTTTATGCAGTTTGAAAGGCTTTGTTCCTGCCCCCTCGTGCCAATCATAGACTGGGGTTACAAATCTAATTGATACATTGGTTCCTATACATTTCCCCCACCCTGCTCATTATACTAATGAGCAAGAACAACTAGAACTCCTTGAGCATGGGCAAAGGAGAAGGTCAAGACTCTAAGTTAAAAGCAATCTCAACAGTTTTTGATCAGATTGAGGTCATCTGCCCATAAATCAATATAGACAGAGCCCAGTCTTTGTAATGTAAATTTACAATCCTCCCTTCACATTCCTGTGAAACCCAAACACCCAGATATTCCTCACAATTTCCCCCTTTTATAAGAATTTGGGTTCCACACCTTAGTAGTAATTTCTTTCTTAAATCATAAACCTTGTTACTGACATAACTACTGACTTCTATCAATATTTTTACTTCCTCATTATCAGACATGGACCTGTCCTATTTTCTAGGTTTGTTAGGGAGCACATGTCAACTTTCTGATGACTTTTACTACTTGCCTATTATCTATCTTAATAGATTCAAATTCGTGGTATTCTCTTTAGGGTCACATTTAACAGTGCCCATACAATTATCTGCTTTAGAGTTTCTCAGTTATATACTTCAAAACTCAGTGACATGATGGACAGAGTGCCAGACCTGGAGTCAGGAAGATTCCTTTTCTCTGTAAAATGAACTGTAGAAGGAAAAAACAAACTTCTCCAGTATCTTTGCCAAGAAAACCTCAAAAGACATCTCAAAGAGTTGAATATGACTGAAGAAAGACAAAATAATGACAACAAAAATGAATCGGTGGACAATAGTGTATCCTTGCAACTAACTTTAGTTAGTATTTTTGTAATTAAGATGTTTCAAACAGGTTATCTCAGTATATTTATCTGAAGGATAGTTTTCTTTTGGAACTTGGCAATCTATTTCTTGTCTCTGTCTTTGCATAGGCTGTCCTACACACCTGGAATGCATCTTCACCAAGAAGCCTTTCTTGATCATTCTACTATATTTTCCCCTGAGATTTTACCATAGAAACTTATCTTTTAAATAAAATATTCTCATTGGCAAGAGGATTCTTCTATTTTTGTCTTTGTATCCCAGTACTTAGAACAATTCCTTTTGTGTCATAGATTTTTTTTTTAGGTTTTTGCAAGGCAAATGAGGTTAAGTGGCTTGCCCAAGGCCACACAGCTAGGTAATTATTAAGTGTGAGACCGGATTTGAACCCAGGTACTCCTGACTCCAGGGCCATTGCTCTATCCACTGTGCCACCTAGCCACCCTGTGTCATAGATGTTTTAATAAATTCTGGTTGCATTGATTTGAATATTGGAGGAGCAATAAGGAAGAAAATCAAAGAATTCTAAGATAATACTGGGTAGTGATGCTGTAGACAAAAATCAAGAAAGTAAAGTAATAAAAAGGTTTGGGGATGAAGATGAGTTTTGGACATAATGAGCTTGAGGTTTTGGTAAGATATTCAGGTGGAAAGGTCTGGCAGGCAATGGAAAATAAAGGAGTGGAGAGGTGACTAGGTGGCACAGTGGATAGAGCACTGGCCCTGGAGTCAGGAGTACCTGAGTTCAAATCCAGCCTCAGACACTTAATAATTACCTAGCTGTGTGGCCTTGGGCAAGCCACTTAACCCCATTGCCTTGTAAAAACCTTAAAAAAAAAGAAAAGAAAGGAGCAGAGATGATGATGGTGGTGGTGGTGATCATTGTATATGTGTGAGAATTTGGGTAGATACAGATTTGCATGTCATAGAGTGCCATAGGAGTGTTTGATATGATCGAAGGAGAGAATACAGAGATTCTTTTCAAAAAAGACTAATGAGAGAACTTTCAGTTTTTAAGGGCGAGGTAGAAGTTGAGGAGATAGGTATATGTAATCATATCCACACTGCTATATTGACTGTATCATATAGATACAAATAATGACCCTCTTGTCATAAATAAAAGGTCTGAAAAGAAAGACTGTACTGACAGTTTATCGAGAGACAGATTACTATTTTTCAGAATGCTGCATTTTGTTACATGCTGGTGTTTGCCTGGTATTGATGATTCACCATTGTGCCTTGCAGATATAAGAGGAAGCAAAACCAATTTAAGGTCAAGAGACACCCACAGCAGCAAAATATTTCTAATAGTCCTATTTCCTATCAATCAGGTCATGGAGTGGAACAATTCTGGTAAAGGCAAGTGAGAAAGGTAACTTGCACAGTATACCTCCCTCACTATAATAAGCATAATTGTACAACTTATGCCACCAATCACTTTCAGACTCTTTCAATACCGAAGGACTAGTAGTAGTACCATGACCTTTCATAAACTTTTACATTAAAGTGTTCTATTTCTGCTCATTTTACTCTGCATCAGTTTCTATAAGTCTTCCCAGTTTTCTCTAAAAATCATCCTTTTTATCTTTTTTTTTTTTTAGGTTTTTGCAAGGCAAATGGGGTTAAGTGGCTTGCCCAAGGCCACACAGCTAAGTAATTATTAAGTGTCTAAGACCGGATTTGAACCCAGGTACTCCTGACTCCAAGGTGCTTTATCCACTATGCCACCTAGCCGCCCCCTTTTTTATCATTTCTTATGGGAAAAAAGTAAATACTCTTTTTTAAAATTTTTATTTATTATTTATTTTAATAAAAGAAAGATTTCATTTATTTTGAATTTTACAATTTTTCCCCTAATCTTGCTTCCCTCCCCCCACCCCACAGAAGGCAGTCTGTTAGTCTTTACATTGTTTCCATGGTATACAATTTCATAAACTTATACATTGATCTCAGTTGAATGTGATGAGAGAGAAATCATATCCTTAAGGAAGAAAAGTAAAGTATAAGAGATAGCAAAATTACATAATTAGATAACTTTTTTTAAAAGAAAAATTTTATTTATTTTGAATTTTACAATTTCCCCCCCAATCTTGCTTCCCTCTCCCAACCCCACACAGAAGGCAGTCTTTTAGTCTTTACCTTGTTTCCATAATATACATTGAACTAAGTTGAATGTGATAAGAGAGAAATCGCATACTTAAGAAAAGTAAAGTATAAGAGATAGCAAAATTACCCTAATAAGAAAATGGGTTTTTTTCCTAAATTGAAGGTAATAGTCTTTAGTCTTTGCTCAAACTCCACAATTCTTTCTCTGGATATAAATGGTATTCTCCATCACAGATAGCCCCAAATTGTCCCTGATTGTTGCACTGATGGAATGAGCAAGTCCATCAAGGTTGATCATCACCCCCATGTTGCTGTTCTTCTGATTCTGCTCATCTCGCTCAACATCAGTAAAAAATTTATTTATTTAAGGCAATGGGACTAAGTGACTTGCCCAAGGGCACACAGCTAGGAAACTATTAAGTGTCTGAGGTCAAATTTGAACTCAGGTCCTTCTGACTCCAAGGTCAGTGCTCTATCTATTGCACTACCTAGCTGCCTCAAGAGTAAATACTCTTGCATTCTGATACCAAATTTTTTTTAGTCATCCTCCCACTGATGGAGTCTCTTTTGGTTTCCAATTCTTTGTTACCACAAAAAAAAGCATTGTCACATCTATTTGGTAAATGAATCTTTTCCCTCTTTTCTTTGAACTCTTTGGACTTTGGGGCTGGTAATGTTATCACTAGATCAAAAGGTATATACAGTTTAATAACTTTTTAAACAAAATTCTAAATTTCTTCCCAGAGTGTTTGTATCAATTCATAACTTCAATAAAAGTGCATTGATGTACCCATTATTCCCAAGCTCCCCTAACATTTGTCATTTTTCTTGTCAATTTTGATAATTTGATGGGTGTGGAAATGGAACCTCAAAAGTTCATTTCCAAGGGGCAGCTAGGTGACACAGTGGATAGAGGACTGACCCTGCAGTCAGGAGGACCTGAGTTCAAATTTGGCCTCAGACACTTAATAATTACCTATGTGGCCTTGGGCAAGCCACTTAACCCCACTGCCTTGCAAAAACAAAAACAAAAAAAGTTCATTTCCAAAAGGGGCATAGTCAATAGAGAGAGTCAATCCATTGCCTGCATGATTCACTTTCTTGACTATACCGTGGATTCGCTGCTGTGCTAGGTCAAGCAGGTTAATCCTCAGGAATGTGTTGGTGCCTCACTGGGCTCAGCTGCTAGCAAACTCTGGTATAGAATCCAGTTCCACACCCTTGGTAGTTCTTTAGAGCTTTTGAAGCTCACAAGATCATATCTAGCTTCCATTCGACTCACCCAAGAACAGGAAATAACACATAGATATAATAAACATTTATTCAGCACTCACTGTGTACTGGGCACTATACAAAGAGACAAAAAAATAGAGGTTCCAGTACTCATGATTTCATTTCAGTCAACCCAACTGGGAATGACTTGGGACATACCTTGCAGGTTGAGTCTATCTATGTATTGTTTACCTAGTGAATGGTTATGGATATAACTGGAAGAAAGGGCTTGTGACTTTGGGGGATGACACTATTCTTAGGGCTCTTTTGTACAGGATCCTGGGAAGCCCATGCTATCTTCTGCTTTTCTTGTGACAAATTATTGCCTTAACTACTTGCGATTGGTAGTTGCTCTTGTTATGAGTTGGGAAAAAGGAGTGGACTGGAATCAGGACAGCTGGGGGTGAAATGATGCTATTTCAAGGGCTCTTGGGTTTACTTCCCAGTTCATGACAGTTGATAGCATTTAGTACAGTACTTTTACATATAGTAAATGCTTTTTAATTCATTTCATTCATTCATATGTAATTTACATCAATCTAAGATCTTTTTATATAGATGATATAATGTCTTGTTTTTTTGATACAGTAAGATGTGTGTGTGTGTGTGTGTGTGTGTGTGTGTGTGTGTGTGTGTGTGTCTGAAAGGGGTCAATGTGATTATCTTAGGTGGGTCTGTGTATATTAGCCTGTCTAAAGGATTTATTATATTCATAGTTCTCCATCTGAATAAGAATTATTTTCTGAGGTAGTTAGTGTATATATGTAGACAAGTGTACTGCTGCCTCCAGATATAACGAATAATAATACATACAACATTAGTCAGGTAAATTAATATGCAACCACTAAACTCACTGACCTCTTAGGTAGATGCTATTTACCAATCCCCTCACATACAGGAATCCCCTGTAAAAGCAATAATTCCCAGACACAAATTCATTAATTCCCCTGATATGGCCATATACATATCTCTTCATATAAATTTACATCGACCCCCTAAGACACAAATATAATGAGTCCATCAGACAAACTCAGACACATTATCCTACCCATTATATTATACACATGAATACACAAAACCCTCACATATAAACAGACATACACATTGGAATCTTTCCTATAGATGTGCAAATATCCTACTCCTCCACACTTCTATAGACACATCTACACACACCTATACACTGATATTCTCTAACATACATTAACTTTACCACCTCAAGTACAAACATCCTGATGACATTGAATAGAAGCCAAAACACAGTAAATGCTTAAGAGAAACATATACAGACCATCCCAAGCAGACATGTGCATAGTGATATATACTGGCATCCTTATATGCAAACACTAAACACAGCTGAATCATACACACACTTTGACCTGTTTATATAGACACATTGATTCCCTTAGACAACTGATACCATAAGATTGACAATGGTCCCCTTATATAAACATTCATTTAGTGAACCCTTCAGTCAAACACAAAATGCCCCATAGACACACATAGACCCATTCAGACAGACACACATACCCCCTTTCAGACACAAAAACACTGACCTTTTCATCCAGACAAAGACACTGAATCCTTCACATCCAACATTAGGTGCTTCCTGTTTGGATTCTGCTGTGCTTAGCATTGGGAGTGCAATGAAGTTTAGACAAGACCTGGTCTCTACAAGACCTAGACTTTACAATCCAGGACGAAGATGAGTCACTAGCACTGGTGGCTGAAAAACATACTGAATGGATCAGATAATTAGAAAATAAAGTGCTATATAGGTTGGGGTGGGGTTGGTAATACTGTTACAAGTCAGGTTGATCAGTAAAACTTTTTTGGAATTAGGTTTTAAGTGATAGACATTTAGTAGAATGGTTGGAGAGATGTCATTCTAGACTTTTGTAATAATTCAGAAAAAGGTTCAGTTTGCATAATTCATGTTATCTCCTAGGTAGAATATTCTAATTTGGCTAATATACAAGGACAGGAATATTTTATAAGATTAGAAATATAGGCTAATGTGAATTTACAGAAGGCCTTTAATGCTAAACAGAGCTGTTTATGACTTTGAACTACCCTTCATGTTTGACTTATATTCTCCTCCAAATTATTTACATTGTATATATTTTGGTTTTCCATATATATATATATATGTATATATGTATACATATATATGTGCATATATATATATATATATATATATATATATATATATATATGTATATATCCCCACTTCAGGCGATATGTATAAGTTGTATCTCCAGATGCCTGTTATATCAGGTTAGAAGTACCTGAGATTGGCTATAACTACTAATATATTTTACAGTTCTCTCCCAATGTGTTCTTCTCATTAACAGTCAGCCAGAGTATATAGTTAATTCTCAGTATAGTAAGATAGTATAGTAAGAGGAATAACTATAAAACATCCTTCCTTTAAAAAAAAAAGGACACACTCTACTACAAATAAATATGTCTATGGGAAGTGTAAGTTCAAAGTAATAGTAAAATAATAATGAGATAGTTATGTAAAATGCAAGAGGTAACACTGAGGGCAAAGCCAACTCATACTACTAGATACAGTAGGACCTTAAAATACTTTGTCTCCTTATGGTATGCTCACTTATCTTCCCTTAGGTACAGCATCTCATAATAGCCAGGCTGCTTAGCCAGGTTCCAAGGGTCTGCTTCTCTCTGCAACTTCATTAAGACTAGTTGCTAGAGGGGTGGCTAGGTGGTGAACTGGATAAAGCACCAGCCCTGGAGTCAGGAGTACCTGAGTTCAAATCCGAACTCAGACACTTAATAATTACCTAGCTGTGTGGCCTTAGGCAAGCCACTTAACCTCATTTGCCTTGCAAAAACCTAAAAAAAAAGGGGGGGGGGGGAGAAACAGGAGAAAGAGAAACCAAACAGGAAGCTATTACAATGGTGTAGGCAGGAGGTTATTAGAATGAATTGAAATGGTATCCATGTGATTTTTAAAAAGGGTATAGAGAAACTATCTATATATAGGATCTACAAGACTTGAGAAATGATTAAATATTAGGAGAAAAAAGTCTTAACACCCTCAATGGAATTAGGGAGAGTTTAGAGAAAGAGAGAGTTTAGGAGTAAAAATCATGAGTTTTGTTTTGGATATGTTGAATTTGAGATTAACAAAATATGCATTTGGAGATATATACATATACTCATATATATAAATGTACATAGATATTTATATAGATACAAATATAATTTATCATTTAATAACAATAATACCTAACATTTAAATAGTGCTTTAAAGTCTGTAAAACACTTTACAAATATTATTTTATTTATCTGCACAATTACCTTGAGGAGTTGATATTATTATCTTCATTTTGTAGCTGAGGAGACTAGAGATTAAGTGATTTGTCCAAGGCCACAAAGCTAGTAAGTGTCTGAGGATAGATTTGAACTCAGCTCTTCCTGATTCTAGGACAGTATCCACTATGCCACCTAACTGCCAATCTAATTATATCTGTGTACATATATGTGTGTGTATACATTAATATATTTTGTGTATATATAGTGTATACAGCTAAAACTAGCCTCCAACTCAGGATAATCTCAGGATTCTACCTCTGACAATCTGAGGAAGTCACTCAACCTCTCAGTGTTATCAATTGTGGGAAAGGTCTGAACAAATTATGTTATATGAATGCAATAAAACTTTATGGTACTCAATGAATATGAAAAATTCAGAGAAACTTGAGAAGAATTGTATGAACCAATTAAGAATAAAGTCAATGAAACTAAGAATAATTTATAACATGATAGCAAAAACATAAGGAAAATAATTTTTAAAGACATCAGAAATATGATTAATTTTGTGATTATTTGCCATGTAAGGGATGAATTAGAGGTTGATGATAGAGGCATAAAAATACACAGAAAAGAAAAAATTAATAAAACATTTTACAATATCTAGATGAAAACAAAAGAGATTCAATAGGAGCACAGATAGTCTAGGAAAATTTATATACTTTGCTAAATTTAATATTTACTTAAAAAACAATGTAATAGAAGTTTATTATAGGTGTGTTAGTGATTTTTAAGTTCATGATAAATTTTTTTAAATGAATAAATGCAGTGATAGGAAATCAGAGCAGGAATGATGAACTAGGAGAATTGTGTGGGTAAAAAATGGGATAAACTTACCCACATCTTTAGGGGAGGGGGAAGTAAAGGAGGGTGGGGGGAATGTAAAATTCAAAACTTTACCAAAAAATGATAAGTAGAAACTACTATTATATATTTGGAAAACAAATAAAATATTTATATAATTTTTAAAAAATAACCCACAAAACAAAAGAGACAGACAATTGGGTTAGAAAACAGAATCCGAAGATACGTTGTTTACTGGAAACAAAGATTCACCTAGAGTTAAAATGATTATGAGGAGAAAAATCTTCAATTAAACTGAAAAATCAAGGTAGCAATTATGACTTTAGATAAGTCTACAATAAATATGGAAAAAATAAAGAGAAAATTGAGAAGATGGATAGAATAACAGAAGGATATACTGAAAATGAAAATTAGGTTTAGAAGGGAATTGCAGTTTAAAATGATGGAGTTCCTATAATTTTTAGTGATGATGAAGTCTGAGTTGGCTATGGTAAAATAGAAATAATGGTCATGTAGCAAAAGAAAATTATGAATTGGAAGACCAGGATATTCTAATGAATTTAAATATAAATAATTAAGAAAGGCAGATGAGCTAAAGATGGTGGTACGTACCTTTAACTTCTGCTAACAAGGGGAAGATGACTAGTGGATCACTGGATTTCTGAAGTTCTGAGCTGCGCTAGGACTAAAGCTAATCAGGGGTCAGAGCTAAATCTGGCACTAATATATTGAGTGCCCAGGAATAGATACTTCCTAAGGAGAAGGCATCATGTCCAGATTGGAAATTGGAAATTAAAGTTTCTATATTAATCAGCATTGATCAAACCTGGTTGAAATAGTGACCCAGTTTAAAAAAAATAATATAAGGAGAGTAAAGGATCAGGTAGGGAACAAGAAGAAAGATCTAGGGCCCTACCCAAATTATATGTTGACTAACAGATGCTAGTACAACCCATTAGTGGTGGCCCCAGTGATACCTGTCTCTCTCCAGTGAATTTATCACTCATCTAATGGGTCCATGCATGATAAAGCTGATCATTGGAAGAGCTGATTAGGTTTCAAGTTCACAACTGATGTTGGCAAACAACATATGGACCATGTACCAACAGAATGGTAAATGTCAGTGTCTTCTTTCCTCAAACACAGTACCCTACCTTATGATTACTTTTTTCTCTCTTCCACAGTTATATTGCTGAAGAAAATATCTCAATTAAGCTGATTTCTCTCATTAAAAAAATTATGATACTCTCAACTGGACTCTTATTGCTGCTTCAATTCTTCCATCCAGCTTACAGTCTCATTTCTCACATTGATTATTTCAATTTTTTTCTTCCTTCTTACATTCAATCAATATCCCACAAAGCCACTGAATATATAAATGGGGTAAATCAATCTGATGTGGCATCCCCTAACATCTCCTCTACTATTACTCAAAACTTAACATCACCTCTTAATTTTTTTTTTAGCATTATCATCTACCCTCTCCTTGCCCCAGGTCACAGAAGAGAAAATAGCACTATTTTCAAATATGAGCAATAACTTTTCTAATACCTTTGGTTCTTTTTCTTCAAGACTCCAACATTGCTCCTTCTTCCTCCACTGGCCTCCTTTACATCTTACTAAGCTCTGTCTAGTTCTTAAAACGCCTTCTTCCCCATCCAGCTATTATTCTTTTTCCTCTTCTGAACTGTTAAGTATCTTTTTTTAATCAAATTGACCAGAGGTTTATCAATTTTATTGTTTTTTTCATAAAACCAACTCTTGGTTTTATTTATTAGTTCAATAGTTTTCTTGCTTTCAATTTTATTAATTTCTCCTTTAATTTTTAGAATTTCTAATTTGGTATTTAATTGGGGTTTTTAATTTGTTCTTTCTCTAATTTTTTGGTTGCATATTTAGTTCATTGATGTCCTCTTTCTCTAATTTATTCATGTAAGCATTTAAAGATATAATCCCCTGACCACTGGGTATGTTGTTTCATTATTGTCATTATCTAGGATGAAATAATTCTTTCTGTAATTTGTTGCTTGATCCACTCATTCTTTAAAATGAGGCTATTTAGTTTCCAATTAGTTTTGGGTCTATATTGCATGGCCCAATATTACATGTGATTTTTTTATTGCATTATGATCTGAAAAAGATGTATTCACTATTTCTGCCTTTCTGCAATTGATCATTAGGTTTTTATGCCCTAGTACATGGTCAAATTTTGTGTGTTATGTACTGCAGGAAAAAAATATATTCCTTTCTATCTCCATTCAATTTCCTCCATAAGTCTATCATGTCTAGGTTTTCTAACAATCTATTTACCTCCTTAACTTCCTTCATGTTTATTTTATAGATTTATCTAAATCTGAAAGTGGGAGGTTGAGGTCTCCCACTAATAGAGTTTTGCTGTCTATATCTTCCTGTAACTCCTTCAACTCCTCCTCTAAGAATTTGAATGCTATACCATTGGGTGCATACATATTTATTGTGTATGGTACTTTTTAGGAGGATATAGTTTCCTTCCTTATCTCTTTCATTGCTATCTATTTGTGCATCTACTTTTTCTGAGATAAGGATTGCTACCCTTGCTTTTTTAACTTCAGCTGAATCAAAATATATTTTGCTCCAACCTTTTACACTATATGTATCTCTCTGCTTCAAATGACTTTCTTGTAAGCAGCATATTATAGAATTCTGGTTTTTAATTCACTCTGCTATTTGCTTATGTTTTAAGGGAGAGTTCATCCCATTCACTTTCTTTATTTTTTAGGTTTTTGCAAGGCAATTGGGGTTGAGTGGCTTGCCCAAGGCCAGACAGCTAGGTAATTATTAAGTGTCTGAGACTGAATTTGAACCCAGGCACTCCTGATTCCAAGGCTGGTGCTTTATCCACTACGCCACCTAGCTGCCCCCACTTTCAAAGTTATAATTACTAACTCTTTATTGCCCTTCATGCTATCTTCCCTCTATTTTTATTTTTCCCTTTTTTTCATTTTATACATATTCCCCAGTATTTTGTTTCTGAATACCACCCCCTTCGGTGTGTTTTCCCTCCTATGTCTAATCCCTCTCCCCTTTCTTTCCCCCTTTCCCTTTGCTCCTTCTTCCTTCCCTTCCTTCTGTTGGTTCCCCTTTCCCCCCCGCCATTTTCACATTTTAATACTTGAAAGGTAAGATAAATTTCTTAACTGAGTATATATGTATGTATGTTAATTTTAAACCAAATCTGATGACAGTAAGATTCAGGCAATTCTCACCTCCTCCCTTCTTCCCCTCTATTGCAGTAGGTCCTTTGTACCTTTTAAAGTAATGAAATCTCCTTCAATCTTCAATCTCCTCCATCTTCACATCTCTTTACTATTCCCCTTTTTAAGGAGGTATTGTTTTTAAATCATTCTATCTGAGTCACAGAAAAGTCATGAGTGTCCATCACTTCTGGCTAAATATATTCTCACTAATAGAATTGCAATTATCGAGAGTTATTAGAGTCTTTCTCCAAGGTAGGGATAGAGTCAGTTTCATCTTATTGGATAGCAGTTTTTTTTCTTTTACCCTTTTTTTTAACCTTTTCATTTGTCTCTTGAGTCTCCTGTTTGAAGTCCAAATTTTCTATTAAGCTCTGGTGTTTTCATCAGGAAATGTTGGAACCTCCAATTTTATTAAATGTCCATCTTTTGCCCTGGAAGAGAAGGCTCAGTTTTGCCAGATAATGAATTCTTGGCTACATGCTAAATTTCTTTAAAATAAGTTTTTATTGATGTCTTTTTTACATCACCATAATTTTCTTTGTATCCCTTTTTCTCCCTCTCCCAGAGACCCATCCCACAAAGTAAACAATATCCTATAAGAAATAATAAAATCCGTCTATCTATATTCATGGGGGGGAGAGGTATTTTGTTTACTTGTAAACAAGAATATTTTATTAATGTAAAAAAGACATTTGTACAAAATGAAAATAAAAAAATAAATAAATAAATTTAAACAAAAAAAAAGAAATAATAAAGTCCTGTCTCTGCAGGAGGTAGAATGGCAACATCTTCTCATTTTCTTGATTCTAGCTATGTTAGTTCTCTTTAATTTTCCAACATTCAATTTTGATTTTTCAATGGTCTTTTTTCCCATTTACATTATTTGAGATATAGTATGTATTGCTTTCTTGATTCTGTTTGCTTCATTATGCATCAGTTCATCATTTCTTATTTCATAGTATTTTATTACAGTCATATACTGTAATTTATTAAGTTAATATCTTAATCGATAAACATCTATTTTATTTCAGATTTGTTTTGATTGGGGAAAAAAGTGCTACTATAAATATTTTAGTGTAATCTTATTAATAATTTCCTTAGAGTTCCTAAGCCTAGTTGTGAAATATTTGGGTCTAAAGGAAAGGTATGGACATTTTAGTCATTTTACTTGCATATTACTTTCAAAAAAATTATACTAATTTATAGCTTTAGCAATTTTGCACTAGTCTATCTATCCTCCTATAAGCCCTACAACATGGACAAGATACATAATTTGTTATCTTTGCAAATTTTCAGAGTATGAATTGAAACTTCAGAGTTATTTTGATATATATTTCTTTTATTAGTGATTTGAAACATTCCTCCATGTAGTTGTTGATAATTATGAGAACTGAAGATTCATATTCTTTTATCACTTATCCTTTGGGGAATGGCCTTTGATCTTAAATGTTATCTTTTGATTGTTTATCTATTTTGGACACAAAGTTCTTATTAAAGAAATTGTAAGCAACACCTCCCCCCCACCTTCTACTATTTCCCTTCTTATCCTAGGTGATGTAGAAGCTTTTAAATGTCATGTAATAGACATAAATTTCATATGATAAAAGTTATCTATTTTTATCTTTCTTATATATTTTTATATAATATATATATATATATATATATTAACCATATATATCTCCAAACTGTAAAATATTTGGCTACTCTAATCAAGACAATGATCCAAGGCAATTCCAAAGAACCCATGATGAAACATACTATCCATTTCCAGAAAGATAACTGATGAAGCACACATTAAAATTTTTCTTCTTTTTTTCTTGTTTTGTTTGTTGTTGCAACATGACTACTAAGAAAATATATTTTGCATGAGTTTACATGTTTAATTTATATAAAATTGCTTGCCTTGTCAAAGAGGGGGGCAAGGGTGGGAGGGAAGAGTATTTGGAACTAAAATTTAAAAAATGATGGCTAATTTTTCACATTTAATAGGAAAATATGAAATAAGTTTAATAAAATAAATTAAATACATTTAAAAATAAAAAAGAAATCATTTCCTATTCCTTGCTATGACTTATATGAATTCCTCCTCTTCTAATTTTTAATGGCTTTTCTTTAATTTTGAGATCACACATTTATGTAGAGCATATTATGAAATATGTTAGTCTAAGAGCAATTTTTTTTTTGCCAGAACACTTTCTAGTTTTCCCAGAAATTTTTATCATATAGGGAATTCTTTCTGAAGTAATTTTTATTATCTAGTTTACTGATCTCTGGATTACTGAGTTCCATAGCTTCTGATTCTCCTTTGTCCAATCTGTTCCGTTGATCTACCTCTCTATTTTTTTTTTAACAAATACAGAAGTTTGATGGTTGCTGCTTTATAATATAATTTGAGGTCTGGAAATGTTAGTCCTTTTTTAAAATCTCTCTTTTCATTATGTTCCTTGATATTCTAGATCTTTATTTATTGATATAATATTAGAACTCTAAATTAACTTTAGTAGTATTATCATTTCTATATATTTCTGTGGTCCAGTCATGAGCACTGACTATTCTTTCAGCTATTTAAATTGTTCTTTATTTCTTTAAGAAGTACTTTGTAATTGAATCTAACAAGTCTTTAGTGATTTGGTTATTGATCACATGATATTTTATATACTTTGAAGTTATTTGAAATGAGATTTCCCTTTATATCATTGTCATTTAGATTTTGTTATTATTATATAGAAACATTGTTGGTTTCTAAATTTATTTTGTAACTTGAAACTTTGCTGAAGTTATTACCAATTGACATCTTTTTTGATTACCCAGGATTTTCTAAGTAAACCATCATATAACCAAAGAGGAATGGTTTTATCTCCTTTACCTAATTTTATGTTTTTAATTTCTTTCTTTTGTTTTGCTGCTATTGTCAATCTTTCCAGAAGTATAAATAATAGTGAAGAATGCTATTTTTACTTTATATCTCTACTTATTGGAAAAGTTTCTTGTATATAATGCTGCTTTTGGTTTTAGATAAAATTTTTTGATATTAAAAAAGGTCCCTCTATGCCTACATTTTATATGGTTGTTTCATTTTATTTTGTTTTATATTTTGACAAAGGTTTTTTTTGCATCTATTGAGATAACCATGTAATCAGGGGTAGTTTTGCTTTTAATATGATTAATTGTGTTTATTATTTTCCTAATGTTGGGAATTCTTTCTGAAGTAATTTTTATTGTCTAGTTTGCTGATTTTTTGGATGAATCATTGTAGGCTTTTGGACAAGATTTTATTTAATTTTTAAAAATATTTTTATTTAATTTTATTTAATATTATTAATAGAGATTCATTAATGACCCTAGTCTATAGCTCTCTTTTGGTGTCTTACTCTTCTCTGGTTTAGGTATGAGTACTATATTTATCCCATAAATATTTGAGAATAATATGTGTAGTATTGGTGCTAATTATTACTTTTAAAAAATACGATTGAATTTTTCTGTGAATCCATTAGATTAGAAAGTTTGCCCATTCCCTCCCCTCCAATCCCCACCCACTTAAAAGTTCATTAAAGGCTAGTTCTATTTCTTTTTCTGAGATTTGATTATTTAAGATTTTTGTATTATTTAAGATAATATAGTTGTTTTCTCCTTGTTTAGATATTTCATATTTTGAAGGTGTTCCTCTATTTCTTTGTGTTCTCAGTTTTAGTAGCAAATAACAATATATAATGTCTTTTAATGTTTTTTAAAAACCCTGGTTTTGTTGTGATTTCACCTTGTTCATTTTAGTTTTTTTATTTGATTTGCTACCCTTTTCTTTTTAATCATATTGGCAAAATATTTATCATTTTTATTGTTTTTTCAAAAAATCAGCTTTTATTTTTATTTATCACTTATATAATATTTTTGATTATCAGTTTATCTATTTCTCTTCTAATTTTTAAAAATATCTCTTTTTTGTGCTTATTTTAGATTTGCCATTATTTTAGATCTTACTTTTTGGTATTCTAATTTTAATTCTAATTTCCTTAATCTTTTATTTATCCATTTTCTTTATGTAAGGTTTGGGATATTATTTTTCCACAGTACCACTTCAGCTACATCACTGAATTTTGTTATTTCTATTTGATATCCAGAAGAGATATTAGAATTGTTTTTTCATCATTACATTATTTAGCATCTCTTATTAAGTCTCCATTTAAATCTATCTTTTGTTTGTGCTTTCTGAATTAATTGCAATTTATTTTTGTTTTTCTATAAAGGATATGCTTATGATTTCTGCCTTTTAACATTTGTATCTGTCCTAATTTGTGTTCAGTTTTTTGTAAAAGTTCTCTATGATGTTAGAAATACATGTATTTTTCCTAACAGTTTAAAAAATAATTTTTTTAACTCTAAGTTTTCTAGTAATTGCTTCAATTCAATATTTTTATTTTTGTTTGTTAGATTTAGCTAAAGCAGAAACATTAAAATCCCTTGCCCTTAGTGTATCTTCTTGAAATTCTGTTAATTTTTCCTTTATTGATTTAGATGCCAAGGAGCATTTAAGTTTAATACTGGTAATGGTTTTGTTGTCTATGCTTCTTTTTAAGCATTAAGTAGTTTTATTGTTTATCTCTTTATGTTGTGAATTTGTGTTTTTGTTTTGTCTAACATTTTGGTTATTATTCTTTTTTAGATTGACCTGGTTCATATAAATCTTTTCCAGCTTCCAATTTTTATGATTCTGGTACATCTTTACTTTTTTAGTTGTATATTTCTTGTAAGCAACAGAGTGTGGGGTTTTGTTTTTTTATGCAATTTATAATCAGATATCATGGGGAGCAACAGACATCCAGAAAAGTGGTAGTGCATGGACAGAGAGAGATTTCAGGGAAATGGTGGGGGTGGGAGAATGGTCATGGGGAAGATAAAGGATAGTAATGAATTATACAATAAGAGATATAAGAAAATTCCTACTAAGTGGCATTACTTCTATCCTCTCTATCACCTTAGGAATTGCTAGTTCTTAATGAAGCACCACAAAAAAAGGGGGTGAATATAAGCCAAGAGCTAAAAGGCAAGATAAACTTGCCAAGATAAACTGAAAAACTGTTCAGAAGAGGGAATTAAAAATAGGTACCTAATTCCCTGAGGAATATTGAAACTAGAGAAAATCTAAATAAGGATAATAAATCAAAGAATATCAATGGAATAGACAGAAAGGGAAAGAAAATAATGAAGAAAATAAGAAAAACTTTTTTTAGAAAAAGGTCTATATAATAAAATTTTAGAAAATTAATGAAGAAAACAACTTGAAGGGGAGGAAAAGAAAAGGATTTTACTTGACTACTTAACAGGGAAGGAAAAAGAGGGGAAGAAATAAATATCTAGAAAAAAGGAAGAAAGAAATTAAACAAAACTCTAAAACTAGGGAAAAGTACCAAACAGAAAGCAGGGAAACAGAGTTGTAAATGAGGTGAAAACCTGTAAGAAAATGGTTGTGTTAATTAGGTTAAAATAAGTGAAGAGACAAAATACTGTCTTTATAAAGAGGGGGGGAAATAGTCATCTGGGGGGGTGAATGGTAGTAGAAACAAATGGAAGAAAATATAAACCTAATCCTCAAAACTTTTAAATGTTGGTGGATTGAACAATTCAATAAAACAAAAAAGTAATAGATTTTTAAGAAAACAGTATTCCACAGTTCCTCCTTATTCTAATGTAATATCCTTAAGGTCGCAAACAGTCTTGCCTTTGTAACTATATTTCCTACTCTTAGCAGTATCTAACATGCATCGTTTAATATTTGCTTTTCATTAATTCATTCCACTTAAGAGATATAGAACTGGAGCTCTGATGACAGATTTCATTGGAGATAGATATATGGGAATTGCTAGCAAAGAGGTCATTATTGAAACCTTGAATACTGAGGGAAAATGTAAAGAATTAAAGGACACATGCTTTAGGTAAAGCTCATAATTATGTGTATTCTACAGACAAGGAAAAGGAGCAAGGGAAGTCAATACAATGTTTCATTGAATTTAGAGCTAAAAAGATTATTTAGCATAAATCAATTTAGCATAAATTCATCTTGCTGATGATAAAATTAAAGTTCAGAGGAGAACAAGTGATTTAGGATTGTGGAATTTAGAGCTGGAAGGGAGCTTTAAGAGCATCTTCTAATTTTTAGGTTTAAAAAATGGGACTAGAAGTTAAGTAATTTATCAGAGCTTGAATTTTCACTCAGGTTTGCTGATTCTGAATCCAGTGCTCTCTTCTCTGCACTATGACCACTTCATCTTCCTATCTTTTCTAGAGGGCAGAGAGTGCTGTACTGTTCCTAGTCTGTACTACCCAGACTAGGAATGATGAAACCCCAAGTCTTTTCCCTAATCTATTCCAAAACTATTCCCTTGTTCTTTCTCCTTACTAGATGATTTATGTACCCAATTTAAGATTATGTCTTGAATTTTGCATATTTACAATAGTTCTTTAGTTGTTTTCCTTTCATTATACTGAGAATTATATATTAATTAATTATAATTAATAATTAATAATAACTTTATTCCCTTAAATCCTCTGTGCTCTTTCATCCCATCCTCTTCCCTCATTCTCACCCACTGCTTAGGGCTCAATGAATATTGGAATCATTTTTTTAGTCAAATGCAAAACCACTCAAGATACATTTCATCTTCAATCTTTATTGGTTTCTCTTTAGAATATATGTAGAAGAATATATAGACAGACTTATCAGACAAACATTTTTCTGCCCAGAGATGTTTTTAGATTGAATCATTCAAACCTGGAAGAAAATGAAAGAAGTGTCATAAAGGTCTAATGCATCAAGGTAAATGCTCCCTCTGTCACCTTCCCTTACTCACATCACCTCCTTTCCTGTGTTCAAGCTGTCCTTCTCATACCCAAAATCATCCTTCCCTCACCATTCAGTTGAGTTCTTCCCTTATCTGTTGAGCTTATTTAGTGCTGATCTCACTATTCCCTCCCAGTTCTCTAATTTCATACAGCTAAAAAAATTGTTCTTGTCCCGGTAGCTACATCTCCATGTTTGCATTTTCTCTCCTCTTTCAGATGGAATATAAGGATCATAGGTCATTTCTCTAGAATTCTCTTCATAGGTTCATGGATTTGTAATTGAAAGGAAATTCAGAAAACTCAGGTCAGAGGATTTAATCTACAGGAGATACTCAAACATAGGTATAGAAGGATAGGTATACCTTTTGGATTTTATGGAGGCAGAGGGTGAGGCATTGATGAGATAGTATAAACAAATGATCATGATATAACCGAATTCTAAAAGAACAAAATACTCAATGGGTAGACTTATGAAAGAATATTAGAAGGCATGGGTTAGTGGAAGGAGTACTTAATCCAAGGAAAGCAGATACTTTCAAAATATTACAAATATGGGTAATAATCTCTTGCTGAGTTTGACTCATTTGGGAAGAAAAGAGTAAAGGAAGAGGAAATAAGATTTCACTCTAATGGATCCCTGTATCATTGATTTGGAACTAGACTGAATCTAAGAGGTCATCGAGTTCAAACCTTTTATTTTACAGATGAGAAACCTGAGGCACAGAGTGTTGAGAATTTGAATCCAGGTTTTCCTGATGCCAGAGCCTAGAGCTCTATCCACTACTTCATGACACTTCTAGTTAAGGGAGACCCAAGAAACCTATTCCTCTCCTACCTTAGGACAAAATCAACCATGCCAGTGCCAATTCCTTCATTCTCTTATTCTTAGAATCCTCAGAAGAGGAGGAGTCCTTAAACAGTGAGCTGCAAAGGAAATAGCCCAGAGGTTAGGGTAAGTGTTCCTTCCTTCCTTCTTTTTTCCTTCCTTCCTTCAAGAGACATTTATTTACTAAAAATCCACTATTTTTGTGAGAGTCAAAAGGAAAGGCAGGGACTATTTAACTTTGATATGGTATCTCCAGTGCTTACCCAAATGCTAAATAAATACTTATATATTGAATGACATCTAAAGCTTCAATCCTTTATCTGATCATAAACTTCTATTATCATTCTATCTATCCTTATGCTTTATAATCCCTAACTTTGTTTATCTTTATCATCATCATGACCTCTATTCATCTCTCAGTTTTTTTAAATATTCATTTTTAATTGAATTTTGATATGTTTAGAGCATCCTGTTGTGGGGAAGAACAGACCCAGGTGACTAACAGGTGAAGAAATCCTTGACTCTTCCTCCACTTCCCTGAACTGACTCATGAATTGTTTCTCAGTCATGAAATGCTTTTGGTAGCACTTATGGCTACTTAAATTTCTCCTCTCAGGATAGGCAAATTTGCCATTTTATTTCATAGACAGTTGAAGTAAGCTTTTAGTCCTTTCTGTACTTTATCCTCCAATAAAGCAATGTCTCAAAAATCACCCCTCAGTTCATTCCCAGATCCCCATAAATGACTACCTTATCCTTCCTTTCCTATCTCAACTATTTGATGATCTCAACCAACTCTATATTATTCTGCATTTTTGAAACCCTTTACCTTTGTCCCATTCCTGATCATGATTATGACTTACCTTGGATTATACCCTCCAACTGCATCCTTGCTTATTGGACCTACTGCAAATGTATGTTAGCTAATTCTGATGGGGCAAATTTTCTGTTGCTCCCTAATTGATTCACCATCCCCCTCTCCAAAGCAACTTTCAATAATCTTGTCTCTCCTCAATACTTTTATGGCACCTCCTCTCCATTCTTTCAGTTGAGGACCTTACTTAATTCTTCACTACAATAATTGAAACTATTTACAAAGAGCTCTTCCTTCTCCCAATCTCTTTTTACAATACTCAGTTTCCTCTACTATCACCTCCTTCTGATCTCAGATGATAAGGAGATGCTTCTGCTAAGTAAGATAAAATACTCTACTTGTGCCTGATGCCAATCATCTCCTGATTTTTCCAGCAAATTACTCCCACTATCATTTCCACTCTTTTATTTTCAATTATTTATAATTTAGTGCCTCTTCTCTTACTCTCTTTTCAGCTCCCTATTACAGTCTGGCTTCTGATCTCATTTAACAAAAACTATCATCTCCAATGCTACCAATAATCTGTTAATTATCAGATACAATGGACTTTACTGAGTCTTCATAATTCTTGAGCTTTCTTGCAGCATTTGGCACTCTTGACCTTCCTTGCCTCCTAGATACTCTTGAGTTTTCTAGACACTGCTTTCTCCTTATTTCCTATTCATCTGACTGCTCCTTCTCAGTCCTCTTCTCATTTATCATCTGTGTCACACCCACTTACTATGGTGTTCCCCTAGGCTCAGTCCTAGAACCCTTATCTTTTTGCTCCAGGCTATCTCCTTGATGATCTTATCAGCTTTCAGTATCAACTCTATGAAGATGATTCTCATATATATGTACATCCAATTCTGTTTAGTTTTAGTAACAAAATCTCCAGATTCCTGACTCTCTCTCTCTCTCTCTCTCTCTCTCTCTCTCTCTCTCTCTCTCTCTCTCTCATCCCCTCCCCATCTCTGTCTCAATGGGGAGGTAATTGGGGTTAACTGATTTGCTTAGGGTCACTGTGCCACCTACCTGTTCTACCAATTGCCTCTTAAGCATCTCAATCTGTATGTTATAAACAGTAAACTCATTATCACCCCACCCAAAGTCCTCTTCCTTAGATAACATTCCCTATTACTGTCAAGGAGATCACCATCACCAAAGTTCATCTTAACTCCTCACTCTCACCCCACATATCTAATCTATAGGTAAATCTTGTCATTTCTATCTTCACATCACTTGTATATTTATGTGTATATATGTATATTATAATATATATGTATATTTTTATGTAGGTATATTATGTGTATATGTATATGTACTTGTATATGTAAACCCTTTCCATTCAAAGAACCATAGTCCTAGCTCAAGCTATCTTTACTCTTTCTCGCCATTAGCTTTCTTCAAATCTCCCTTCCTCAGGTCTCTCCTTTTTCCTCTCTATATTCCATTAAACTGACAAAGAGATTTTTCCTTTCATTTCATGATCTGATCCCTTCCTATATTTCTAGTCTTCTTACAACTTTATTTTCTTCCACATACTCAAGAGCCAGCTATGTTGTCTTAACTGACTATTCCTCTAACTAGTAGTCACTCCATGTCTCCCCATCATGCCTTAGTACATGCCTGGAATGCTCCTCCCCCACCTCTGTCTCTTAGATTCCCTGGCTTCATCAGAACTCAGCCCAAAGTGCCCCTTCTACAGGAGACTTTTTTCAGGTATGTCCCACAACTCTGCCCTTCCCTCCAAGCTATGAATATCTTTCCCTTTCAGTTTACCTCATTTCCCATTTATCTATCTTGTAAATACCTAGTCTCCACACTAAAATCTAATATCTTTGAAAGTGGGAACTTGCCCTGTTTTTGTTTTTTTGCATATTGTGCCTATTGACTGTATCCAGATTCCCCTATCAGACTGGAAACTCCCTGAGGACAGAGATGTTTCTCCTCATGAGGCTGAGAATTCATAGTAGACTGGAACTATGAGGTCCTTCCTCTGTATCTTTTTCCAGGTATAACTTGGTTAAACCTACTATAAGTTATACCTACTATAAGAGTTCAAACTGAAGAAAAGGACAAAATATGTTTATTACCTGACTGACAGACTATAAAACAAACAATTGGATTAAATGATCTCTGAGATCCCTTCCAACTCTAAATCTATGATCCTATGAATTCTAAAGTTCTGAATTCTAAATCACAAGATGCTATATGTCTTCTTCATTGAGTTCCTCCATCCTTGGAAACTCCATTCAAAAACTTTCCAGTCATCATTACTCCATCATGGAGATCACATAGGTCAACATTTCCATTTTACAGGGGAGTAAACAACTTCCTGAAGTTATAGATTATACAAAGTCCCTAAAATATACTGAGCAGAGCCAGGATTCAAACTTTGAACCTATGACTCAATTATGCTATATTAACTGCTTGGCCTGGCTCTTAAAGGTTTCCTAAATTCAAACCTCTTTGAGACTGATGCCTCAAATGTACATTTGAATGTACATTTCTTTTTTTTGTTGTTTTGTTTTGCAAGGCAATGGGGTTAAGTGGCTTGCCCAAGACCACACAGCTAGGTAATTATTAAGTGTCTGAGGACACATTTGAACTCAGGTTTCCTGACTACAGGGTCAGTGCTCTATCCACTGAGCCATCCACCTAGCTGCCCTGGATGTACATTTCAAGAACCAGTCAGTCATCAAACATTTATTATAAACAAATGTATCAGGAATTATGCCAAGTGCTAAAGTTGAAGAATGAGGTAAAAACTATCCCTGATCTCAAGGAGCTGCTCCTGCCCAGAGATCAGGGGTGCTGAGGGTAGAAATTTAATCATGACTTTCTTCACTTCCATTCCCACCAGGAATCTCCTTTTTTTTTTTATTCTTTCTTTCTTATAAAAGATTGACCTCACCTCCAGTTATCCATGTTCTTTAAGTTCCAGTTAGCTTGGTTCATTGGTCCTGTACCATCAGCTTTTCTCTCAGTGATATTATGTCTCCAGCTGGCAAGACAAAGGTCAGAGAGTAAATGAAACTGAGTTTTGCAGTTTAGGAGGGAGGTGATGACTTTAGTCAAGTGGCTTTCAAGACCTTTCAATCCTTAATATTTCAATTCCTACTCACAGACATATCTCTCTTCATCTAACCAATTTCCTAATTAATTTTAAAATTATCACTATGTAAATGTTCATAGTTCCCAAAGAGGACACCCTCAAATATATTAAGACCAATCTTAAAGAATAATTAAAGAGAATCCTTGAGAAGATATGTTAATTTATTCTTTTCCCAAAGTTAGTTGCCATTACAAAATTTGAGAGGTGCTACACCTCATATTGCCCTCCTTCCTGATACAGATCTGTAAACTCTTGAGGATCCAATATGCTCTCCCTTTCAAAATGGTGGAATAGACTTATTATTGAAAAATCAACCTGGTACAAACCCAAAACTGAACTATTTCACTCAATCAGAGCTGTAAATAAAAGGAATGTGAGCTCTAAGGGCTAGACAAATCTAACCTGACAAAAGGGACTGAAAAGGATGGGGTTCTATCCAGCAAAGTGCAGAATGGATAGATGAGGGAGAGAAATAACCTAGGGGAAAATGATGGGGGTACTAGGAGAGAAGGACTGGACTGGGAAAATGTCAGGAAAGAAAGAGAACTGGGGTTGGAGGAAAAGAGAAAATTTAGGAGTCAAAATTTTAAAAAAATTGTCAAAAAATTTTTAAAAAGAAACTAGAAAACATCAAAAAAAAAGGGAGAGAACTGAGGAATAATATGAGAAAGGAACTGGGGAGATACTGAGGAAAAAGAAGGGATCTAGGGAAACACTGAGATGGAAGAGTAAGGGCTTAGAGAGTTCTAGGAAAGAGATGAAAAATAATTCACTTGTTCTTCTTCCCCTTCTGGGAGAGCAGCCAATTAACAAAGTCCTGTTGCATGATCTTATCCATGGTGATGCTGTAGTCACTAATGAAAGTCCCCTCAGCATAGCGCTGTCCTCGAGCCCAAGGGTCACCAACTTTGGGGTGAGGTCTAGAAAGTGAAAAGAAGAAAAAAGGTCACTCAATGGAGGAAGAGAGGTAAGGAAGAATGGAAAATAGAATAGAGAGAGAAATAAAGAAAAAAGGGAAAAGATCAGGGAAAGGGAAAGAAGAGGGGACAGAAAATGAGAGAGGAAGAAAGGACAGGAGAAGGTACAGAAGGAAAGAAAGGGAGGTCAATAACAATCAGGAGAAAAATATTTACAACTCAAAGAGACTCATTAAAAACAAACTGAGCTAACTTTTTTATAGTATAAATGTTTTCATGGCCCAGATATTCTGACAGAAACATAATGATATAGATGGAGCTTCATTTTCAACCCAAGGATTTTTCTCAATAAGAGGCTTTGCTTATCATGGGAGCTGAGATATAGGCAAGAGAAATTAGAAGTGGAACCTGTCATATAGTCTTCCCTTTTCCCTATGTTTAATTATTCCCTTGTTTTCCTCTTATTTCACTTGGGGGCTATAAGGAGTTGCTATATAATCTCAGAAAGAAGAATATCCCTCAATAAGGAGAAAGAATATATATATATATATATATATATATATATATATATATATATATATATATATATATATAGATGGGGCAGCTAGGTGGAGTAGTGGATAAAGCACCGGCCTTGGAGTCAGGAGTACCTGGGTTCAAATCCGGTCTCAGACACTTAATAATTACCTAGCTGTGTGGCCTTGGGCAAGCCACTTAACCCTATTTGCCTTGCAAAAACCTAAAAACAAAAAACAAACAAACAAAATATATATATATATATATATATATATATATTGTATATATAATCTCCACTGGAGGTACCCCAATTTGGTAAATCTGGGGTTTTCCTGATTACCCCTGCCACACTTCCATTATCTCTCTTTCCCTACTCAGCTCATTGATGCACAGTCATAATGTCAGTCTATATGGTACCTCCCTCTAAAAACCATATAGCTTATCTCCTTGCAACTGGAAAGACAATTCACCATTCTAACCCATTCAAGAAACAGAAAATAGATTCTAGCTAAAGTTCTACAAAAAAAGAACATTTGGGGTGGCTAGGTGGAGCAGTGGATAGAACACAGGCCCTGGAGTCAGGAGTACTTGAATTCAAATCTGGCCTCAGACACTTAATAATTACCTAGTTGTGTGGCCTTGGACAAGCCCTTTGCATTACAAAAAAATCTTAAAAAGAAAATAAAAAGAACATTCCAGTTTTCCTCAGTCATGTGACTACCAGACAGTTCCTCAAAAAGTCTATTCCCAATCTCCTTCCTTTCAGTCTAAACCCCACCAACTCTGGCTTCATCCTCTGAGGACCATAACAGTTCAATTACCATTCTTCAGAGACCTTTGCTAGGCTACTTCCTTGGACATGTCTTGTTTATAGTCACTAAATCCTCATTCCCTGCATCATATAGGTGTCTCTGAGGAAGCCCAAGAATCATTCCTCCAGTCCTTTCCACTATGTCAAATAAGAGGTATCTTTACCTGAAGTGAGCCTCTTCCACAGCACTGTTCACCATTGCCAAGAACAGAGGCAACAGCATCAGAGAAAAAGCCGTGATTTTCACCATCTTCCCAGTCCTGTTTTCTGAGACAAGAGAGAAAGACCCTGAATTAGCTAAATAGAGCTGGGGCCAGTTTAGTAAGTATGTTCTTATGGAGGGATCAGGGTAGAAACAACAGCAGAGCTTGAACTAAGCCTCGAATTTTCAGGATTTTCTGTCTGGATCTGTGATTTTTATTGTATGGAGGTGTAGGTATAGGTATAGCCTATAAGCAACTGTTCTATTAGTTTTTGTCTTAGAGACATACCTGGATCACTAAGAGTTTAGGTGACTTGCTCACTATCTCATAGTGTCAGAGACCAGAGGTCAAGAGACCCAGAAACCCTAAGTCAAGATTTTCCTCTGCCCTAAAAACTGCCATTTTTAGGGTTGAGAGTGAGTCTTATTTCAGATCTAGGGAGAGAGAGGGGTTGAGATGATTTTCAGATTCTAGACATCCCCCCACTTACTAGGTTCTTTCTTATTCTAGTCTATCTATTTCTTAGCCTCAGGGTTCAGCACCCACTGTGCCTGGAGACAGGAAGACCTGAGTTCAAATTCAACTTTAGACAGTTACTGTGTGACCCTGGATAAGTCATTTAATCATTTGTTTCAGTTTCCTCATCAAAAGAAAATAACAAACCATTCTATTATCTTTTCCAAAAAACAAAAACAAAAACCCAAATGGAGTCACAAAGACTTAGACACACTGAAAAGACTGAGTTACAAGTATTCCTCTTACCTCCAGATTTTTCCAAGTCTGCTTCTGAGAAATCTATTCAACTCCAGTCCCTTTATATTCCCTAAATATAAAGGAGCAGATTAGATTAAAAGCTTCTTATCACAAGAAGTCAAGCCCAGTGTTTACACTATCTACAAGCCATTTAACACTTAGTATACCTTCCCTTTCCACCTGAATTATACTAATTGGTCATGAACATTTAAATTAATCTTGGATTGGCCTGGCATCAACCTTTCCCTGGCTAAAGTGACTCATTTGAAAATATTTTATGAAAGCAAAAAGTGAGAGGTTGTGAAGATCTTAAGTGGAGAGATGAAGGAGGAGGCTCCTAAAACTATGGAGGAAAATGGTGGTGGTAGAGGCAGGAATAAATGGACTAGGGTGCAGCAACAACTTAACACACAAATTTGTGACACTCCCTTCAGTTTCTGAGCTGTTCTACTGAAATAATTTTCCAATGCACAGGCCTGACTATGGAACTCTCCTATTCCATGGAATAGGAGAATGAAAAATAATTTTCAATTAATATATTTTTCAATGAAAAATATTCAATGGTTCCCTAATTCCTATAGGATAAAATACAAACTCCTTTTCCTTGGTATTTAAGTTCTTCACAATTTAGCTTGAATTTATATTTTAACTTTGTTTCACATTTATTGGCATTAATGTACTCTCTATTTTAAACAATCTGGGCTACTAAGTTGTCTAGTCCCACTATTCCCTGGCCTATCTATTTGTATATACATTTCCTGCAAAACACAATCTACTCATCCTGTTAAAATACTTTTCTACTTTCAAGTTCATCCAGTTCTATCTCATATTAATCCCCTTTACAAACTCTTTCTTTTAATCAAGCAGGTTATTCTCTGAACAAGAAATTCTATTTCCCACCCCATGCCTTTGTACAAGTGGTTCCCCCATGTCTGGGATGTCCTCCTTCTCAACTGCATCTCACAGAATTCCTAACTTCCTAAAAGCACATGCTACTTCTTTGAACAAGAGGCCTTTCCTGAAGTTCTTTGTTAGCACTCTCTTCCTTTTGAAATTTGTTTGTAAGTTGTACTTAATAACTAGGCAGCTAGGTGGCACTAGGAGGCTAGAGTGTCTGGTCCTAAGTCTGGAAGATCTGAGTTCATATCCAACCTCAAGACATCTATTGGCTATGCTACTCCAAGCAAGCCACTCCTGCTTTGCCTGTTTCCTCATCTGTAAATAGAGATCAGAATAGCATCAACTTCCCAGAGTTGTTGTGAGGAGCAAATGAGATGATATTTGATAATACTTGTAAATTAGTATAATGTTAGGCACATAGTAAACACTATATAAGTGTTAGCTATAATTGTTGCTATTATAATTTTTAATCGTTATTTTTATATTATATCTCTTAAAAAGAGTATATTTTAAAGGTATATATATATATATATTTTTTTTAAAAATTTATAAGCCCTTTGAGAACAGGAATTATTATAATTTTGTGTATTGGTTTTCCTATCACCGAGCAGAATACCTTGCTACACTGGTAGATACTTGAATGTGCTGGTTAAATTGAAAACACAAGGGGTAGCTAGGTGGCGCAGCGGATAGAGTACCGGCCCTGGAGTCAGGAGTACTTGAGTTCACATCCGGCCTCAGACACTTAATAATGACCTAGTCGTATGGCCTTGGGCAAGTCACTTAATCCCATTGCCTTGCAAAAATTTTAAAAAAAAGAAAGAAATTGAAAGCACATTCAGATTCTGCTTGATGGAGACATCTTTGATTTTCCTAGTTCTCCTCCTCAGGAATTACTTTCTGTATAGCTTGAATATATATATATATATATATATATGTATATGTATATGTATATGTATATGTATACATATATATATATATATATATATTTTAGATTTTTTTTCAAGGCAATGGGGTTAAGTGGCTTGCCCAAGGCCACACGGCTAGGTAATTATTAAGTGTCTGAGGTTGGATTTGAACCCAGGTACTCCTGAGTCCAAGGCCGGTGCTCTATCCACTGTGCCACCTAGCCGCCCGCTTGAATATATTTTCACTTCATTTTTTGTAGCTATAGTTTCCCCCTAATAGAATGTAGTCTACTTGAGGACAAGGGCTGTTTTATTTCTGAGTTTTTTTATCCCCAGAACCTAGGGGATGCTTGTAGTAGCAGAAAGTAAATAAATGCTTGTTAAATGGTTGGATAAAAGTTATCTCAATAGTTAGAAACTGGACCAAAGAAGTAAAGAATGGAGAGGGGTTTTGAATCATGAGGTAGGGGAAGAGGATACATTTATAATATATGGCCTCAAGTTTCTAGGTGGAGGAGGAATGAGGTTCTTTTTTTGAGAGGGAAGGTATATTTGAGGCTTCTGGAGAGACTAGAAGATTTGGAAAACTCATTGTAGAAAATGAAAGAAAAAAATCATTCAGGGAAGAATGACAGGATTCTCTTAGGGGAGTAGTAAAGAGGGTCTAGTTGAGATCAGATAGCAAACATTTATGCAGGGAATTAGTCAATAGAATTACAATTCTATTTCTAATTACAATTCTAATTTCTGCTAGTGTCATTCAGTAGATTGTATGTAAGGGTAGAGACAGCAGAAGCTGGGAGTAACCCCCAATTAGGGTTTGGCAAGGTATCAGTCAGAGAGAGCAAAATGAAGAGTTTCAAAAATAGAGGGCAATTTTTTTGGTCCATTTTTCAAGAGGATCAATGATATGTGTTGACTAATGTATGAACTGGATTAAAATGAGGCAGAGTTGCACAAAGTCATCAACTTCAGTCCCTCTTCCAGAGTCAACCAAGTGCAAGGGCAAGTCAAACATCAGGATGACTGCAATGGCCCTGAATGACCTTGCCATAGAGAACAATGTATAGTTGAATTGATTGACTATAGGATCAAAATAATAAAGAGAGGAAAGTGAGGCTGATATAGGGATAATTCATTAGGAAATCAGGTAAGGGAGAATAAATAGAAATGATATGTAAGATACAGAATGATGAAGGGATGGCAAATGTACAGAGAACTTACACAAACAGGTACTAACATGGAAGTCGAAGAGGCAATACAAAAATACCCTCAAGGTTTCTCTGAAAATCTTTGGAATCAATTTGATGACATTGGAGTTTCTGGCCCACATCAAAGAAAGCATTCTCTTCTATGAGCAAAGCAGAAGTGCATAGCTCAAAAGAAATGTGAGAGTGTACAAATTTAGAGACATCTCCACTCTAATTGTTCATATGGACTATTTGTGGTAGAGCCTTCCAAACTTATATTGGTCTCTTCAGTCATAGTTCAACACAGGTGTACACCAGCCCTAACACAATGATGACATTTTGGTCCTCCTAGAGAATACAGAACAAAGTAGCTAGGTGGTGCAGTCAATAGAGCACTGGTCCTGGAGTCAGGAAGACCCGAGTTCAAATGTGACCTCTGACACTTAAAATTACCTAGCTCTGTGACCTTAGGCAAATTACTTAATCCCACTGCCTTGGGAAAAGCCCCCCCCCCAAAAAAAAAGATAGAGAATAAAGGATGACTAACCAACCAACCAGAAGGGATGAGTAAGAGGTAAGATGAAGGTTGTGATCAAAGAAAGGAATTTTGAAGCTCAGGATCATGGGGGTAGGTCACGTCTGTGTGTGTGTGTGTGAGATGGTGAAATTAGGGGTATGAGTGTCACAATATGTAGTTGAGGTAGAATGAAGTTATAGGTCATAGAATAGCTGAGAAATAAGGATAAGAGAGAGTTTACAACTTGAGTCCTTTGATGTGGAAGCCTATTTATCCAAATAATCCTCCTTCATAAATCTTTCAACCCAAAGACAGAAGCAATGGAAAAGTAGAGACAGAGCTCTGAAGATGGTCTTGGAGAAGTAACTTCATGTCCCCAGAAGACAGAACTAAGAGTAGTTCAAGAAATAGCAATTATAGGAGGCAGTTATGTATGTGGCATGGAATACTCCTGTACCAAGATTTCTGGAGAGAGGAAGAGTTTCTGGACATCATTGAATCCCCGGACTCAAACCTCCAGGAATGAAGAGGAAGGATTCTCAAACTAATTAGGAGAAGGAAGTCCTGAAGAGTAGCAATGAACAGAGCCACAATACAGAGAATCAAGCCTAAACTTTACTTCCTACTATCATTGAATAAACTGGGATGAGGATGGGGGCATCTAGCAAATTCAGTATTTTACCTTTCAGAAGAACCTTAAATCAAAGAAAAGTGCTAAAAATACTGAGGTCCCTGATAGAAATGAAAAGGGGCAGCTTCACCAAAAGGAGTTAAACTTCTTTTTTATTATAAGCACTTTCTCCTTTTCTTCAGGGGATTTTCAACCACAGGAGAATATTATTATAAGTATGGAGTTACCTGAAGGTAGGAGGGTACTAGATGAGGTAGAAGCATTGTTTTGACTATTTTAGTGTTTGGGCAGGAGTCTTTGTGTTTTTTACATTTTCTGTCTGATGAATAGCCTATCTTATTTCCTCTGATAGTTTGAATGCTTGCATGGGAGCTAACAACCTTTGAAAAAATATTTTTCTGTAGAATACCAGGGTATTGTAGGGTACTGTAGAGTACCCTAAACCAAAGCATTGGGGTGCTGGGCCCTTTTCATTAATAAGGTCAATGAATTTAGAAGGGATTAAGAGTCAAGGCAGAGAGGTCCTTCACCCCAGGCCTTCTCAATCTATGTATAAATACAGAACTAAGGTTCTAGGTCACAAATTTTGAAGTATATGTGAATGAATGACACTGTCCAGTGGACTGTGTTTGAAAACAGTATCCTACCTTGGTGGTAAATGGAAACATATAAGAACTAGGGAAGAAGCTGGGGAAAGACTTGTAACTGAGGTGAGGTAGGAGTGGGAGTAGAATGAGGTAGAGGATATGTTTTATGGTGAAAGTAGGATAAAGTTGGAGCTAAGTGATTATATACACACATTTTCTCCCATGGACAGGATGGAAGGGCAAATGGGGCACATGTACTTGAGAAATGGGACTAAAGGAGGGATGAACCTTTTTATTTGTGATCATTCCCCTGAATTTCCCCTTCTCCATGAGAGAGGTCAAATGAGTACTGTTTCCCCACCAGACTGAAAGCTTGCTGAAGGGAAGGACTGTGATTTCTGTCCACCCCAAAAGTAAGTCCCCTTTGCAGAGGACTTATGGTCCAGAGGCTTATTGAAAGCTCCAGCAGAGTCCTCCTCGGCCTCCTTTTCACCCCAGTGAATTGCAGGACAACTACTTAAGCTCAGTGTACCATAATAATGTTTCCTATATTAACTACCTATTAGGCAGCCCTTGAGATAACCTCTCCAACCCAGGAAAAGTGCCTGCATTAGTTTAAATATATGTGTGGGATGGGAGTTAGCAGAAGCAATCTGATTTTACCTCTGCCTCCTAGAAACCCCAGTTTCCTAGAGTCCAGACAACCCTCTGCCCACCCCCCACCCCCGCCTCCACCTCTCTTACCACTCTCCTGCACTCAGCCTCTAAAGGTCAAATGTTGTTTCAGAGATAACCCTAAACCGGAGCATTGGGGTGCTGGGTCCTTTTTCATTAATAAGGCCAATGAACTTAGAAGGGATTAAATGTCAAGGAAGAGAGGTCCTGCAACCCAGGCCTTCTGGACCAGAAAATGAATGATTTCAAGAAGTGCAATCCTGTGTCCCAAGACACAAAGAACCCCCCCCTCCCTAAAAGTCTAACCTGACCCCATATGGTAAGGAAGGGAAAGATTTGAGGTGCCATTTAGCACTGCCTTCTGGTCCGGCATTCTACACCAAGCTGTCAGGGATGAGGACACTTTAAAAATAAACCCTGATTCTCACCTCCACCCCCACCACCTTAGGGTGGTAGGAGGGCCTGGCCTCTTCCTAGGTGACCTCCCAGCAGCCTCAGGATCCAGTTTCCCTTTGATCTCAAGCCCTCCCAGCCTTGCTTCCTCCAGACAAGGAAAGAATGTAGCCCAGGCTGGGGGGAGGGGCCAGGCAGAAGTGGGGGGATGGGGTGGAGAGCTAACCCAGAGGGCTCTCGTTCAGGTCTTGGCAGGCCTCTAGCTCTCTTGGAGCAACTTAGGGGAAGGTCCCACCTCTGCTCTGAATCCTGGATCCAGGGCGCCTGGAATAGATTGTCTTTTTAGTCCCCCCCGAGACTACTGTTAGGCAGCAAAGTGGAGTGGACATGGGCAGAATCACCCCCTAGGCCTACCAGCAACTGAAGGAGCCCCAGAGACTCTGTGAATGTAGTAAACCGTATCCAATTTGCAGCTGAGTCAGCCTGTCTGTCATCACCCTAGATGGAAGGTGGCTCATGTAGGCAAACTTCTTTCCTGGGTTCTTGGGAATAGCAAGGGCAAGAAGGAGATAATGCTCCATCCTGCTGGGTATTCCTGGTCTGAAGAAAAAAAACCAGGACACAGAGACAGATGAGGCCAGACTTACCAATTAACAGTTGTAGACATTGAAACTGGGGGGTGGAAGGGGAAGGAGAGTTGTCTTGGGGAGTTCATGGTAGGCCTCCTGGAGGAGGGGAGTGTGAAGTAGGATTTGGGGAATTGGGAGGGGGAGACAAAGTTGTTAAGAAAAGAAAGGAGGAAGTCGTTCACAGTTGGAGGAATGACTTCTGGAAAGACTGGGCATGGGCAGAACATCTAACATCTAGTAGAAACCTCAGCATCCTAATTCCTAGCCCTTCTCGAATTCTGGGGCCAGAAACAAATGAATGGGAATGTATGTCTTAATTGACCCACACCTATACCTTCCTCACTCTTGAAAATTATCTGTTTTCTACTTTCTCTTCCTACTGAGGCCTAATCTGTCATTCTTTCCTAGAAAAACTGAGCTAGACTAAATGGGATGAAGGATAGGCTCCTAGTTTAGGACTTAAGGTGCGAATCCTGGCTTTAGGAAGGACCTCATGAACTCTTCCTCTTCCTCCTCCTCCTCCTCCTTCACCTCCACCTCCTCCTAACCATCCCTAAAAAAAAATACAAAACAAAAACTGATAGTGTCCTACATGAAAATAACCTTTAAAAAAAGGTTTTTCAAGATATGAGCTTCCTCACTCCCCAATGTAATCTTATCTTTTTCCTCAAACCATTTTCTCCCTTACTATTATATATTCGGTAATCCAGTTTCTCAAACTTGAAATCATCTTGTTCTTCCTTCTTCCTAATCCCTTCCTCCCAAATCTAATCAGTTGCCAAGTTTTGTTGGTTTTACCTCTAAATCTTCATTGGTACCCACTCCCTCTCTTTTTTATATCCCAAGCACAATAGTTCCTAGACTATTAAATAGTCCTCCTCAATTGGCCTTTCTTTTTCTAATTTAATCAATCAACCAACCAATCAATCATCAAGTATTATTAAATACCTGATGTGTATCTGGAATTGTACTAAGAGTTGAGGCTATAAAGACAAAAATGAAATAATTTCTGCCTTCCAAGAGTTTATTCCCTATAAGGGAATCAATCTTTCTTCTATACAACTCCCAAGTTGTTACTCCTAAAATAAAGGTCTGACCAAATCACCATCTTGCTTAAAAAGCTGCTTTATTTTTGTCATTTTCATCCTCTCTGATTCTTCATGATCCCATTTGGGGTTTTCTTGGCAAAGTAATATTTGTCCTCCATTTTTGAAGAAGGTGATGACATCAGGGTGGTGGTGCCATAATATTCAATGAGGGGACAATCTGGGTCCAGTAGTCAGATATAAATTTGTATATTTGGAGATAACCCTGGATGTGAGGAAATCAGAATTAAATGACTTGCCTAAAATCACATAGCTGGTAAGTGTCTGAGGTTGGATTTGAACTCAGGTCCCTCTGGCTTCAGGGCTGGTGCTCTAGCCACTATACCATCTAGCTGCCCCATCTTATTTCATAGTCAAAGTGATCCTATGCTGAGGACTAATCCTGCCCAGGAGGAATAGACAGAGGGCAGACCTTAGTGGGTGAATCCTACTTCCTGAGTGGTTTGTCATTTCCTTCTCCAGCTCATTTTATAGATGAGGAAACTGAGGTAAACAGGGATAAGTGACTTGCCCAGGATCACAGTTAGGAAGTATCTGAGACCAGATTTGAACTCATATAGGTATTCCTCACTCCAGACCCAGTACTTCATCTACTGTGTCACCAAGCTGCCTGTCAAGAAGCTGCAATTCCTCCCTATAACCTCTAGGATGAAAACAAAACAAAAACACAACAACAACAAAAACAAACTATAATTCCTTTGTTTGCTAGTTAAAGTCCTTCACAGTCTGACCCCCAATCTAACATTTCAGGTTTATTGTTCATTTCTTCAACACTCTGTTGCAGTCCAACTGGCCTTTCTGTCCCCCTATCCACAGCATTCCATCTCCTATCTCTGGGTATGGGAATGACATGTAGAATGTATTCTCTTCTTAGCTCTGTTTTTTAAGAATTCCTACCTTCCTTCAAAGCTGAACCAAAGTATCATTTCCTTTAGGAAATCTATTCCAATCCCTATAATTGCTTGATGTTCTTTGGACTGGAATTATTTCTTATAGTTTTCATATGCACTTATGAAAGAATAGAACTTAGGGGTGGCTAGGTGGCGCAGTGGATAAAGCACCGGCCCTGGAGTCAGGAGTACCTGGGTTCAAATCTGGTCTCAGACACTTAACAATTACCTAGCTGTGTGGCCTTGGGCAAGCCACTTAACCCCATCTGCCTTGCAAAAACCTTAAAAAAAGAATAGAACTTACCTGAGGGCAGAGATGTTACATTTTTGTCCTTGTATCCCTAGGGTTTAATACAGTACTGGCCTCAAATGGGACTGAATTTATTATAGGGGCTCAATTTGTAAGTTTCTCTTCAGCTCTAACTGATCTTATTTCATAGTCAAAGTGATCCTATGCTGAGGACTAATCCAAACCAGGAGGAATAAACAGAGGGCAGACCTTAGTGGGTGAATCCTACTTCCTGAGGTTTTCTCTGGAAAGAAGGGAATTCACTTCCCTGACAGGTTTGGAATAAAAGACTCCAAGAGCTTGAGACCTCCCAGAGAGAATGGTACATTCCTGAGTATTCTGGTCTCCCAGGACACCAGTCTAACCCCAGGAAATCTTTCATCTGCCATTCCATGGCAGGGTCATGCTAGATGCAACATCTTCCAAGTTCTGTAAATACTATATGCCCTTTTTTGGGGGAGGAGGTGAAGGAGAAGAAGGAATTTCTGTGACTTCAGGAAATCCAAGAACCCATGACCTTCATTCTCAAGACCTCATTAATTATCTATAATGATATAATCTTTTCTTATACCATCATCAACCAAGCATCAGCATCTGTCATCAGCATAAACTCTGGCTATCTTCTGTGGAACCTTCTCAGAAACCATTTAGTTTTTACTTTTCTTGCCACCAGGGATGAAGTTGGGATGGTTTTTGGACTCTGAAGACTAGAAAATGAAAGTCACTTCCTTCAAATCCTCTGGAAGTTGAGTAGAATTGGAATTAATTCTCTTGGGTTAGTCTCTGGGCTTTGAACTGTATTCTGATAGGCTGCTGACTAATCTGATCAACCAAACCAATGGATAAGTGGCTAGTTATAATGTGGTTAGTGCTCTGGACCTATAATCAGGAAGCCCAGAGTTCAAATTCTGCCTTCAACACTTACTAGATTTGTGATTCTGGTCAAGTCACTTAACTTTTATCTGCCTCATTTCCTCAACTCTAAATGGTGATAATAATAGAACCTATTTCTCAGGATTGTTGGGAGGACAAAATGACATAATATTTATTTATAAAGCACTTTGCAAATCTTAAAGTGCTAGACAAATGCTAGCTATTTTTAATCCACTAGTATTTGCCAGGCATTGTGCTAGGTTAGTGATACAAAGGGGAAAAAATGAAATCTCATTATGTAGAAGTAATTTCAAAATTTGTGAAAAATAATTGAAGTAATTTTGGTGAGAGAGGACATTGGCTTATGGAAAGAAATCTGGAAAGGTCTCATGTAAGAGGATGTGCCAGTGAAAAGATTCTACAAGGTAGAGGTGAGGTGTATTTCAGACATGGAGAACTCCCTGTGCAAGAGAACTGAGTTGAGAAGACAAAAGATGAAATGATTTATTTGAGGGACTGAAAATAGGTTGGTTTGACTGGAGCAGAGAGGTGGATAATGAATGTTAAGTCAAGAAAGACTGTTTGGAACCAGATTATGAAATACAATGGCAGAGAGGTTTGATTTGATCCTGGAGGATAGGTGCCATTGTGGTCAGTCAGATCTGTGCTTTAGGAATATCAATTTGGCAGCTGGATAGAGGGTGAACTGGAGAAAGGATTAGTCTTGGGGAAGCCAGGCTATAATAATTGTCTAAGTAAGAAGGGATGAGGGTCTGACCTAGGTATGAGTAGATAGATACAGGAGATATTGTGGAGATTAAACCAACAAGTGAGTAGTTTTGGGAGAGAGTAGGAAAAAGGAGGAAAGATGGAATTAACATTGTGACCTGAATAGATGGGGCTGTTCCTAGCATAAATAGCGATTTTGGGGAGGAAGATGATGCGACTGTTTTAGAAATATAGAGTTTGAATGAAAAAAATCAGACTCTAGAGAAGCATGGAATGAATTACAGGATCTGATGCTGAGTGAAGGGAACAGAACCATTGTACACATTAACAACAATATTGTGAGTTGATCAACTTTGATGGATGAAGCTCCTCTCAACACTTTAGAGAGCTAGAACAACCCTAAGGAGACTAGCCCTGGACAATGCTATCCCTATCCAGGGGAAGAAAAACAAAACAAAACAAAACCCTACAGAATCTGAATGAATGCTACATTCATGTTTTAAAAAATTCTCTCATGTATTTCTTTCCTTTCTCATGGTTTTATTTTCCCTTAATCATCATGCCGTATACCGAAAATGATTAATCTGTAAACATGTTAAACACAAAAGTGCATGTACAATATTCACCTGGCATTCCCTGCTGAGGGAAGGGTGGAAGGAAATTATGTAATTTAAAAATATGCATATGCATATGCATATGGATGAATGTTGAAAAACTTTCATAACATGTAATTGGAAAAATAAAATATCAATTAAAAAAATGTTAAGTTTGAGATGTGCCTGCCTGAAAATGTCCAATAGCAACTTATGATGGGGGGTGGGACCCTCGAGAAAAACACCAGGACTGAATAAATAGATATGGGAGTCATCAGCAAATGGATGATTATAAATCATACATCATTGATGAGATTACTGAAAATGTAAAGAAGAAAGAGGAGACTTGGACAAAGCTTTGGGTGAATCAAATCTTGGAAATGGGCTGTGGGTGATGATGATCCAGAAAAAGACACTAAGAAAGAATAGCCAGAAAGACAGGAAGAAAACTAGGAGAGATAAATCCCACTATAACCTGAAAAATGGAAAGTGCCCATGAAGAAAAAGGGTTAACAGTGGCATTGAAGAAAGGTCAAGAAGGATGAATACTGAGAAAAGGTCATTGGATTTGGCAATTTGAAGGTCACTGGTAACTTTGAAAAGAACTATTTCATTGAGTGAAGCTGACTAAGGACAGATTACAAGAAGATGAAAAATAAGCAAGAGAAGAGGTAGTAGAGGGAACCAGTGTAAAAAGCATTTTTGGTTGTGTGAGCTGGAAGAAAGTAGTGGATAGAGAACTGGTCTTGGAGCCAGGAAGACCTGAATTCAAGTCTCATTTCTGATACATGCCAGCTGTGAGACCTGAGACAAGTCATTTAACCTCTCTTGCCTGAGGCAATTATTGAAGACTATAAGTAAATGTTTGGCAACTGGTTTAGGGGGTAGTATGTTCTCAATAGACATTTTTTTTTGTGGGGCAATGGAGTTAAATGACTTGCTTAGAATCACAAATTAGTATCAAGTATCTGAGATAGGATTTGAATTTATATTCTCTTGACTTCAGGGTTGGTTCTAATCCTCTGTACCACTTAGCTACCCCATATATCCATATATATCCATATATATATGTATATATATACATATATATATGTATAGTTTTGTATAAGGCAATGGGGCTAAGTGACTTGCCCAAGGTCACACAGCTAGATAATTATTCTCTGACTGGATTGAACTCAGGTCCTCCTGACTCTAGGACCAGTGCTTTTATCCACTGCACCACCTAGCTGCCCCCATCAATATACTTTTAAGTTTAATCTTTATTATTATTTTCTCCTTCACTTTCTTAAACCTAGAAAGCAACAGAACAAGAAATCAAATTCTGATTTGCATCATCTTTCTGAGTGTAAATGCTCATATTGAGAATTTAACAGGTTTTTTTTAAACTGGTTTGAGTTGGCCCCAGAACACCTGTTTCTCTTTCAGAAAATCCCTATCTGAATGAAATCATAAATCTAGTCTCTAAGCCTTTTGGCTTTGAAAGGAAGAAGAAAGATGGCCTGAGGGGATGGCAGAGTCAAATATAAGTTCTTTAAGGAAGGCAGAGTGATGGGCATATTTGTAGGCTACAGGGAAGGAGAGACTGAAATTGGAAAGAGAAGGGAAGATCACAAGGATAATCTGTCATTAGACCCCAGAGAGAATGTGATCAAGGGCACAAGTAGAAGATTTGCCTAGGTAAGAACAGGAGTCACCTCTTACTCAAATATTCAAGAGTCTGAGGGATAATACCAAAGGATTTTGAAACACAGAAAGGAAAAAGAAATAGCTCATAGTGAATGGTCTATTTTGTCAATGAATTAAGTATGCAAGATTCTCTTATGAGAGGAGTATGTGGAAAACTTGAGGAGGGAGAGAATATGATAGAATGAAACTGGAAAGAGAAAAAGAATTGCCTTGCAGCAGTGAGAGCCCAGATGAGATTTGTTTTTTAACTGGACCTTTGATTTAATTGTTTTAGGGAACTCTTAGTGGGTAAATTCCCTCTACCAATGTATCTCTCAATCTTAGGTGGCTGCTTTAAGCACTGTGATTTTAAATAACTTGTCAAATATTATGCAACCAGCAAGTATAAAAGACAGAATTTGAAGCAGGTCTTTCTTATTGTCACATCAGTCACTAGGTCATGAAATCAATTGAGGTTAGATAATAAAAGTTTTAGTGGAGCCACTTGACACAAGATTATGTGCTAGACTATAGCCACAAAGGTAGATGATAGAAATAATTTTTGGTTTCCATTTGCTAAGAGATGAATATTAATAGAACAAAGTAGAAGGGGATTCTAGAATAGAGAACAAGGTCAATTTGAACCAGTTGAGTATTGATTGGGTCAAGACTGAGAAGGGAAGAAATTGAAGGCAGATCCATGGAGTAAATTACTGGATCAGAAATAGGAAGGAGTTGAGAAAAGGGAAGAGGATTAACAGAGGCTTTATGTGTTCATGGGACAGGTAAAAATTTTAATTCATAAGACAAACCAAGAATGTAAAAAGGATCTGGTTCCTGGCACCAAAACTTCCCCACCTTTGACCTGAGAACTAGAAGTATGTGCTGTGATGGAAAGGTTGGGGGTAAGGGAAGAATTAGGGAAAGAAGGGGGGAAAATCTGGGTTCTCAAGAAGTCTCCATTGCATTGGGGAAAAATTCAGTCTTTTTACTCAATGATTTCCTAGTTTGTTGGGGTTACACTCAGTTGCTACCTCCAGAGAGAACATGTTTTGTTGGGGGAGACAGTCTTCACTTCAGCAAGCCTCAGTCAGTTCATAATTTGATGGAGAAGGAAACTTAGTCCCTGCTTTTAGGGGACCTCTAGCAAGTAGCCACTGACACAGAGGGAAATGTCCAAAGATTGGCAATGGAGAGGTATTGGAGATGTGTGCCTGAGTGATCTATGAAAAGGATGAAAAAAAAAGAAAAGGATGCCCATTATTGAACAACAGCTTGGTTAGTTCCATGGCATTTGCCTGTGCCTGACTCAAACTCCCATTCACCAAATCTCAACTATTGTTACAAAAATCATTCCAATCTCTTGGCTCTTCAGTGGAAGTCAAACAGCTCAGGTGATTGATGTGGTCTGGGGGAGGGAAGCGGTCAATCTTGTGCTCTGGTAACTAATGAAAAAGAGCTGTGGCAACCCAAACCGCAGCTAGAGGATACCCCCAACAACAGATAGCCCTGGAGCACTGCAGTGGCATTGGAATGCATTGTTTGACTGTGTGTTCAGCAGTTTGGCTATTTTCTATTGGCTCTGGCTGTGATTCAAATTAGCTTGCATCCTGTAAACCCTCCTCTGGCTGTACAGACAGCCAGGGCAGGTGGCTTAAGAGTGAGTCTGGCAAGAGAGAAGTCAGCTGTAGGCTTTGAAAACTCCTTTTGAATGATCCACTGAGTGGATAAGCTGCACGTGGGTAATAGAGAATTGGCTACATTTCCAGAAGAACTATTGGCAGGGGTTTCTGCAGGCTGCACCTGTGAATGTGCCCTGCTGCTTTGCCTCATTGTAATTACAACTCAGAATTAAAGGAGAAATTGAAGTTTATCTCTGATAACCTCCAGCTCTGTTGCCTTGTGGTGGTATGGAAGGTACCCTAAGAGCTGGAAGAGTCTATTAATGGAGACAAAGTTTTGACAGGTCCTTCCAAACTGGCAGGGCTTCAGATATAACTGAAGATGTGATGGATCACACTATCTCTTTGATTGGAAAACCAGTGTAGATAAGTTTGAAGATGTTCATATGAAGATGTACCATGTGAAGTGATAGCAACTCTTAGACTAAGAGAATCTCTCAGATTCCTTTTGCAGCTCAGAATGTTGTATGTGTTGTCTATCATGGACATTGAGCCAGTTAATGTTATTTAAAGCTATTTGACAAGGCAGCTAGATGGTGTGGTAGATAGAATCAGGAGACTCATCTTCTTGAGTTCAAATCTAGTCTCAGACACTTGCTAACTGTGTGACCCTGGGCAAGTCATTTAACCCAGTTTGCCTCAGTTTCCTCATCTGTCAAATGAACTGGAGAAGGAAATGACTCTAGCCACTCTGCAAAGAAAACCCCACTTGAGGCCACACAGTCAGACATAACTGAAAAATTACTAAAAATGCTATTTGCCACAAGAGAGACTTCATGAGGCAGAGAAGGATGGGAGCAAATGGAGAAATCAAACAAAAATCAAAGGCATTGATAAAAACCTTAAAAAATAAATTAAGGCAGAGGGTTTACGAGATTTTTGTAACTCAGGAGCTGAAAGGAACCTTTTGGTTCTCCAGTCCAAATTCTTCATTTTACAGTTGAGGTTTAATCTTCCTTGGGAAGGGCAGTTCTCCGAGGCCACGGCTTTCAGTATACTATATTGCTTCATACTCATGTTAAAAAAAAAAAGACCTGGCCACAGGCTAACTCCTTAATAATCATAGTTGACATTTATGGAATGCTTTGTTTTATAAAGCAATCCTATCCCACCCAACTCCAGCCCTGTGAGGTGAGATGAACTATACAAGCATTATTATCTCTATTTGTAAACTCAGACCTTAAGTGACTTGTCCACAGTCACACAGCTGATAAATGTCAATTCAAATCAAGGATTTATTAAGCACCTACTGGGTGACACTGTGCTAAGTGAGCTAAATAGAAGCAAAAATCTACTGTCCAGTGGGGGAAAACAATACTTAAAGGAAACTCAAAAACAAAGGGGTGAGAATGGTAAAATAGTGAAAGAAGCATTTGAATCAGAAGTCTAGAGAAGAATGGAGGAGTGAAGATGGCCCTACTTAAAATGGAAGTTCTGGGGGGTAGTCTGACCTATCAGGAAAGGGTTACCAGGGCAGAGGGATCTTTCAGAGTAAGAAAGCTGCTGACACACAATGGAGAAGTCCTTGAGAGGAATGAAAGAGTGAATGTCAGCTAGGATTCCAATTCTAGTCTACTAAATCCAGGCTCAGTATTGACTAAACAATATCTTCTGACTGACAAAACTTCCACATTTTTCAACTGGTTGCTTTGGTTTTCATGTAGAGACAAGTATAGTTAGCTGTGGAAGAAATTCTCTTGCAGAGGTATAATAGATGGTCAGGAAAATTTTGAGTTAATATCTTGCCTCTGACACATATTAGTTGTGTGACCCCAGGCAAATCTCTGAATCTCTTTCAACCTCAGTTTCTTTATCTGTAAAATAAAATATAATATGTATGTGTAAAATAATGTATAATAAAATCTGTTATATCTGCCTTACAAGGCTGCTATAATGTTCTATAGGGAAACTGCAAACCTTAAACTATTATTTAAATGAAAGTGATAGGGCGCTAGGAGGCACAGTGGATAAAGCACTGGCCCTGGAGTCAGGAGTACCTGGGTTCAAATCCAGTTCTCAGACACTTAACAATTACCTAGCTGTGTGGCCTTGGGCAAGCCATTTAACTCCATTTGCCTTGCAAAAACCTAAAAAAAAAACAAATGAAAGTGATAAATTATAAGAAAGATATTAGATGGGGCAGCTAGGTGGTACAGTGGATAGAGTACTGGCCTTGGAGTCAGGAGGAAATAAATACAATTCCAGCCTCAGACACTTTATACTTACTAGTTGTGTGACCCTGGGCAAGTCACTTTTTTTAAAAAAAATTGACTTTTTTTCCATATGCATGTTACAAAAGTTTTTCAACATTCAACCATATGCATATGTATATTTTTAAGTTATACAATTTCCTTCCATCTTTCTTCCCACCCCCCTCCCCTCATTGGTGAACAGTCTAGTGAATACTGTCCATACACATTTGTGTATGTGTATGTATATTGTCCATACACATATTTGTAGATTAGTCATTTTTGGTATGAGGAATTAGGATAAGGGAAAAGAAAGAAAACCATTGGTATAGGAAAGAAATACATAAGAGAAATTTTTTAACAAGTGAATACAGTATTCATCAGATTCTGAAGGGTTTTTTGTTTTATTTTTCTTCCTCTGGATGGGGATAGCATTGTCAATAACCAGTCTAATAGGTTGTCCTAGCTCTGAACTGCAGAGAAGCTGTATTCATCAAGGTTGTTCAACTCATAATGTTGTTGTTAATGTATAGAATGTTCTCTTGCTTCTGCTCCCTTCACTCAGTATCAGATCCTGTAATTTGTTCAATGCTTCTCAAGAGTCCAACCATTTATGGTTTATTATAGAACAATAGTATTCCATAACATTCATACACCATAACTTGTTCAACCGTTCCCCAGCTGATGAGCATCCCCTCAATTTCCAATTCTTTGCTACTACAAAAAGAGCTGCTATGAATATTTTGGAACTTGTGGGACTTTTCTCATTTTTAATGATTTCTTTTGGATATAGGCCTACTATTGGAATTGTTGGGTCAAAGGGTATGATAAGTTTTTTACTTTTTGGGCAAAGTTTCATATTGCTCTTCAGAATGGTTGGATCAGTTCACAACTCCACCACAAATGCATTAATGTCTGGGTAGGTTACATAACTCTGATTGCCTTGCCAAAAATAAGAAAGATATTTCAGGCAATATGCCTTATTTGGAAAGTGTACTGAGAGAGATTTAGCTCACATTCTTGCTCTGGAATTTATGAATTGTATGATAATAGACAAGTCAATTAATCTTTCTGAGTCTTAGTCTCATCTGTAATAAACTGGGAATGATAATATATGTACCTTTCTCTCTGCTGCTACCTAATCTTTTCCTCCTTTCCCTGAAGTGTGTATCCCCTAATGTTTCAATATTTCTCTCTTTCTCTGCCTTTCTTTGAGGATCTCATTCCCTTTAATCCAACTCTATCAATGGGTTCAATGATCCCTTTTATGCCGATGACTTTGAAATCTAGATCTTTGATCCTAATTTCTCCCCTCCAACTCCATATCTTTGTCTATTGTGCCTCTCCATCTGCATGCTCTGCCAACCACCTTAAACTCCCCAAATAAACATACTTTCTTGCCTCTTAAACCACACTCCTTTCTTAATTACAGATTTCAGCTAAGGATAATCTCCCCCCCCCCCCCATCCCCATCTCCCGGTTTGTGCTTCCAGCTATCATCTTGGCAAAGACAGTAGAAGGATTTCCTATTTCCTTCTCTAGCTCATTTGACAGATGAGGAAACTGAGACCAACATGGTTAAATAACTGGTCCAGGGACATAGTTAGTAAGTGACTGAGGATAGATTTGAACTCAGATCTTCCTGGCTCTAGGCTCAGAGCTCTATTCATTATGCTACCTAGTTTCCCTGTGGGTTTTTTTTGGCAAGGCAATGGGATTAAGTGACTTGCTCAAGGCCACACAACTCCTTAATTATTAAGTATCTGAGAACAGAGTTGAACTCAGTTTCTCCTGACTCCAGGGCCAGTACTCTATTCACTGTGCCACCTAGCTGCCCCCATCTAGTTTCCCCATAAATACTTTTAACTTTTCTTTTACTTCATGTCCCACATTCAACCAGTCATCAAGTTTTGTTGATTCTACTACCACAAAATTTTCTTTCTCTTTGAACCCAGAGACTCTCAGTTCAAATCTCTGACACCTATTGCTGACCTGACTTTGGACAAACCACTTACCTCTTTGGTATCCATTTTCTTATCTATAAAATGAGGACTTTGAAAAACAAAGAAAGAAAATTTAAAAAGTTTCTAAAAGACCCCCTTCTAGTTCTAGGATGACTCTTCATTCTTCTCCAATCCCAGTTACCAACCTATCTCAGGCCCTCACTACCTCCTGTCTAATCACATTGTGATTCCTTCCTAGCTGCTCTCCTTGACATGTATCTTCTTTCTCCAGTATAATCTTTAAACTTCTGTCAAAATAATCTTCCTAAGACAAAGGGCTGATCATGCCACTTCCCAGCCCAGTGATTCCCTACTGCCTACAAAATACAGTACATAAGCTTCCTTTCCAGGCATTTAAATCCCCATGCTGTCTGGCTCCTATCTATCTCTCTAGCCACATTTCAAATTTTTTCCTTTCATATATTCTTGTTCCAGCAGAATGGGACTGTTAGCTGTGCCTCAGTCTTGCTCAGCCCTTTTCTGCATTTGTGCTTTTTAATTTTGTTTTGGTGGCAATTTGAGTTAAGTGACTTGCCCAGGGTCAAGCTAGCATTGAAGGTCACATTTGAATTTAGATCCTCCAGATTTCAGGGCTGTGCTAACTATCATCACATTTGTATATTAGAATAAGCTGCCCTCCATGTCTGGCATGTACCATTTCTACATTAAAATCTTCTAGGTCTCTAGTACCTCCTCCATGGAGCCTTCAGCAGAAAGAATTCTCATCCTCCTCAAATTTATGTCACTTTGTCTGAACTTCATCTTTGCCGTTATCAAGTTCTTCCTTGTTTCATGCTCATTTGTTCTGCCTGTGCTATCCCCTTCAATAGGCAGAAGATATCAGTTCAGTGCAATTTAATTCAACAAACATTAAATATGTTCAATGTGCCAAACATTGCTAGGTGCTAAGGATAAAAAGATCACACTAAATATGACCCTATGCACAATAAACTTACATATAATTGCTTATATTACTCTTTGCAATTCCTTACCACTATTTTCCTTTCCATTAGTGCGTTTTCCTTTAATTTACCTGAAAGCAACACAGTGACTTTAGCATAATAGGCAATTAATAAATACTTGCTGAATTCCCTGGTCTAAATGGACTGATTTGTGGGACTGTTATATCCTTCCATGGAAATATAAGCTGTTTGAGGACAAATATTATGGGGGAAGGGAGATTTATTCACAGTTTGTAGCACTGTGCCCTAACCCTAGTGTTCACTTAATGTTTGTTTATTTAAATCAAATGACCTACCTTATATAATTTTTTTTCACTAAGGAATTGTGTAGAACATGGAACTTCATATAAATCTTACCACTTCTTAAGCCCAGAGTTTCCTGAACACCATATCAGTAACATTCTTAGACCTCCAATCTGAGAGACAGTTGTTGCAAGGTAGAATCTCTATCTAGACTAGTTCTGTATTTATTGAGAGTCTAGGTTGCATATAATACTATCGAAAGTGTTGTGGGGGATATAAAGATAGGGTCTTTCCCCTCATCAGTAGTTAATTCAATTCAACCAAAATTTGTTAAGCACCTGGTATTTGCCAGGCATTTTAGTAAGTACCAGATGTGTTCATAAACAATAAATTGCAGTAGTGCTTACCATCAAGGAACCTCCTTCTTGAATAAGGAACATGCTTCTGGAAACAGACAAAGTGTATATATGTAAGTAGGTAAGTAAATATGAGAGAGAGATGGTATTCAAAACTGAGTATGATCAGGGAAGGCTATTCAGGAAGATGCCACCTGAGCTGAATTAGGAAGGTAGGTTAGGATTTTGATACCTAGAGATACTGAGACAAGAATTTGCAAGTTCACTGAGAGTCATCAGCATGAAACAACAGGTGAGAATGTGATGACAAGGATGACAGTAGGCTGTTTTAGGAGAAGCAAAGCATTCTGGACAATGCAGTAGATAGTCCCATTTTGTATTGTTCAACAGAGGAAAGGTAGAGTGTTTTTTTTTTTTGTTCTTGCCTGATAATGCATGTTTTTTGAAGGATATTGATAAGTCAGAAGAACATACAAAGGTGAATAACCTATGGAAAGGGGACTTGAGTCCAACTCATTTGAATACTTCTTTGAGGAACTGTAAATATTTATTCTGGAGAAGAAAATACTTGGTGATAGAACCTGACAAGTGTTCTCTATATAGTATTTGAGGAGTTTTCAAATGGAAGAGAAAATATATTTGGTTTTCTGGCATATCCAAGTAGGACTTGGAACCATGATAAAATTTACAAAAAAACAAATTTAAACTTTATATAAGAAAAAACTTAGAACTGTCTCCTGGTGGAATGAATTGCTTTGGGGGGGTGGGTTCTTTCTCATAACCAATTTTCAAACAAACACTAAATGATCACCTGTTAAGAACATTGTTGTAGGAGCAACTAGGTGGCAGATTTCAGGGCTGTGCTAACTAGCTACCATCACATTTGTACATTAGAATAAACTGCCCTCCAGGTCTGGCATGTACCATTTCTGGCTCTGGAGACAGGAGGACCTGAGTTCAAATCCTGCCTCAGACACTTAATAATTACTTAGTTAAGTGACCTTGAGCAAATCACTTAACCCTATTGCCTTATAAAAAGAAAAAAAAGAAAAAAAGAATGTTGTATATTTTGAATCAGATACAAGTAATATAGCATCTGAGATCCCTTTTAAACTCTGGTGTTCTATGTATACTAGAGAATACTGAGGAGAGGTTGGCAAAATTAACAATGGTGCCAGATAGAATGTCAATTTTCAGGAAAATGGTGAAAGGTCCATTTTGTTGGATTATAGTTTCTGAAATTAGTCTGGAACCAGATCATGACTGACCCTTCATAATTATGTCAGGTTGAGGAATTTAATAATGGAGGCAATAAGAAGTCACTGAATTTTGAAAAGGGGAATGATTTGGTAAGACATGATTTAAGAAATTTACTTCCCAAAAAGTTTACATTCTAAAAATAAGTTTACAAATAAGGTATATACTCATGGAAAGCTAAGCCACCACAGAAGTATGATGCAATATAGTAAATGGTTATTATAAAACACATGATTAGTGTTTCATTAGTTTGAGGGAACTCCTAAAAGAGACTTCCATGACTGATGCAGATTCCCAGCATCCCTGAAAATTATAATCCTAGATTTTTGCTCAGGGCACTGATGAGTTAAATAATTTTAGCCCAGAGTCATGCAGTCACTATATAACAGAGGCAGTACTAGAATCTAGATTTTCCTGCCTTCAGGGTAATCTTTCTCCATTATACCCTGCTGCTGCCTTCCTCATTACTTTGAATATATTCCTATTTATCGATTTGTGGGTAGGTATATTGTATTTCTCTAAGTAGAAAGTAAACTCCTGGAGAAGAACAGGGACTATAGGTTTTTCTCTTTGCAACATCATCACTTAGCATAGTACATTTTTTGGCATATACACACAGCAAGGTTTATTACATGTATGTTGGAGTGAATTGAAATCAGCCCCATTCTTTTGGAGTAATATACAAATTAAAAAAGAAAGTATTTACTTATTGCTTGAGCAGTTCTCTTATTCAAACATTACTAGCCAAATGTGGGACAAGCACTTTTTAGGGAAAGATGATATTGAGGCTGACTCATTTTGGAATCAAAAATTTTAAAGTCATGTAGATGCTTAGAACAAAGTTTGCTTTTGCTCATTTCCAATAGAAGAGAAATTTGAAGGTGGGTCATCTGTCATATCTCTCAGATACTTAAGAATGAGCATCTTGAATCAGATTCACACTCCATTCAGATCAGAGTCACCTCTCTTTCACAGGCACAAAGAGAGGTCTTAGTCTTATTCTTTCTTCATCATCATCATTTACCATCTCAAAAGGTTAGGAATGATCTCCAATTCTCTATTTATTACTAAAAATTAATTCAAATCTTTCTTCAAGAACTGAAGCCCTTCATTTTTATGAAAAGTAAAATAGAGGTTGAAAGAAAGGAAATGACTTGTCCAGGGTCACAACAGGGAATTATTTGCAGAGCCAACCCTAGAATCCTGATTTCCTGACACTAGTGGTCCCTGCCCACACCACACTGCTGGGTCTCAAATCTATTTATATCATCAGCCTGTGCCATAAATTTAAACCTCACATTGTGTACTTCCTTTTACTTCAAACTACCTCTTTTAATTTTGGAGGGTTGTTCCCTACTTCAACAATTCAAATAAATTTTAAAAGCAATGTAAGCTCTGCTATGGACAAAATATTGTTAGACACTGGGGATGCCAAGATTTAAAAAATCCATAGATCCCCTGACTTGCAAGAGTTTGTCTTCTGTTAGGTCAGGGGTAGTGGGGGATGAAAAGGGGTAAGAAAAAAAACAGGGGAAAACAACATATATGAGATAAGTATATACATATATAAATGAGTAATATACATATATATATATATATATACATATATTCATTTCAAGAGGGAAAGAGCAAAACAGGAGTCTTCCATTAATTACTTACCTATGTAAATATTGTATATCTCCAGCAGAGAGTAAGCTCCTGGAAGACAGGGACTGGCTTTCGTTTTGTTCTTGAGTCCTCAGTATCTAGCACAATGTCTTCCACATAGTGGGCACTTAATAAATTTTTTTTTGTTAGATTGTATTGTTTTAAATTCAATATTTACTTTCTCCATTCTCTTCATAATTTAAAACTAGTTAAAAAAAAAGGGAGATAATTTCAGTGAAAAATCAGCCTAACCAGTTGCTTGGCATTGAGCAGGTAAAATTAGTAGATTACTGAATTTTTCCCTTCTCAACTAGCTAATTTGGCAGCATGTAGCCCTCATTTTAGTACATTTTCACACAGAAGAAAAATCATTACATGGAAAAGAATTGAATAAGATGAAGAACCAATTTTCTTTTATTTATTTGTTTAATTGTGAAAATAATTTTTAAAATCAATGTTTAATTTTTGCATTGTCTAAATTTCTACTTTTCTCTTCCCCAGCACTTTCCAGAGATCCATTATTCCATTTTAGAAATTGTAGTTATCACCAAAATTATTCACCAAAAATTCAACCAAATAAAATGGTAAAAAATAAATAAAACTAAAAATTCTCAATAATTTAATTTGAAAATATGCAAATGAACTTTAACTAACTATTGAAAGTTAAATTTTATGTGCTGCTGCATTGCCTTCTGATTTATTTTACTCTATGTAATTATAGAATTCTTTTGCTGTGATCATTTTTATATTATCATACTCAACTCTTTACAGTAGAATAGAAGGTCTTTAAGGACAGGCAAAGGCTGGTTTTCGTTTTGTCTGGGTATTCTTAATGCCTAGCACAGTGTCCTGCACATAGTAGGTGCATAATAAATGTTCATTGGATTAGGTTGTACATGTTATTGTTCCAGTTCTAAATTTTTACTTTGTATCTTTTCATTTCTTTCCATATTTCTTGTTTTTTTTTTATAATTGTCATTTCTTTTGGAGTTATAATTTTCCACAAATTGCTAATATATTTCATTCAGCCATCTATTTCTAGGACATATGGTATGATTCTCCAGCAGGGAAAGCTAGGGCAACATATCATGGTAAACAGATTACTGGTGGGTGTGAGGAATAACTACTCACCAGTTGTAAAGAAGTCTTAAATTGTGCTAAGTGAAGTGAAGGATTTCCTCTTCTGTTGTAAATGGACAAAATAGACAAGTTTCCCCCACCCCACCCCCACCTCCAGATAGAAGACTTTGGAACAATTCTGTCTGGAGTTAGAGGTTTACAAGAGATGGCTCTTTGACTGTTTGTAGAGCAGTTGAATCACCTTACATCTAACCTCACAAAGCTGATACATTTCTTTTATTCAGGATGTATACACACTTTACTACATAATTGTTTGTCTAGTGGTGTATATTTTAGTAGAAGATCAATGCCTGTGGGAGGTAGAGGCAGAGAAAGGAATTTTAAAATTAGAAGGGAAAGAAGAAAAAATGAAAACATGGAGAGATAATTTGACAGAAAAACAGATGGAGAAAGAAAGGGAAAGGGAGAAAAGAAGGAACATAAAGTGAGGGACAAATAAGAGGAGAGATGAGAAAAGTAGGAAGTATTGAAGCAGAAAAGAAAAAAGATAATTGAAAGGAAGGAGGCAAAGATGAAGAAAGAGGAGGAAAGAAATAGAGAGGGGGTGGGAATAAGGAGGAAAATAGAGAAACAGAAAGAGGGGGAGGGGCAGAGAGGAAAAGGAAAGAGGGGAAAGGAGATAGGATTCTGGACAACTCTCTTCAAACCATACCAATTCAGAAAGAAATGAAACATCAGTCCTATAAACTTTATAGTTAAAATTGAAAAATGAAAAGGGACCACATGAAATGTTTATTTAAAAAAATATCTATTAGGACAAATGCCAACCTCATTTTGGAAGGTTATGTTTAGATTCTAAGAGCATTTTTTAAAATGGAAATTGAGGAAGAGATTGGACAAAGAATAAATATATAAAAACTCATTTTAGGCTGCTTAGATACATGTAAACTAGTTTAAAAAATAGATTTGAATCCAATCAAATAGTCAGTTATTTCAAAAACATCTAATTAGTAACTCTGGCTGTTTGATTGAACTTAACTAGTTATTTTCAAAATAACTAGTTGATTAGATCCAACTTTAAAACAACTGGACAGACTTAAATAGGTTTAAGTGACTTCCTGGGGGTGAAATGCCCTGAAAAACTGTTTATACCATTACAAGAAAATCCAAAAAAACCCAACCACCATTTCCCTTCAGAGCCCTAAATATTTGGGGCTGCCCCTGAGAAAAAAAAATACTCTTAACTAGAAACAGACTAGGAACCAATCAGTCCACATACTACAGTGAAATAAAGGCAAAAAGTAAGCCCCCAAAATCATATTTTCTCCTTTAAAAATTCTTTTAGTCTTAGTAATTAATGGTATCATGAAGAAAGGTGGGACCAGCACTCCTTAATGAAAGAGGCTGCTGATATTATCTTATACTGGACCCAAATGATCCAAACACTTAGGGAGGATGTACATCAAATGAGCAGGATTTATTTGTAGCCATTTTCTTCTGGAAAAATGATTCTATTTTTTTCCCTAACTTTTTTTACAGTATTTTTCTCCACAAAAATGCTTTTTTTGAACCAGATATCTGATTTAAAAATATACATACATATTCACACCACAAAATCATAATCCCCTTCCCCCCATGAACCAAGTTTCTTTTCCCATTTTACAACAGGATTTGGTTATTGATCCCAGTTTCTACCAAATCAGAATCAATAGTAATGTGAAATCTTCAAAAGGCAGAACTGATGATACAGCTTGGGGCACATTGTTTTGCAAAGGACTGAGGGGGATAGAACAGTTCATTGATAAGTTGGTTTTGGAATCCTCTCTAGGAAAGTCTGTTAATCTAATGAATGACTCCCTTTCCCTCCTAAAACCCCCTTCTTCCTTTTCCCACCTCATTCCCCATCCTCAATCCACCCCAGGAACATCTGTATAATATATATCATTCTGAGCAAAAATAATTTTTGAGCAATTATGCCCCCCCCCACAGAACAACAAGCAACTATGTTATTAAAGGTCTCCCCTACTCCTTCCAAGTACTAAATCTCCAGGATAAACATATATTTTTCTTTTGAGCCTTTATATACTAGAAATGGTTGAATTATAATTTTATAGGGGGGGGATAACCCTCCCCCTTCTCTCTGGTCTCTATATTTCATAAGTTATTCTAAACATATAATTACCCTTTTTTTCTTTGACAGGAGGAAATATACTCCTTATAAACTGGTGCTCACTTACATTTTTCAAACTTTTTGTAGTATTTAAAAAAAATAACAAAACTAAAACACACACACACAAACCCACTAAGATTTCATGTTGTAAGAAGAAACAAAATATCTCAAAGCAGTTACAATGAAGTGGGTAGAGAATAAATTAAAGCAGCTAAATGCCAAGAAATTTGATTTTTTAGACTTCTTAATGTATTCTATAAAGAGTAAAATATTATCCAAGAAACTATTGCTTTCAAATATAAAAAAAATTCCATCTTCATGTAACTCCTTAACTTCTTCCCATACTTCTGAATTTTTGTCTTTTATAAAAAAAAACTTTTGAGCTTTGACAATAGAAAACAAATACTAAATGTTAGATTTAAAAAATTCATCTTGTATTTGGGAATATGAGGCATTTTTCTATGCAAGTTTCTTTGGAAGAAACTTTAATATGCAGACAATCCAGACAATTCTTAATCCAGACAATTTCTTAATTCAGAGGTACTTTTGAATTCTTTAACCAGATCAAATACTTGTTTGAAAAAGGGAATGCTTTTGTCCAGGAGGTCTATTTGCAAATCTTTCCAAACCTAAATCAAACTTGGTCAAGAATTCATCTGAGGAGACTGAAAAGCCATCTTCTAAAGGAAGTTATGATATATTTGGAAACAAAGAATTGGGGATTTTACTTTTTTCCTTTTAATGTGAGTATTGAAGATTTAAATATAAAGATAGTAAATACTGTAACTTTTTCTGTCCTCTTATTTGGTATTCTAGCCTTACCAAGAAATGCCACTTTTCCACATGCTGACTTTATTGACCCCAGCTGATACAAGGACAGGGAAATGAAGAACTGATTAGAAACATTCTGGTAAAAACAAAACAAAACTTTCTTCCTGGAATATCCAGATCATTGAGGCAAAAGTGATTTGATAGACTGAAGGGTCTGCATCTCACAGCAGCTGCCCAGTTCTCTTCTGCAGTAAGAATACTATTTTGGGGGAGGGGACACACACAACCATCAGGGGAAAATGCTAGAATTTGGTAGAACTGATGATTAGAAAATAGATGATGAATTTTAACAAATAAATGTTGACAATAACCACTTAAAAAACTAAAACAGACTTACAATAACAAATTTCAACCATTTTATTTTCTAAATGAAGAATCTGGTTTAATAGACTTGATAATGAATAGTAATTGTTTTGAAAATGGCCAATTTAAACTAAATTCAAATTATCCCCCAAATCTGTTTGTGCCCAGAGAAGCAACCTGAGTTAGGTTTAAGGAATGGTGGATAAGGAGGGAAGCATTTTTTTTAATCATAAGGATTGGGTGGGGGGCAGAATTAGGTTTTTTATTTCAAGATAAGGAATTTCATGTGGAATTTTTCTCTATGGGGAAAAAACAAGGAGGTAATAATAATGCTGCCCCTATGTATATGAGAACTTACAGCTTTACAGTGTGATTTACATCATTCAATTTTCAGCCTGTGCTTTAAGGAGAAAAATAAGGGAGAAATAGAGATTCCCTTCTTTGGAATTATGTCCCAAGCCTCTCTTCTATTCCCCCCCCCAATTTAGAAAGGATATGGATAGAACAGGACTGCTCTATCATCCATTCTGTCCAGCAAGAGAGAGGAAAAGACAAGGAAACAATCCTAAAGATGCTAGTTTTTGAGTGTCTGTCTGCCTTTTGTTTATTTAAATAGAGACCATTCCTAGTAACCAAAAAATATTCCTGGGAAACATTGATTATCCTCCCCCTCCCCACACACCTAGATTGCTAGCCAAAAGAATCAGTAATTTCTCCATTCTAATTTTCTCGAAATTTTCCATGTGTTTTGCAATGGACATTAATCAGTTTCAAGTTTTGTTTTCTTTTTGAGTTTGCTGGGCTGGGCTGACTGATTCGATCTTTCAAAGCAGAGTAGGGAAGGTTGGTGAAAAGGTTGTTATCTGGGGTGGGGGAAGTCTCAAATGTCTAAAAACCCTTTGGACAGAAAGCCTTCCCCCCCTCTTCCCTCAAATTCTCTCTGAATTGAAAAGTTGTACAAATTTTAACTCAGCTGTCCCAAACCGGGAAGAAAACGATGAACTCATGTCTTCCTAGGGCAAAAACCATTGATCTTATTTTGTAGGTTGAGTAGAGAAGTGAAGCCCAGGCTCTTTCCTTGTGATCTTAATAATGAGCTCAAAAGGAAGAAAAGTGGAAGGGTATTGTCTGGAAAGATTGCTTCAAAATGTTGATTTTATAGACGGTGTAAAAGCTGATAGGACTGAGGTGAGGATCGTAGGGGGCATCCTGCTGGCCCTGGAGGTTAGCTCGAAAAAGCAAAATTAAATCAGATGTTTTGATAGAGCTAACACGTGTTGGGGTGCTACCCCAGTGGAGGCTCAGACAATGGGGAAATGAGGAACAGTGACCTTAGTCTCTTCAACCACCGGCTTTCCAGACCCTTGCACCCTCTACCTAGTATTCCGTTCTCCAGGTCCACGGGGCCCTATCCTATACACCGCCTAGGTTGGGGAACGGAAGGCTCAGGGGGGCTCCTCGCCTTTCCTCCCCTCCTAGCTTCCCGGCCCAGAGGGCTCCGGGGCTACTCCTTCTTCCTTCCCTCTGCCGGTATCCCGGTCCCGGAGAGCACCCGGGAACTCCTTTGGTTCCCCATTTCGTAGAGGGGTCACGCTCTCTACCAAGATTGCTTTCTCCCGTTCTCGGCAGATTCCGAAAGGCGCGGACGAGACGATTCACCTCTTCCCCCACCGCAGGAGAGGAGGTGCGGACCTCCCACGTGCCGCCCCTTCCCCACTCCGCCTCTCGGGTCGGAGGAAGCGGGACTAATCGGTAGGAGAGAAGAGTTGGGGGTGGGGAAGGACCCTGGCGGATCTGCTCCCCTCACCCACACCCTAGCGAAATCAGAGGGGGGAGGGGAGGCCCCCGTCGCCCCTCCCCAAAGCCCCCGCCCCCTCGCTTCCCCGAGCGCTGAGCGGAAACTCTCCCTCCCTCCCTCCCTCCCCCACCCACCCAGTCTGGTTTGGGCCCGGGGATCTCTAGCTTCCTCACCCACCTTCCTGCCCTCTGACCCAGCCCCCCACTCCCAGCTGAGTAGGGGACCCAGGAAGCAGAAAGCCGCGTTTGGAGAGCTCTCCTGGTGGAGTGCTCTGTGACTCCGGGAGGGACCAGGAGAGGCTAATTCTACTTGCCTCACCTCCCAGCCCCCCATCAGGTACGAAGAAAATGAGGGTAAAATTCTTCGCCCGAGTCACCCACAGCTGCCTTCGCCCCATCTTCTCCGGGTCTGTCTATTCCGCCCGCGGTCATCTAGCTAGCTTGTCCATTCTGCCCTTGAGGTGAATGCAACGAGCCCCCTCCCCCTCCCCCTCGGGGGTTCCGGGGAAGAGCTTGTCAGCGGGAACCCCGGTTCGGTCCTCCCTCCCCGCAGTCTCCCTCGAATTCCTTCATGGTTCCCCACTGATTCCCAGCAGCACTTCGCTGGGGCCCCAGCGTGGCCGCTTCCTCGCCCCGGGGCAGCCCAGGAAACACGGGCCACCTTTCTGGGATTCCGGGGAAACGGCCCGGGTCGGCGGGGACCCCTGCTTGAGGGTCTCCCCCCTCCCAGAACCGCCCCGCAAACCCCCCCCCTCCAGTGGACCCCGGAGTCCGTGGCTTCCCTTTGTCTCTCGCCGCGCTCGCCCTCCTTTTCCCCCTACCCCCCCACTGGGAGCTGCAAACACGAGCAGGCGCTGGGTGTATTTAAAGGAAAAAAGGGGGGGAAGCCCCAACAAAACCGAACCAACAAACCCCAACGAAACCTATGGAAACAAACGAAATGAAAACCACCCAGCACCCGATCCCAAGAGATCGCGGGGATCCCTTCCTCTCCGCCAGCGCCGAAGATCACGGGTGGGAGACTGAGGGTGGGGCGCTCTCCGAGGGGCCCAAGTTCCTGCCTCCTTGGGGAGAGGGCGCGGAGATCCACGAAAGACTAGCATCCGCCCCCACCCCCCCCCTGGTCTGGCCCCGGGGGCGCGCCGAGCCCCCAGACTGGGGAGGTGGGTGGGCTAGGCCGGGTGGAGAGTGGAGGAGGGGGCTGACGGCGTGGAGGCCTCCCCCTCCCGGGTGGGTGGGGGCTTTCACCACGTGGCTTCGCCCTACCCCCCCCCCGCTCCATTTTTTTTTTTTTTGCCCAAGTAGATTTTATTTAGAGGCGGCGCCAGGGCGGCCGTGGAGAAACGTGACCCAGGAGCTCGGCTCGCAGGGGTTTGGAGCCGAAAGGGAAGCCGCCGCTGCCGCCGCCGCTGCAGCTACCGCTACCAGCGCCTCCCTTTTAGCCGCCGGGCCCCTACTCCCGGCCCCCCCCCCAAGAGTCACCCCCTCCCTCCCCCGCGCCTCCCTGCATCCCCTCCCCTTCCCTCTCCCTCCGGCCTCCCTCCCCGCCCTCTCCCCCGCCCCTCTTCGGCTCCGGACAACTTTAGGGGTGGGGTGGAAAGAAAGTTTAGCGCTCTCCCCCCCACCTCTCGGCCTAGGATCGTCGCCTTCTCCCTCTTGGCTTGGCGATCTGGGGGACTCCCTCCAGCCCCCCAAAGCCGCCACCATGAATAAACTCTACATCGGCAATTTGAACGAGAGCGTCACCCCGGCAGACTTGGAGAAAGTGTTTGCGGAGCATAAGATCTCCTACAGCGGCCAGTTCTTGGTCAAATCCGGCTACGCCTTCGTGGACTGCCCCGACGAGCACTGGGCGATGAAAGCCATCGAAACTTTCTCGGGTAAGAAAGGATCCTCCGAGCTCCCCGCAGCCCCCCCTCGCCAGGCCCACCCAAATACCTGCCGTTCTTCCGCCCACTTATTATGCCTACCCCTCTTATTCAGTCCAGCCTCAGTCTTCTAGGTTATAACTAGGGCCCTGATCTGAGTCTACGGCCCCTTCTTTCGAAGTCTCCTCTTGGGGGAAAAATCGGGTCCCCCCTTTCAGTAGTAAGATTTCCTACAAAGGCAGCAGCCACTTTGGAGGCGCTGGCATTGCATCCCCTTGCCCCACCCCCTACTCCCCTCCCCGACGGGACGGACACCCCCTTATTTAAAAGAAGGGGGACCTTGCTTTTTCAGGGGTCCAGGGGACCTATTGACTAGCCGTGGTTTCACCGCCGAGCCTTCCCTCTCCCTGGCTAGGATGATTCCTGTGTTTAAACACTCCCTGCCCCCACCCCCTCCATTCCTAGGCCCTTCGAGGCAGGGAGGGGGCTCTGGGCTTCCCGCTTACCCCCACATCAACTCCCCTCACCCTATTTTCCTTGGAGAGTTTAGGCTGTTGGCCAAACGTGGGGTGAGACGGGGTGGAGAGGGAGTCTTGGCCCCAGGGGAAGGGGCTTTGGCCATTTTGATTCTGAAGTGGGGCGTGTGATGAAGCTAGGAAGCAGCGCCGTAGTCGCCATGCTGCCTTTGGAGACAAGAAACTAGGGAAAGGGAAGACGGCGAGGCTGCTGGAGGCCCCGGGTTCCTCCAGCCCTCGAAGCCTTTCCTGGGTGATTGCCTGCCTACTCCCACAGAACAGTGCAAAGACTCCCACTCACTCTCGGCCCCCCAATTCCCTGTGCCCAACAGAATAATAAAGTTGAACTCCCTTCCACCTTCCTAACCAACTCAAGCTTTGCAGAGAAATGGGGGAAGAGCAGATTTTCCTCGGATCTATTTATCTTCTGATGTGAGGGGTGAGGTATATATACCCCATTACCGTAGTCAAACTCCGAGGAAAGGGACTTCAAACATCTTACAGTCAAGCTTTAATACCATTAAAAAAGAAAACCTAAACTCTTAGACACCACTATTTTCTAAATATTTTCTTTTTCCATCTTAGAAATCTGCTTAGTGAATCCTTCAAACCCCTAGGTTATATCCCCTCCTTGTCTCTCACATCTTCCCCCCCCATTCAGGCATTCACTAATAAAACACTTCTGTTTTCTTATTTTTTCAGGGAAAGTGGAACTACAGGGGAAAAGACTGGAGATTGAACACTCTGTCCCCAAAAAACAAAGGTAGGGAAAATCTTAATCTTGGGGGAAATACTTCTGGCCTAAGGGTCTTTTAATATTTCTATCTTTCTATATTGTGGTAGATGGAAGGACATCCTCTGCTTACTATTCTATTGGGTTGTTGAGGGTTTTGATGAGATGTTACCACCTTGTTGAAGGTGTTTTAGAGTTTGTTTTGGGGGAAAAAAACTTAAGTGGAGACATGAGTGGAATACAGGAAGTAATTTGGAAAATAGAAGGGAATCAAAAAAGCAAAATGAAGGAAGCCTGAGGAGTTTTGCTTAGGGAGTGGGACCCACACACCTCAAAGAGAGCTAAGGTCTCTAAGTTTGCAAGAGTTCCTGATTTCTAGGTACTCTGAACATACAACTTCCTACCGGGCTTCCCTCCTCCTCCCCTCTACATAGATCATATTTCTATTAGGCTTGGTTTTGGGGGGAGTGGAGAGAGAAGATAACCTTTAGGGTTTCAGAAGGAAGCTGAGTGAGACCTCCCCATTCCTTCACCCAAAGAATGCCTCTTAAGATGGTTCTTTCTTATCCTGCATTAGACTGAGGCCAGTTTACACAGGCCCTGATCCCTAGTCTTTTTCTCTCACTCTCACCCCTCTATTTTTGAAAGAATATGCTACTGCTTTACTATCCTTCTGGAACCCCCAACCCCCATCAGTCTATTGTTGCAAGGGGACCATCTGGGGTGAGAGCTTTGTGCTCAGGCAGCGAGCTAGGGCTCTTGGAGGGCCAAGAACTGCCTGGATGAATGGAGAGGAGGGAGTAGTGTGTTCTTTAACCCTCCTTCCCTTTCCTCTCTGTGAAGAAGGAACTACTCCCCCCACACTCTCCTCGATCAGGTCCATGTAGAATTCAGAATCTCCCTCCACTTGAACTGTAGGTGGGAAAGGATAAGGGCAAAGTCCTACTCTCTCAAAATGGACTTCCCTCTTCCCCCCCTCTACCCCCACCCCCTTCCTTTCTTATTCTTGATGATGGAGGGAAGTTACCCTCACTCCCTGACTGGATTATTTGATTAATTCGTGTCTCCCCCCACTCCCCTCCATTTGCAAATTTTGTGTGGTTCTTGGCTTTTTCTGGGTGGGGAGGTGGGAGTGAGTGTTTCTGTATTTTCTGGGTTTAGAGGAGCTAAAGGGTTTAAGGTTGGGGCCAAAAATCTGCTGGGTGATTTCACTTTAGCTATTTAAGTAACATCGTAGCCAGGGCTGATCAATGTGGCTTGTTACATGTTTATAGAGTCTGTGATTTAATCTCTATTGGCTTTAGTACTTCAGTATCGGGGAAAGACAATTAGAGTTAAGTGAAAAGAGGCAATAAAATTGGAAGGTTAAAAAAAATCTTGTATTTAAAAGTATTTCAGAATGGGGAGAAAAAAAGACAATATATATGGAGAAATCTCAATAAATGAAGTACATTCTATAAATCTGAGATTTGGGTTGAGGGTAGAAACCTGAAACATTATCTGTTTGGAATTTTGAAAAGTGGAAATGGATTGCACTTCCCCTCCCCCCAACTTCTCTTTCCTTTTACTTCTGGAGATGCAAAGGAATACTAAGTTGTAAGAAAATAAATTAATTACATTTAGATTCTTATTCCCACTGTAGGAGTATGCATTTATTTCCCAAGTCATCTGTTTTTTCCCAGGTCACTTCTAACATCTCTTGCTCTAAAATGTGTAGTGAGATCTTTTTAGTTGGGGGGGGGTTGTAGGGTCTGACTGGAAAGGACTGGGGTAACAATTCCTTTCCTTCCAGAACTGATCAGATTACCTCTTTTGTATATTCTCCCTTCTCATGTAATTTCAAGCTTAAATCCTGAGGTTTCTTTAAAAAATTTTTTTAAATGAGACTTTTCCTACTGAAAAGTGAAATGATTTTGTTGCCATTTTGCTAAGATGTGGTTAAGATGTGTATTCTCAGTTTGTAGCTAAAAAATATTTCTTCAGTTATTTTATAATAATGGATTTCATAGTAATTTGAATTTATAGAACAAGAGCTAGTTATTTGAAACATGTTCTAGATACAACCATGTATATACAGATGACTCTACTCATTTGAAAAATAAACTTGCAATGAAAGAGAAAACTAAGGAGACTAAAGGCATTCTTACTACATCCCTTACCGGGTTCTGAATCAGCTTCTTTTTTTATTTTTATGATTGAATTAAAAACCTTCCAAACTTTTTATGACTGCTCTCCCCATTTACTAAGAGCAAAATGAGAAAAACAACTATGATTTGTGCCACTGCCTCAGTTTTGTAGTGCTTTTTGTTCTTTAAATTTATTTTCACTTGATAACTCCTAATATAGATCTAGTTAAAATGTGGGAATTGTGCACCATACATCAAAATAAAAATAGTAATGTATTTGCATTTATTTTCTTGAGTATAAATAAATTTGAATTGGATGAATTTAAATTTTTATTTCTGTATTTTAGTTTCCTTCTCAGGTCCTCTCATAATAAAGTTTAGAAGTCTTTTATCAAAATTGATTGTGTTAATGGTGATCATTCAAATAGCAGAATAAAATATGGGGAAAACACTTAGGGGAGAAATGTATTTTTCAAGTTATTGGGGAAAGTTGTAATTTGAAGGCCTTGAAAAAATTGAAATTCTTTAACAATATTTAAATTCTTGGGAAAGTTACTACTTATTTGAAAAAACAACTGACTTTTTAAGAGAATTGAAAATCTATCTTTCAAAAGAATGTCTTTTGGAAGAATGACTTACAAGAGACCATCTACTGATAACCAACTATATAGTGGGGGAAAAATTAAAAAGAATATATACCATGTTTTTGTGAATGTGCATCCTAAAGTTGAGATATTTATTCAAGTTGATTGTTGGTTATTCTCAAAGTAAAACTAAAATTAGCAGAGCTAACGATTTTTTTTAAGAATCCTGGCTAAATCTTTAAAAATCATTATTTGTCATTCATAGTAAATGTGAGTCCTTTAAAAATGAATTGTTTTAAATTGATAAAATATTCTACAATTGAATCTTTTGATTAGTTAGATTTTTCTTCTCTTAAAAGTCTTATTTGGTGTCATGTTTTGCCAAAGTATTTTTTGTGTTGAAAGCACTGAGAGAGAGTGACTGTGTTTGTGTGTGTGTGTGTGTGTAGTTTATTTTTAAAAATTTGTGGAAGAACCTAGAAGAAATAATTAGTTTAGGAAAAGGTTTGAAAACAGGTTTAGGAATGTTCACCTTTTAAAATGGGTCTGTCTTTAATGAAAAAGATTTGTGGTTGGGAGTGAAAATGAATGAATGAAAAACAACAACAAAAACAAGCCAGAGGGGTGAAAAATAAAAAAAAGGTGTTTGTGTATGTGAGAGCTTTTAAGGCAAATTTTACCCTAGTGATTACTTTTGAGAATTAGTATCCTAACTAGGGAAGAATTAACAATTGCTCTTGATGAAGATAAGAGTTTTATCTGATGATTAAAACACTTTAAAATAGAAGCCCAACAAGGCATTTTTAGTTTAAAAAAAATTAAAATCAAATTTTATTAAACTGGATCCCCAACTCCCCATAGATGATATGATGAATCTCTTAGACATTTAAAATTTTTTCTGCCTTGTTTGGAAATTTAGCTGGAAAGTCAGACTTCATTTTTTTTTTCTTATTTTAATTTCCTCTTAGAAATTTGCTATGATGTTTTGAAATTTTCTGAAACCTTAGCTGTGATATATAGATTATATATCTGATTTTCAGGATTAGCTTTTCCTAGGGTATAGTGGGTTTTTTGTTTGTCGATTTGTTTTTAGGGTTACTCATTGAAAGAATTGAGAATTGCTAGACTTTGTTAGCAATTCTCTACAAAGTAGAAAAAAATAAAATGTTACTACTCTTAGTTTCCTGAGAGAACTTTAATCAAAGAGGATAAAATGTAATTCTTAGCTTCTGATACATTTAAAGAGCAACCAACTATTCTCAGCTTTAAAGTTTTAAATGAATTGTATCTTGTTGTTTTAAAGTTGTTTCAAAATTGAGGTGTAAGAAATGTCACCAAAACTTTTCAGTGCTTACTCTTTCTCAAATTTCCCCCAATACGTACTAATAGAATTTATTTGGAGATGTTTTAGAGAGGAGGTTTTAAGTCTATTTCCGCTGTTTTTAATGTAAGCCAACCAGTTAAAAAGGAGCATTTGGAAGAGATTTCAACAATAAAATTGCCACTTAAAAAAAAAATCTTTCAGGTTTGCTAGTTGATTAAAAATGAGAGAATTTTTTTGGAAAAATTTTGGTAGTGAAACTTTCTACCTTTTTGGGGGGAGGGGAGAGGGAATGGAGGTGATAGATCATGTGGATAGATGTATAGATCTATCTATGTATTTAAAAGAAAGTCTTCCAACTGTTTGATTTTTCTCCCCTCTCCCCTTAATAATAATGTTTTTAAATGTGGCTAATGTCTTCCAGAAAAATGTGACTAAATTTTTTGGGGTTGGGAGAGAACAGAGAAGGGGGGTAAAAAGCAGCAGGGGAGACTTGAAAAATCAGACAAGTTAGTCCAGTGCTGGAAATTCCAGACGAGGGGAAAAAAAATTCAGGGATGGGGGTGGGGTCAATTTCCTTGCTCCCCTCTTGGAGGAGTGGCAGAGAGCTCCTAGCTTCTGGTGAGGGAGCAGGGGCAGAGAGAGACACCTCAAGCTTAGAATAGTTAGTGATAGATAGAGTCTGAGAAGAGAAGTTTATTTCTTTCTTTCAGGATCTTTTTTTCTTTCCCAAGTTTGCCGTGGTGACTGAGAGCTTCCTGGAGAGCTACTAACTGCTTGCCCTGCAGCAACTAACCCTTCCCCTTTCTACGCCGCCCCTTCCACCCCCACCCTAAGCCTTCAACCTTGAAATCTTTTGGGTTGTGTGTTCTCACTGTTCATTGGTTACTAAGCTTTTGTAACTCCCCAATAAGTAAAAATTACATTCCTGGGTGAATGCCATTGAAATAGGTGCTGGGGTTCTTGGGGGGGGTTGTCTTTGCTGCTCTAAACCAAATCCATTCTTTTCCACCCATTTAAAAAAAACATGTGGAGTGGAGATCTTAGCATTGGTTTCATATTGGACTATTTTGGAATCTCTTTAACCCCCATGTTCCATGAAATTGCTACATAATGCCTGTGTGTGTGAGAATGGCCATGTCTAAGGTTGACAAGGGAGAAGGAAAAATGAAAGAGGGGGATAAAGAGGAATGGGAAGAAGGAAAGGAAGAGGGAGAGAGGAAGGGAGGGTAAAGAGAAGATTAGAAGGGGGAAAAAGAAAGAAACTGGGAAGAGAAAGAATAGAGATATATATGGAGTGGGGAAGGATAGAGTGAAATTTATATTTCATTGTTACTGGGAGTATTCTCTTTGTAGATTGAAGCCTTGCTAGAACTTTTCATCTTGTGCTATTCTTGTCCATGTCTTTCCATAAATCTAGAAAGAATTCACATGCTAGAGAGTCCTTGCTCTGATTCTTTAAATTCTCTTTCTCTGTCTCAAAAGACTAATCCACCTTCTTTTTTTGGTTCTATATATCTTCTCTTGAGGCTGAGTGGCATAATGGATCCTGACCATGGAGTCCAGAAGGCCCAGATTCAAGCTTTGCCTTTATCCATAGTAGCTCTGTGACTTTCTTTGAATCTTTCTGTGCTCTAGGTCTAGATGTTTTTCTTAAAGATTCTAGGTTATAGAGATAGAGTTGATCAGCAATGGTGAAAGAGAGAACTTTCTTCAAGAGTTCCTACGTGAATGAAATCAGAAGTTGAGACTACAAAAAATCTTCTTATGTGTTATATCTCCAGAGTGACTCATCATGGCATGGATTGAACTGGAAGAATTTTGAGAAAAGATCCAATGGCAGGCTGCTTTCTGAATACAAGTCTAGCTATGTGGAGATCATTGAGGGGGGGCAGTGAGGAAGCTTTGAAGAAAAAAAGAAAATTCTATAGGCACCCCATATCTTTTCCAGCTCATTCTATCATACTACCAATGGAATACCTTAATATGACCTACAATATGGAACCATTAATAGTTAACAGGGTCAGTTTATGAATGGTCTTGAGTCTTCTGCAAACAGAGAGGTCCTGCCCTTTATGTCCCAAAGGACAATTTAAGCAAACAAAAATAAGTGAGCTCTGGGTTCTGCCTGCACACCATATTTTTGATGCAAAAGGTGGATCTGAAGAGGTATTCATTAGAACTGGCTACTTTTTATCCTGGAACCAGAGGCAGCAGGTCTTTGACCTTTTAGGGGTTCTGCCAGTACCATGGGTTTTTTTGTGTGGTAGCCAAGGGATCCTTTGTGGTCTCCAGCTCAGCTTCCTTCCCTTACTCTTCTTCCTTTAAGTTCTAAAAAAATGATTGGCATTTGTTAATTTTTAAAAAGACACACAACAAACATGAGGTATCCCAAGTTTCTGTTACTTTAGATATACAGGGACTTGGTTTAGTTAATCTCATTTTATTGATAAAAGGTTAGGAATAGGGGACAGATCCCTTTTGAATAAGTACTAACCAAGGATAAATCAGTTTAACAAAAAGATTTCCAAGTCTCAGCTCAGTGGTCTCTTATTTTAAAGAAAGTTCAATGAAAACCATTTCAGAACAATGGAAGCATTTTCATCAATCCCTCTGAGTTTCATTCATTCATTGGAACAAGAGTTACATTAAGCACCTGCTATATGCAAGGCACTATTGGATACTTGCCTGGGCTAGCAGTGTAATAGAACCCCAGCCTTGGAGTTCAGACCTGGGTTTGAATCCTGACTATTGTTGCTTTTTAGCTGCTGTGTGACCATGAGGAAATCATTTACCTGCTCTGGACCTATCCTTTCCTACTAAGTTCAACAGAGAAAATATCTTTAGTAGGGTTATTGTGAAATAAAAACCTTTTGGCACTATCTAAATGTTAACTATTTTAGAAGCTGCTAGGAGAGATTTTTTTAAAAAGAGGGCATCCTGGCCATCCTACAGTAGAGAAAGGGGGGAGATAAGGACAAACATATTCTAGTTCAGAATATAAGATAAGAGTTCCATGATTACTTACTAACCCCATTATTTCATGAGCTTCATAAAAACCAAGTTCCTGAGGGAAAAATCCTTTAGGAATAGTTCTGAAGTGACATATCATTTTGTATCTTTTGACATTTCCTCTTTTGAATTTTTTTTAAATATTTCCTTTTTTTAATGAAATCCCTCATTTATCCTACCCTGATATGAGAATCACTATTGCCAAAGATATTGCCTACTACTATTTCATCTGTGAGAGGATTGGTTTCTTCCTTCAAAGTTTTTGAAAATTTGTGAAGTGTGGGTTGTAAATCATAAATACACATCAGGACTTTACTCTTTGAAAATAGAATTGAAATGGTTCTAATTTTTTTTTGTTTTAGTTTTTGCAAGGCAATGGGGGTAAGTGGCTTGCTCAAGGCCACACAGCTAGGCAATTATTAAGTGTCTGAGGCCAGATTTGAACTCAGGTACTCCTGACTTCAGGGCCAGTGCTCTATCCATTGTGCCACCTAGCCACCCTGAAATGATTCTATTAAAGAAGGATTTAGTAGAATGTAAGATACTTGAAGATGAAAGAACTCTTCTTGTCTTGGAATTCCCAGAGCCTAGTGTAGTATCCATAGAATAGTAGGTATTTAATTCTTGCTGAATGAATGACTGTCAGCAAAATAATAGATTTTTAGACAAAGATAAATTTATCTATCAATGTCAAAATACAGCTGAATCAGTCCAAAATCCAGGTACTCTCTCCGCCCCCTCCCCCCCAGATTTGGTATTGGGTGTCATATCTAACATTGTAGCCCCACCACTTAATATATTTTGTTGAATTGATTGCCTAGAAACAATATCTAGCTAATTGACAGAAATTTTGACTAGTCTGGATGCATTCAGACTATTGCTGTCTGAAGGATTTCATTTGGAAATCTGAAGGGATCTTTTAGGAGTCCATGTTTTGAGTGTTTGAAGGGATATTTTAGGAAGCTCCTCTTGCAGTGGCAGTATGGAGGGGGAGAGAGAGTTATCTCAAAGTATGACTTTGGAAAAACGTTTTCTATAGAAAGGGAAAAATTAAGGTGGGAGATGAATTTTTCCCAGTCTTGATTTTTGGAGAATTTCTGACCTGAATTTTTCCTCTGAACTGCACCTCTTTGGAAAGGAAGTTTAAGGGGGGAATCAATACATTCCAAGTTGTTTCACTCAAAATTTCAGTGAAACTTTTGGATGTTTTGTTAAAATGGCACTAAACACTTGGGTCTGAATGAGTTTTTTTTTTCCTGAAAGGAAATTTTGGCAATATGTAAACGCAATGTTTTTTAAAGACCTATAATTGCTTTTAAGGAAGAATTTAAATCAGAATTAAGAAAGCCAAGTGAAAACCCTCATGTGCTTTTCATTTTTTTCATTCTTGTACTTAGAGGTTCTTTTTTTTTTTTCCAATGAAGGCTCTTTGAGGACAGAGACTATTCTATTTTTTTTTTTACTTTGTTCTTTAGGATCTTGTCTTGGGTCCTAAAGGTTTTTTTTTTGAATGTGCCATTTGAAATTATTTGAATGACCCAGAGGGGACTGGTTCCTCCCCCCAATAAAAAATCCTACAAAATAATTCCAATTAATTTTTTTTATAGTGCTAATTCTCAACTTTCATTCAAGCTTTATACTTTGATATCTCTAGTAGAGGGGAGGTGACCCAGGTTTCTGGAAGGCTATACTTGTGGAACACAAGCCCTGGCAGGTCTTATCAGTAGAAGAGGCTTTCCAGTACTGGCAGGTGACGGATTGCAAGTCTTTCATTGGGATAGCCAGCATCAGCCTAGCTTAGTGTGGAGAGGCTCATTACCAGACAGCTGGCTGCTACATTATGAATTTTTTTATTTAACCAGAGCTATTCAGTCACTGGAAGCTGTGAGCAGCATCTAAAAACACTGGTCCTTGAAGTAAGTCTCAAGCCAATTTCTGGAGGGACCACTTCTCTGAGATATTTTCTGTCTTGCCTTGGCCATTCCTTTGACCATTAATCCTCACCTCTAGACTCTTCCCCACAGTTTTATTCACCTTTGTCAATGACCTGAACTGATAAATGTGTAGATAGAATGAATCTGCGTTAGAGGGGAATTTGATGGTATGTGTTTGTTGGTGGAAAATGATGTTGATAATGGACTCTCTTATACATATTAGGTATATTTGGTATCTTAACAGGGCAAATATATAATTCATTCAAACAATCATTTCTTAAGCTCCTATTATGTAGAAGGAGGCTCTGTGCAGGACTTTGGAGACCAAAAAGTCCAAAGCAGTTTCTACTTTCATAGAACAGTCTAGGGAGGGAGGAGAGGGAGTAACAACTTGTGCACAAAAATATACATAAAATAATGTTTTTTGGATGGTAAAATAGCAATGTAAGACAGGATGTATTTGACCTGCACATATTGATTTCTCTGTTGCTTCTTCCATGCTGAAAGGGAAGGCAATTGTTTTTTTAGAGAAGATTGGAGGTAGTTGTTATTTTCCATTTAGATCCATGCCAGGTGGACCTGGCAAGCCCACCAAACAGGTCCCCAAATTTGTCTTAGCATAACCCTTTACTATCTTATCACACAGAAAACTTGGGCATTTTTTTTAATCTGGGTTTTGTGTGTGTGTGTGGGAAGACAGAGAATGTGTTATGTCCTCACAGAGAGTAGTTGTAATTCTACAGGAAATTGGCCATTTATTTTGTTATTTTAGTGGCTGAGAAGCTATGCCAGGGTACTAGCTGAAATTTCACACTTTAGGGTTATTGTATTTCAACCAGAAAAAGTATAAAAGTAGAGGGGGCTTTGGTTGGCATATATAATAGGAGAATCAACCTAAATTAAGCAAACTGGATCTGGAGAAGGGTGAGCCTTGAACAACAGGTGTTTCAATGATCTTGAATTAATAAAGCATGAGAGACTCTTGATTCTGGAGAAATAGTGAAATGGAAGTTGTACTTCACGACACTAGAGATAGAACTTTTTGCAACTGTTGATAACTATCCCACATGGTCTAAATTCTTTGCTATCAGGAAGTCAGCAAAATGAGACAACATAGATTCAAAGTTGATGTTCTCAGCATGCTGTTCATTCATAATGACATTTAAAAAAATATTCTTTTGATACAAATCGTTTTCCCAATATCATCATCTCCTTAGTGGCTTTATATTGCAAATCACTTCAAGCTCCTTGCCTAAGTTCCAATATACTTTCTATAGCCTTCTGACCTTTCTCCATGCTCTATTAGTATTCCTTGCAAGGGAAACAAGGACCTCTACTCTCTCCAGTTTATTCCAAGAAGGGCTTCCAAATTCAGATATGATTTTTAGCCATTTAATAAGCCTGTGATTTTACAGTCCTATAAAAGGGGTATTACAATTAGTTTATACAGAGTGATATCTATTTCAGGATTCTGGAGTCCTGGTAGCATTTGGGCTGACTTGAGACCTGTCAACTTTCCATTAGGATCTTTTAATTGGAAGGAAATAGAGAAGGCAGAAACCTGGATACTGTTGGTAGGGATGGGGGAAGTAGTCATTCAGAATAGAAGCATTTTTACTAGTTCTTCTTTGGGGAATGAAGGGAAAGCTCTAAGTGGATTATTTCACCATCTGCCAGTGTTCCAGTTTCTCTTAGTTCTGGTGGTCAGACTTAACATAGGAGCTGAAGATGAACCTTGTTACCTTATTTTTGAGATGATCTCCTCTGGGAATAACCTACTGTTTGGTTGAGTGGGTGGGGGCCACCTCAAAACTGTGCTAAGGTACTGTAATTCAGAGACATACTTTTCTTTCTTCAAGCTAATAAAGCAATTTGCTACTTATTAGAAAGGTTGGGAAATTTTATCTACTGTAGTTATCTTATCAACAGTGCTTTTACCTTTTTGATACCTATTGTTTTTTGAACTGGAATGAGTTGGCTGGGGCTCTGCTTTCTAGGCTGAGAATATGAAGCACCCTTGAGGACATCAAGTCTAATTCCCACATTTTAGAATTGAGGAAACTTAGGCTAAGAAAGCCAAGTGACATGTCCTAAGTCATACAACTAGTAGATATCTGAGGGGAACTTGCTTTTGGACAATTTTCTCCTGGAGATTTCCTGACTCCAGATCTGAGATCTATACATTGTGATAATACCTAGCTGTAGTAGTAGATAGTACTCTTTCTGTTATGGCTATAGTAGGGGAGTGCAACTAGTTGAATTTTCTTCTCCAAGTTGTGTTTTTTTAGGGGAGTTGGGGGTGGGGAGAGGATAAATATAGCAAGAATGAGAGGGATTCAAAATTTGGGGCAAGGAACCCAGCTTTGCTATAGATATTTGCCTGGATTCAAGATTTTAAGCTTTCACAGTACATTTAACCTGTGCTCAAAGCCCAAGTTGCCATTACTCTTATCCCTGAGTATTACAGGTAGCAGTAACAGGAATAGGGATCAGAGTTCAGACTCCCAGGGCTAGTGATTCTGCACCCCTTATATAATATACTATCACAAATAGATTTAATTAGGAGGAAGGAAGGTAGTTCAATGACATTCTACAGTTGTAGCAGGAGACAGAAAAAATTCTAGCCCAAAATGAATGCATAAATGAATGCTTGGGAGAATTTGTGAGTCCCACAAATTTTACTCATTCTCTCCACCAACTCTCTTCTCCAAAAGACTGGTGAAGTGTTATTTCTATCTTCAAAATTCTATGGATGAAGTTAAAGGAAACTAGCCAATAGAGAGGACAGAGAGAAAAAAGGGCTTCCAGTTCATGACACTGTAGAGCCTGGGCAGCAAATACATTCTGGTAAAGAAAGCTAAATAGGGCATCTCCTCAGCCCATTTTTCATTCACAACTATGTATTCAAGGACTACAATTCTCAAAAGAGCTATTTCTTAGACTTCACATCCCATAAAATCAGTTTTTTTTCTGGGTCCCAGAAAGACCCCTTGTGTTTCTCATCTTGTGAAATCTTTGATCATTTATAGTTCTTTGCCTTATCTTTTAGCTAGTGCTGGACCTCTCTTTATAAGTATTCTTTGTCTGAACTACTGCTGTGAGGACTGCCTGTCCACAGCTCTGTGTATCTGTTTGCCCTTGGGCCTGGTCTCCTCTGCTCCCACTGTATTGTCTACTAGCAGGTAGATAGCCATGGCATTCATGTCTTCTGCCACGAATCAATGCCCATGATGATTTGTTAAGATACCTTCTGTTCTCAGTAATTTGACTTCTGGCTGTGATTTTTACTTTTTTTGGTCTCAACTTTTCTCTCTTTCCCCAAATCACACACCTCTTTGCAGCCCTTCCTATCTTAAATAGTTCTGGTACTGTTTGATCACATAATCTGTCTTCTCCTATTCTTACTGCCACTATTTTAGTGCCTTACACTGCTGTCTGAATTAGCAACTGCCTGAATTGTTGTAATAACTTCCTAACCTAGAGATTTTCCTGCCTCTATTTACTTCCTATTCTGTTTCATATCATAATACTATACTGCCAAGATAATATGAAACCATTTAATGGTTCCCATTGCTCAAGGATTAAAAGTTAAATCACATTCAGAACTTCCAATCTGGCACTAAACTACCTTTTCTGCCTTAATTCCGCTCCATTCAGTCTTTGCTTTAGCCAGTCTAGATTGCATCTCTCTCCCTCCAACATGTCCTCTTTTTCCCCTTTTCATGCCATTCCCCCGTCTTCTTCCTCTCCACTTCCTTTCCTTTTTAAAAAAAATTATTAAGGCAATGGGGTTAAGTGACTTACCCAAGGTCACACAGATAGACAATTATTAAGTGTCTGAGGCCCAGATTTGAGCTTATGACCTCTTGACTCCAGGGCCAGTGCTCTATCCACTGCACCACCTAGCTGCCCCCCTCTTCCTTTCCACTTGATGAATTCCTACCTTTCTTTTAAAGCCCAACTCTTGCTACTTTGAAAGAATCACCTGATCCTGTTGGTAATAATCTTTTACTTCAAATAGATTCTTGTATTGGAAGGAACCAAAGACCATTGCCCAACCTATACATGGAAAGCAATCCTCTCTCTGATTTCCCTGACAAATTAGGCATCTCCACTTGAGCATGTCTTGTGAGGGAACTTATGTCCTTTCAAGACAGCCCATTCTACTTTAGGACATAATTAATTGTTAGATTTTTTTTTTAACTTTGAGGCTTCTAATCATTGTTCTTAGTTCTACCCTCTGGGGCTAAGGAGAACATGTCATAACTTCTATCTGGCAGACTTTCATTTAAAATTCTTCTAGACAGCTAGCATGGTACCCTCTGCTTTCTATCTTCTAGGCTAAATATTCCCCTTCCCTTCCAAATGTTGATCATAATTCAGGACAAAGTCATCTTTGTACCTTTTTCTGAAGTTGCTTTTCAAACTATTTTGTACCTCTCTAATATGCTTGTAACACAGTAGTGTGTGGTAGACTTTTGTATATCTTATTCCCATTGTGATGCATCAATCAATCTGTGATCTCATGGATGTGGGTATTATTCTAGTGATGCAGATTGCTAACCATCACGTCTTCTAAAAAATTGTATTTATTGTATTTATTGACTGCAATGGGATTAAGTGCCCAAGTTCACACAACTAGGCAATTAAGTGTCTGAGGCTGGATTTGAACTCAGGTCCTCCAGTCTCCAGGACTGGTGCTCTATCCACTGCACCACCTAGCTGCCCCAAAGAGATTACAGTTTATCCATGGCTGGAAGATTTCTTTCTTTTTTTTTCCCTTAGGTTTTTGCAAAGCAGTGGGGTTAAGTGACTTGTCCAAGGTCACATAGCTCCGTAACTATTAAGCATCTGATGCTAACCATCTCTTGCTGAGCACCCTGTACAACTGTCTATGTCCTATTCTAAAGTTATTACCTATTACTGGGGTCTACTTACTGTGCTGAGGGGAGGGGAAGAAGGAAGAGGATGGTTTCCGGATAATTCTCTTGACTTTCCATAACTACCAGTGGGGCATGTGGCCTGGGAAGTGCTGCATGACTCTTTTCTTCCTGTCATACATTTCTCTGACAGTGTCCTTTACTCTGCTTTTCCTGAAAATTGTCTCACTAAAAATGTCTTAGTGTCCACTCAAGCTATACTGCTCTCTCCAGTGCTCTTTGGGTGATCTGTAACTTTATTTAAATTCTTTGGAGTGTGATTCAAAGTCAGCAGCTATGCCAAAGAAATACTGGTTTTAAAAAGATGAGCCTTAGTTTTTGTCATAAAAATTAGGAACATTTAAGAGAACTGCTCAATTACTCAAAAGCAATGCTGGGGACTTCAAAGTGACAGGGATCATGGTCTCCTCAAACTTGGCAGTTTAGAACAATGCTCTGCACATTTAATAAATAATGTTACTAATAACCATTTATTGATGTTGATTTGAAAAAACCACTAGTTCCACCCTCAGTCTGGATGACAAGGTGGGACTAATGACCTCTAAGGTACCTTCCTTCTCTAATCAAAGCTCACAGTGCCTTTAGTATTTTGGGTTCCTTTTCCTGCCCCATCTGCTCTGGCTCTTTTTTGTCCGATGGATGACTTCCCAGACTCTTTGCAGTGGCAGAATCTTTTTGCATTAAAAACAAAACTAAAAATAAAAACCTTTGCAATAAAATCTTCTAATCAAAAAAGCCACTTCTTACTCAAATAACAAAAGACTGTTTTTTTTTAAAAAGTTTCCTTTTCAAATCTAATGATATTTCAAATAATTTGCTTGGTCAATCTACTCTCAATACTTATTATATTCTTGTGGTATGATATTGGTTGTGATCACTCACCTAAGAAGGACTTCCACAAAATTTTTGTTTCTCCCTATGCAGAAGCCTATACTTGGAGAAATTTAAACACATTTCTTAGCTTTTGTTTCCTAGAAGTACTTCATTGTAATTTTGCTTGAACAATAGAAGTATTTTTTGAAAATTTCCCGAAAACAGTACATAGGATGCATTAGGGCTGCCAGAATCCATCTGGCATTGGAGCCTGTTGTGGTCATCTATTTTTCTTTTCTGTCAGTGAGATATGACATCTAACACAATGATCCTGAGGTTTATTCATTAACATTGGTTCTCTAGTCTCTTCCAACTTCCTGGTTCTATCCTGTGATCCAGAAGGGACAGTAATAGGAAAAAAATAGTTAAAAATGAGATTTCCTCCTCCCCCCAAACCTTCACATTGCATTGGGAATATAATGGATACTGCTTACTTTAAATATTAGCCTGACATCAGTCATCAATTGGTGCATGTGTTTAATGATTGTAGACCAATAATATACCAGCTTATGGATCATGTGATTAATGTTAACCAATCTCTGAAGGCCTTGCACCAGTTGAAAGCCATGCCATATAACATAGATGACTCCTATGATGGCAAGTTTTTCTGTCATCGTAACTTTTTTCCTCTGAGGACTCTGTACCACCAGTCCTGTGAAAGAATTCAATTCTAAAGGTCTTTTATTGAGTGCTATGCTAGGTCCTAGATGGGGAGAGACTAAGAAAACAATATGGGAAGGTCCTGGCAGTCAAGGTGGTATCAGAGTGGTAGTCATGATAAAAACATCCTAAAGGTCACACAGCTAGGTAATTATTAAATGTCTGAGACTGGATTTGAACTAAGTTCCTTCTGACTCCAGGGTTGCTGCTTCATCCACTGTGCTGCCTAGCTGCCCCATGGGATTTTTGCAAATTGAACTAGCTAGGGGATAAGTAGGATATGAATGAGGGGCTGGGACAGGAGGAAGGAAGGACATTTTAGTTGTTTGGAGTAGGGGGAAGCTTGAGTAAAGGCTGGGAGGCATTTTTTTAAGTGGCAGAGGGAGTAGTGTTTATGGTCTTATTGGAACATGCAAGTCTTTTGAAAGAAGGTAAGCTTTAGTAGGAGTGGTTTTATTTTTGTGCTTTCTTTTTTTTTAGCATAATATCTGGTAATAAATGTATGTTTGATTGTGAAATAGACTTCAGAAAATGTCTTACTAAAAGTCTGAGACGCTGCCTGTGGGAGTCCAAAGTCTTGATCTCTTTCTAATTCTTTGTGCAGTCTTGGGGAAATTGCCACTGCTTTGGGGGCCATACTTTTCCTTGTTTGTAAAATTAGGGAATTGGATTATAAGCTATCTAAGGACCTTTCCCTTGCTAATATTCCATAGTCTAATTGTTCAGGAATATTTTTCTCAAATTTCCATGTTTTTCCTCTTTTTTTACATATTAGATAACTGAAGTCCAAAGAGGAATGAGGTACTTCAAGAAACTACTGAAGCCCCTGTCATCATCAATATTATCAAGAATCATATTTTCCTTTTACTTATACTTTTTTTTTTTGCAAGGCAATGGGGTTAAGTGACTTGAATGAGGTTACACAGCTAGGTAATTAAGTGTAAAAATGTATGGTTAAACCAACATGCTTATACCTCTGAGTGGAGATAGCCTTATTTGAGACAACTTAGAACTTGGTTTATATGTTTTATTTATCCAGGAGCAGTCTGGCCCAGATCATAGAAGGAGAGAGAGAGGAGGTAAGGTGATTGGGTCAGCCAGGTAAAACCATATTGACATCTTGGAGTATGGCTCCATGGCTCAGATCCCCACTTCCATCCTTCCAACTTTCCTAGGAAAAGGACTAGGACTGACATTCCCTTACATCCTCTTGGTCTGGGAGGTGGATGACAGAGGGGCAGGCAATAACTGCAGCTATACCTCTCTGACAGAATTCCACTTTATCAGGGAAGGGATAGGAAGAAGAGTTGGGGGTGAGGGGCCAGAAGGGAAGAAGGTTTAGTTTTTCAAGGCATCTGTCACCGAAGGGAAGTCCTTTTAGTTGTCCACTCTTAGATCTAGGCCCAAACTCTCAGCTCTTTAGCAGAAGCAGAACTGCTGCTGTCTCAAAGGAATGCTGACTGTCTCCAGGCTGCCATTTTCTCAGTCCTGTAGCTTTCCCCTCCCCCCTTCATCCCCATTTCAGTGTTTGCAATGGAAGAGGCCAACCCCCACCCCAGGACCTATCTCAGCAATGGCCCTGGAAACAGCAAGAGAGGGAGAGGGCTGGATTGGATCTGGCTTCACTGAAGACCTCTAAGGGGGGATGGAGCCCACTGGGGCTGGGGTCAGGTTTCCGGTGGGTGGTTCAAGAAAGAGACAAAGAGCAGGGTTCTGACTCCCCTCCCTTCCCCCTTCCCCCTCCTTCCCTTTTAGGAGCATGGTTTTTTGCTCTGGGGCTAGACTTATCAGAAAGAAGGCTGAGCAAATGCCCCAACAGTAGTAAGAAGGAGGAGGAGCATCTTACTCAGCATCCTCTTTTCCCTGGACCCTTGAAAGTCCCTTCTCTTTCCTTCTCTCCTGAGCTCATGGTTCAGAATAAAAAGGAGAGAAAGGAAATGAGAACATCAAGAGAGGACATACTCAGTTCTTCTGGGTTAAGTGAGAAAGGCTGGGGAGGGTGGTGGTGCTTGACAGTAAGACGGGCTGACTCCTGCTTCCCCCAACCCCCAATCCATCCCAGCTGCTCAAACCTTCTCAATTCTCCCCTCGGGTGTGAACCCTCTTCTTCCCCCCTCAGCTGCTGTGCCCTTTCCCCCTCAGCTGCCGGAGCCCCTCCTAGTCAGTCTGTTCGGCACCTTTTCTCTGGGACCCTATTGCTCTGTCTTACTCCCCTTAAAGCTTTTTATCCTTGCTTCTCCTTCTCACAAACACACCTGCTACAGTCTTCCTTCTTCATAAAGGGTGGAGTGAGGAGACAATTGGACCAGCTGTTATTTATTCCCCACCCTTCTACATACCCCAACAGAATCTAGGATTTGAGGGGTCATTTCATTTATTTCCTTGACTCCAGGCTAGATCCCATCTGACAAGTTTTAACTAGGATTATAAATCACTCCTCCTATTTTCTAACTTGGAATTCTAACCTAAAGGAGATACTATATAAACTTGGGGAAAATCACTTAATCCCTCTTAGCCTCCATTCCCTCATCTGTAATTATTTCTTTATTTAAATTTTATTTTGGGACAAGTAATTTTTAAAGGAAAGTAGACTAAAAAGAGTCTGCTTGGGTGATAGATTTATAGGAAATATTCCTTATGTGTCCTACTCTTCCCCACTCAGGACAAGAATTGTTCTGTGACTTGAATCTTTTCTGTAATGTAAAATTATCAAAGAAATTTCTGTTATTTTCACCTGTTTCCAGATGAAGATTCCAAAATATTCACCCTGAAGTAGACCTTCACCTGTAGAGGCTAAACTTGACTTCTCTACCCCTCATCCATCCACATATTATACCCAGCTTCAATATTCCTCTTTATTCCAAACCCTTAATTTCTGCTTCTTAATTGCCTAGATGGAAAGATTCAATTTGCTTTTTGAAGTAGAAAGTTGCATTAACTTTTTGGTCTTCGGGGTGAGGTTTAAAGTTCTGTTGTCCCCAGGTAAGAGTACTGTGTCTACTTTTTTAGAGTGACCAGGGAAATATGTCCCCCAAAAGCCTCAGTATGGGTTATTCCAGGAGGCTGCACTGGGCAAATTATATTATTTAATTCCATCTCCTAAATCCTGATCAGGTTTGTTCTGATTATTTTTCCTTAATACTTCTGCCCATTTACTTTCCCATTTCCTTAAAAAAAAAAGCTCACTTTTTCATAGCTGTTGCTTCTCGTTGATTTCCTTCACTGACAATTCCCTATATTGACAATCAGTTTACATATTCTATACTCTTTTGGCTCTTTTTTTTCCCACTTGAATTGTCTATGTTTGAATTCTATCTTTGCCACTGGGAAAATTACAACCCCTTTGGATTTCAGTTTCCTCTTCTGTAAAATGAAAGGGTTAGATTAAATGTTCTTGAAGTTCTGTTCCAGGTCTAAATTTGCACTGTAGTTTGAAGAGACAGCTGTGGTTAGGAAGCACTGTTTTGCTACTGCTGTAATTCAGGGCAGAAGGAAAAGGGATATGACCAGGGCAGGAATCAGGATTGGAATCTTTCTAGAACTTGGATTTCCTAAAGTCCTTAAGAGACACTAGGGCATCTTTTGAATCTTGTATTATCACTTGGTCAAGAAATGTAATTTCCTGGGGGGCCCATCTCTTTTTCAGATGAATGACTTGGGAAACAGTCCTGACTGTTTTCAATTTACCACAAAGGTTTTGTTACTCTGTATTACCAGTTAGCACCTTGCTACTTCCAAGAGTTTTCAGTTTTGCACTATTAACTCTTTGCTTTCTTGCCTAATTAAAAACAAAATATTTTTTAAAGTTTTCTGAAAATTGAAAATTATGAAATTTAAAAAGGCTTCACCTTGCCCCCTAGTTCCATTTCCCTCCCATGTCTCTGTGTGAAGTGGTTGGCCAGCCAGCATTTATTTAGTGCCTACTACTTCCTAGACATTATGCCAATCCCTGGGGAGCCAGGGACAAAAAACCATACATTTGCTGCTTTCAAGAAGCTTATGTTCTAATTAAAGAGACAACCTGTCTTGTGTGTGTGTATGTATGTGTGTGTGCACACACCCACACAAAATAGACAAAATGAATACAAGGAAATTCAGAGAGCAAGGCTAGGGTAATCAGGAAGGGCTTCTTGTGGAAGATGGTACTTCAGCTAAGTATTTAGGGGAATGGGGAACCCAAGAGGTACAATGCAAATTCTCATGGAGAGAATGAAATAAGTTGAGTGAGGAGGAGGTTAATATTCTAAAAGAAAGTCATCATCGTTGGTACTTTATGGTTTGCAAAACATTTCACAAACATATTTTGATTTTTATCCTTACAGCAGTCCTATGAAATAGTGTTCTAAGAAATGTTGAACCCAGACAGAGCAATTCAAGTGACTAATACAGAGTTCTATAGCTAGTAACAGTTATTAGAAGTGGAAGATACAGCTGATTCTTTCTTTTTGTTTCTTTTTGTTTTTTTTTTTTTTGTTTTTTTTTTGTTTAGGTTTTTTCAAGGCAAATGGGGTTAAGTGGCTTGCCCAAGGCCACACAGCTAGGTAATAAGTGTCTGAAGCCAGATTTGAACTCAGGTACTCCTGACTCCAGGACCGGCGCTCTAGCCACTGTGCCACCTAGCTGCCCCCAGCTGAGTCTGGCTCTAAGTCTCATTCTGTACCCCTAGCCACCTGACTGCCTAGTGTGACTGAATCTAGAGCAATAGGTATAATGTGTTCAAATCCTGCCTCAGATTATTACTAGGGAGAGACAGAGACAGGGGCCCATCTTTAGGAAAATCACTTTAGTGTCTTTTTGAAAAATGGATAGGAAAGGGACAAGTTTTGAAATGTTGGTAATATCTCTTGCTCTCTAAAATAAGGCTGCCCAATCTTATTTTTAAAAGTTTTTATTGAAACAATAGACAATATATTTTGATTTGCTATTTTAGTGAGAGCTCTGAGGTAGCTCAGCTTCATTTACTAAAGCATTTAGTAAATCCACAGGGAGTTGCATAAGATCACACTGTGGACTGGGTTTTTGATAGCCCTTCTCTAAAATATAAATCATATACAGTAAGAACCAGGATGCTTTAGTAGAGTTAAAGGACTTGGGGGTTAACATTGAATGGCCCTACCATGTGATGTGGAGCAAACCACCTAATTTTTCTGAGCTCCTGGTTTCCACATCTGTAAAATAAGAGGAAGAGGGATAGAATGGTAATCTCTAACATTTCTCATAGCTCTAAATCCTATGGTTGGTTAATCTATAAAATAGGGATATTAGTTTCATCTGGCATTGTTGTATTCTGAGATTTCCTGTGTTCATTCACTTTTTTTTTTTAAGGTTTTTTGCAAGCCAAATGGGGTTAAGTGGCTTGCCCAAGGCCACACAACTAGGTAATTATTAAGTGTCTGAGGCTGGATTTGAACTCAGGTACTCCTGACTCCAAGGCTGGTGCTCTATCCGCTGCCCCACCTAGCCACCCCCACTTTGCTTTTCAAAAAGAAAGATATTTAATAGAATACTGTGCATTGGTCTGGATCCTGATTCTATTTTGAGACTTTAAATAGGCCACTTATTTCTGGACCTTAGTATTCTCATATATAACAGGAGGGGGTTTAAAATGGAGTCTGAGGTGCCTTGTATGAACTTTGTAGGAAGAAAAATAAAAGTTTCCCTTCCAACTAAGGTTTGCTTGGTAAATAAGAACCAAAGGGCATCGCATCTCCCCTACTCTCGTGCACTAGTTATACCTTTATTTATCTATTTATTTTTTAGGTTTTTGTAAGGCAGTGGTGTTAAGTGGCTTGCCCAAGGTCATCATTAAGTGTTTGAGGTCGGATTTGAACTCAGGTACCGTTGTCTCCAGGCTGGTGCTCTATCTACTATGCCACCTAACTGTCCCCTTAATTTATTTTTAAAAATAAATTTTTTTTGTTGATATCTTCTACTTTTACACCTACATTTCCCCAATGTATTCCTCCCTTCCCTTTGCATATAGTCCTATAAAATTTATTGAAAAAGCTTAATATTATTTGCAGTGTTTCACACTTTTAAACTCTTTCCCCTCTCCTTTCCCTTTCCTGCAAAGAAGTGAGGGTAGAGGGAAGGGGATGAGCATATCAATTCATTTACATAGCACTATTATTTTTCTTGACATTGTAAATTCATGTAAATCTTCCTCTATATTCAATGCAGTAATGATTTCTTTACAGTACAGTAATATTCTACTGTTAGCATAATGTGGGTGGCCATTTCCCAGTCCATAGATGGGTTTTTAACTTTACTTTTCTTTTGCTACTATGAAAAAATGCTACAAGTATATACTTTTATAAAAAAAATTAATAAATTTATTTTTCCAACTACATGCAAAGGTAGTTTTCAACATTCATTTTTTTGGGGGGTAAGATTTTGAGTTCCACATTTTTCTCCCTCCCTCTCTTCCCTTCTCTTGCCCTTGACAGCAAGTAATCTGACGTGGTTGTACATGTAATAGTTCCATATTAGTCATATTGTGAAAGAAGAATCAGAACAAAAGACAGGAAAAACCATATAAGGGGGAAAAACATAAAAGCATAAAAACAAAATTTAAAAGGTGAAAATAGTATGCATTGTTCTTCATTCAGACTCATTAGATTTTTTCTCTGCATGTGAATGGTATTTTCCATCTAAATCCTTTAGAATTGTCAAGTATATGTTTTTTTTAATGTTTCTTTTTGCAAGGCAATGGGGTTAAGTGGCTTGCCCAAAGCCACACAGCTAGGTAATTGTTAAGTGTCTGAGGCTGTATTTGAACTCAGGTACTCCTGACTCCAGGGCCAGTGCTCTATTCACTACACCACCTAGCTGCTCCAAGTATATGTTTTTGACATAGACTTACATACCTTGATTCATTTATTTTTTAAAAGTTTTTTTATTATTCCAACTACATGCAAAGATAATTTTCAACATTCATTGTTTCTAAGAAACCTCCTCTTGACATTGAATAATCAGCTATAGGTTATGCATATATAACTGTTAAATATATTTCCACATTAATCATGTCATGCACCTTAATTTAAATGAATCTATTTCTAACAGAAACCTGTTGGATGAAAGATTAGTGGAGGTATGACTATGATACATGTGTAAGTGCTTGTAGCATCATAGATTTAGAATTGAAACAAGACTTAACATCTTGTCCAAGGTTCATATGGTACAGAGAAGTAGTTATTTGACTGTGATTCTAAAGGTTGTAAGTGGCACCTTAGTATTGAGATTTGAACGCAGTTTTTTTTGCTTCAATTTTCTTTTCATGCTGCTGTGCTGCCTTCAAATTAAATTATGTAGCAGACCTAATCAAGGAATTTTTAGAGCTGTGAGTGACCATTAAGATGCTCTTCTGACCACAGGCAAGTCACTTAGCCTTGCTGAGCAATATAGCTTCATCACCTGTGCATTTGAGACTATGATATCTGTCAAATTGCTAAACTTACAGGACTATTGATTGAACGAGATGGGTGTGTATATAGAAAATACTTTGTGAACATTAATGTTTATATAAGTTTCTTTTCTGTTCTCCCACTTGTGATTTGTCTCCAAGTCAGACCTAGCAGTGATTGCACCATTGGCTCAGGATCACTGCTTTTGCTGAAAGGGAAATTAGAAGTTACCTAGTTCTGGGGTGGCTAGGTGGTACAGTGGATAGAACACTGGCCCTGGAGTCAGGAGTAGCTGATTTCAAATACAGCCTCAGACACTTAATAATTACCTAGCTGTGTGGTCTTGGGCAAGCCACTTAACCCCATTTGCCTTGCAAAAAAACCTAAAAAAAAGTTACCTAGTTTAGCCCTCAAAATTTGCAGATAAAGAAACCACCTCCCAGAGATATGAAGAGTTTGACTCAAGAGCCTTAGGGTATCTAGAGCAAGGGGAGTATAAGAATCATATAAGGAAGGAATATAGAGAATCTATATTTCTGCAGAAAGCTTTTTGGGTCCCCATCTCTTAAACCAGTGTATTATACGTAAGACTTTGCATGTGTATGACCATCTGCACAAGCTGTCCACACACATTCATACCAATTCCCTTTGGATACTTTCTAATACTCCTTCCCAACTTCCAACAGCCTCCATGAGGGCAGCTTCCTCTCTATCCCATGTCCCCTTCCTGCTGCCTGGCATCCAGCCTCCTGAAGTGTCTTTAGTCCCTGGACACCCCCCCCCCCCACCTTTCTTGATACAATTTAGGCAGGAAGCCCTGGGCATCAAGCCAGCTCCACCTCCCTTATCCTCTCCTCCCCTTCTTCCACCAGCCCCACCTCCTGTCTGAGTTGCTGCCATCCCTGGAGCGTGCCAGTTCCACCCCCTTCAGAGAGGGTTTTCCCAGATGATCTGACTCTGGTGATCCGGCTCTCTGCCCTGGGCCAAGGTCCAGAGATTGCCACCCCCCCCCCCCATACTTCTGTACCATAAAAGGGAGAAGAATAGCAAAGAAATGACTTGATTACTCAATTAAAAATAAAAGAAGCTAAGACTGAAAATCATTTGCTTTCTTTCCCACCTGCTTGCTAGGAGAGATAGTGAGCTTTAATGTAAAGAGTACTAGCCTGGAAGGACACCTGAGTTCCTTTCTATGTTCTACTACTAATTAGCTATATTGTGACTTTAAGGAGAATCACTTCTAGACCTGTTTCCTCACCTGAAACACCTCTAAAATCACTTGCTTCCCATATTCTTATATAATTGGAGATAGGTTAGATGATATTTCTAAAGGTGGAGGAATTGGTAGAATTTAGGGTATAAGACAGTCCCAGTGGGTAAATTCTTCAGATAGTCACCAGTCTCAAATTTCTAACTAGTCATCAACTATGGGTGTTATGAATTGTATTGTCTCTGGCTTTGAATTCTAACTCTGCTAAATACTTTCTGTATTACCTTTTCCTTGTGCCTATGGCCTCATCTGTAACTAACTAATCTGTAACCTAATGAGGTTGGATTAGATAATCTGAGGTCCTTTTCAAGTCTAAAAGTATGATCTTCTGAGTTTTCCCTAGGGGATGCAGGACAACAAAATTAGACTTAGCCCACTCTCTATCTCTTAATAGAATATAGTGGGTAGGGAAACCTGGAGAGTTTCTACAGTTTGTGTGGGTGGATTATAAATAAGACTCCTTCTTTTTCATATCTTAATGGTGACTCCCTCTAAAAGAGTCCTTTCCCCACTAGATGTGGGTACCAGGTGGGAATATTTTCATTCTTAGTTGTTAGGACAACTCAAATTCATTCCTGCTCTTGAGCAGATAATTTATGTAGTTGGATAAATTAAATTAGGGAAACATCCAACAGCCATTTATTGAGTGTCTTTTATGGATGATACTGGTTTCAGACACTGGGGAAATAAAGATCAAAAAATAAAAATAATCCACCAAGAGTTTCTGATTAGCCATGATGAAAATATAAGGATGACTATTGAATATGGAGAGGCACAGTATCATTTCTCTGTTGGCAGATGTGGGAACTTTTGGATGCTTCTCAGATTCCTAGCACCATTTATGCATAATCCATAGCATTTTATCAGAGTGTCTGCTTTGCAAAAGGAATTTTTATAATTTTTTAATGTAAATTTCATTTTAAATTCTTTAAAGTTAAATTGCATGATGTGAATTTGTGAACTGTCTATATGTCCAAAACTTGATTCTTCTTGTATGCTTGAGGAATTTATGGTCTATACTATAATAGGTATGCAGATTAGTAGATATAAGTTAGCGAAACAGAGAAAAACATCAACTGGAATAGCTGCTAGTCCAGTTTGTGACATGGTGATTTAAGGGGGAATGAAATATAAATTAAGGCTGGAAAAGCAGATTGGAGCCAGACTGGCCATTGCAAAGTACAGCCTTTTGAAGATTTCTAATCAAGGAAGAGGACCTGGTTGAGTGAGAATGAGAAGGGGAATGGGGTGGGGAGGTCAACTAACTAAAGATTTGGTAATTGTTTGAATGGGAAGTTATGAGGGAAGGGGGGATGACCCTGAAGTGAACAGTCTTTAAATGACTGGGTAAATTGTATAGTGGTGCTTTAGAACAAATAGGAAATTAAAGGTGTGGGCTGGGTGAGAAGAATTGAATTTTGGACACTACAAACAGTTCTTACTTTATATAAATTCACATCATACACATTTGACTTTAAAGAATTCTAGGGGGCGGCTAGGTGGCACAGTGGATAGAGCCACCGGCCTTGGAGTCAGGAGCACCTGAGTTCAAATCCGCCCTCAGACACTTATTAATTACCTAGCTGTGTGGCCTTGGGCAAGCCACTTAACCCCATTGCCTTGCAAAAAAAACCAAAAAAGAATTCTAAAATAAATTTGCATTTAAAAAATTTCAAAAATTCCTTATGCAAATAAAATGGTATATGACAAGATACTGTACAACATGTATAAGTGGTGGTGGAAGCTGAGAACTGACCTACATCTGAGTCAGTTCCCACATATCTGTTTGACAAACATACACTTGAGGGGAAAAGTGAACCATTTCATAAGTTTGTCAATAGATATGAAAATGAAAATAATTAAAAAAGAGGAAAGAGGATAAAAATTTTCATTGATAGCACACAAGAACCTGGTCTTGCAGTATTGACACTGAACACCATAGTGAATAATGGTTTATGCACTGATTCATTCCTTAAGATGAGAAAGTTTTGTGATGATAATTACATTGCTTTCAAAATGCTACTTATTTTGGATAATGCCCTGGTCACCCTCCCCTCTAAAAAAAAAAGAGTAGATTGAGCCTTTTGGAGATGAGCATCTGATTGAGCTGCTAGCTTCAAAGAAGAAAAGGAAGCTTCCAAACTTGAGTTTGAACTGAAAAGATTCTAAATTAAAAAGGTTTGAAACAGTTGACAAAAGTATTTTGCTATTTGAATGAATTTTTCTTGTAACTGAAAAGTCCAAATAATTCAAAATTTTTAGTAACTCAAAAACTAATTGAGAACACATAAAGAGCAAAAGAAAATTATTGTTCAATTATCTCTTGATAGCTTCATAAAAAATTTAGTTTCCCAGTCAACTACCAGTGATAAAGGCTAGGTGAAATGGGTGGGATACTTATTGCACACACTTACGTTAGATTTACTTGACAGTATTGTGTATACTTCATCATAAACTGTATCTTTACATTTCATAATTCTGTTTATTATCATGGTACACTCTACATTTTAGTACATTTTATGACATGTATAAAATATTTTGTATACGCTTTTATCACAAGCTAACTGAAGTGAGTGGACAGTGACAAATTTGCATTAAACAAAAATCACTTTATACTGAGGGGTAGAATAGTTTGTAGAAATCAAGAGCTTATCTATATTGAGATTGAAATGCTGGTGCTACCTGGTAGATGTGTAGTTTTGCAGACTGAGGGCTATGAAGATCTTATGAAGGTCTTATGATGTCATTAGCAAAGAGATAAATTGAACCTATGGGAGGAGATGAAAAAAGGGAAAAAATATAAAGAGATCAAAGGACAGATATTATTTAATAAGAGAGGCTGGTCAATGGATAGAATTCATAAAGAAGGCAGTTAAAGAATGCTCAGTCAGGTAGAAGAACCTGAGGACAGAGGAGTGTTAAAAGATCCCAGTGTTCTTTGCACCATGGGTGGCACCATCTAAGGGATCATTTAGGTGCCATTATGGGCTAAGGAGCACAGATTTGAACCCAGATCATTGGAGTTTCAGATCAACTGCCTTATTTGACAGCTGAAGAAAACAAGATACATTGTGATAATGCCATCATAAGCAGCAGAACCGGTACTGAGCAGCAAGATTATTGAGGATGTGGCATGTAGTCTGATTATTCTGTTTGGAAAAGCTGACATTTGGTGGTCTACCTCTTGGTATTTAATTGTCCTGATCTGATTGGGGTGTGAACTTCATTTTACTTGAGAAGAAGATGCAATGATTCTTAATTAACAATAGACCCTTTTAAATGTTAAGCTAGAAAGTGGGAGCCAGATGAGCTTAGGAGAGTGACATTCTTTTTAAAGCATGAAGTGAGAGGGTGTTTCTAACTCCCCAGAAATACTAGCTAGCTGTCAGGTGTGTACTCTGCCCTCTCAAGAGGCCCCAGGCTAGTGAGATAGGACAGGTGTCCTGGGCAAAGGCCCCTCCCCCTCCCATGCATTCTAAAGTCTGCTCCCCTTCCCCATTTTCTCACCAACTAACTTGCAACCAGAGCCCTTAATGATAAAAACAAGATTGTTTCAGTAAAGGCCAATTGCTTAGGACTCACAATTCTAGTATATGATCATTCCAACCCTGAGAGGTACCTTTTTTTTTTTAAATTTTAGCAAGGCAGGTGGGGTTAAGTGGCTTGCCCAAGGCCACACAGCTAGGTAATCATCAAGTGTCTGAGGTCATATTTGAATTCAGGTCCTCCTGGCTCCAGGGCTGGTGCTCTATTCACTGAGCCACCTAGCCACCCCTAATAGGTACCTTTCCATAAGCTACAGAAAATGTGGAGCTTGCAAAGCAAGCTTATATAAAGAAAATTCCGGTGGGTTATTTAACCTATAGGAAAGCAACCTTTTTAGGCACTTTGAGCCATATTCATTTGTTATACATGCTAGATAACTCTTCAAGAGAGCAGGTTTGGTAGGACCTCTCTGTGGCAATACTTCATTAGTGTAGTTTGAATCACTATATTTATTCAGAATAAGAGAACATAGAATGTCAGAGCATAAAGGGACTATCTAGTCCACCCACCTCCCTTGGGAAGTCACATTGCTTAACAGATTAAAACTCACATGATCTAGCACAGGCTTCTTACATATTTGAAAGGAACACAATTGCATCTGTCTGACATCAAGGGAACAACTTCTTCAGCCTGTGACTGGAGTGGCATAATGAACGGGTAGGATGGATGTGATTGTTCAAGGTGCTTCCACTCTGAGGAACATTGCCAGACTATGGTATGGCCTCTATCCACAGAGAAGGCTGAGGATCTCCTGGTTCACTGACCTGGGCCTACCAGTCATTTAATATTTCTGAACCTCTCTTTTCTAAAGTAAAAGACTGAAACAGCTAGTAATACCAGTGGATAGAGTATTGACACTGGAGTTAGAGAGCTGAGTTCAAATCCAATTTAAGACATTAGTGTGGGGCAGCTAGGTGGTGCAGTGGATAGAGCACTGGCCTTGGAGTCAGGAGTACCTGAGTTCAAATCCGACCTCGGACACTTAATAATTACCTAGCTGTTTGGCCTTGGGCAAGTCATTTAACCCCATTGCCTTGGAAAAAAAAATCTAAAAAAAAAAGAAATTAGTGTGACTCTGGGCAAGTCACTTAATCCCAATTGTCTCAAAAAAAAAACCGAACAAAAATAAAGGAGAGGGGAAGGGAGAATCCATTTATTGCTTACAGTGTGCCAGGCAGTGGGATAAGTGCTGTACAAAAATCTTGAGAAATAAGTTTCCTCAATGGTGTCCTCTTCTAGCTATTGATATGAGAAGTCAAAAAACCTTTAAGATATGAACTTATAGAATTCTACAGTTCCCCCAAATTTACTTCTTGGTTTTTCATAATTCATTGTTTCTACTGGTTCCCCTTGCTATCAGATTCCCAAACTGGAGGTACAGAATTCTAGAATTCACTGTAGGGCCAATAGTTAGGACACTGAATATCCACCCCACTTATTATGATGAAACTAAGACCAAAAGAATTAACATGGTGGTGGTAGCTCCCCAAACCTGAGACCCAGCTCTCCTGCTAGATTTCTCCTACTCCAGAGCTCTTCCCCCTTCTATCCCTATCCCTATACCTGCAGGCCATCTGGAAGTTGCCCCAGACTGTCTTGAGGATGCCATCTACTGTTCTTGCCTGCCAAATTTCAAGAACTAATTCACTTGACTATAACCTGAAGTGGTCTGCTCAGAAGGAAGAAATCAAAATCCTGCCATAGCCCCTGAATGTTTGTCAACCCACATTGGTTAGGTTCTTAGAGCATTATATTTAATACATTGTATCAAAAATAAGAGAAAGTTGAGAAAGCTTAGAGTTTGTAATGTTGACCTGCTTGTCCTTTAGTAACATTATTGCAGTAGTAATATTATGCTTTTACTACATTTGTAACCTTCAACTCTTTGGAATTAGAGTTTCTTTTTCCTTGCTTTCACTGAATTTACTGACTAGCCTATGCGGTTTGTTGACCTTCTCTTTACAATCTCTTTGATTTGAGGTTTTTATTTTTTGAGAGGAAAGGGTCTGGATTTCCTTGTTTGATGTTGGAGGGTAGAATTGAAAATTCAGTTGGGGATACTGAGAATGTGTTATCAGGGCAGGGTGTGTACCCAGGAGGGGCGGGTGGGGCCCTGCCTATCCAAATGGGGGAGGGGAGGTTTGGGTTCTTTCATTGGATGGGTTGTTCTGTTCTCCCACCCCCCCTTCTAGGGACTGGGACATTCCTGACATTCCAGACAATCTCAAAGCCAATGCTTTCAGGATGTGAATTAACATCCCAAGTAGAGATTTGATTTCACCACTGCCTTACCTCCCCATCCTATTCCCCCCCCCCCATCTCTTAACCAACCTATGGGAAAAGAAAACCCCTGGAGGGGAGACATCATGGGAGCAAATGGACTCTGGTGTGACCTTTGACATGTTTAGACAAAGGATAACCATTTGTTATTTTGTCCCTATTTAAATTTCTAGAGAAGCTGAAGAGCTCTGGGCCCTGGTGATAGATAGCCCCTGGTACTTCTGGGAACTAAATCAGACTCCATAATGGGGACTTGGTCTGGGAGAGTTTGGGGAGAGCCAAAGATTTTGGGCACTTTAAGCTAGGGGTATTAGGATCTTCTTAATTCCAGTCCTATCACCAATTCTTTCATGTGATTATTGGCTCTGGCCCTCAGTTTTCTTCTGGTTGATTGGGTATATTTAGTCATGAACATAATGTTTATATTAGAATTGTGTATTGTCAAATTTGCCTAATAGTGTAGACACGATTTAACTCAGTTGAATTTACTCAATATTTAGGTGTCATTTTTTGGAGGATAGAATGTTTGGTTTATAGGATCATAAAGATGGAAAGGATTGTAGACCATTTTTTGAATCTATCCTTCATCAGGCAGAGGGGTAGGATTCATCATCTGGTCTTTTGGAATTATGATTGGTCATTATATTGATTAGAGTTGAAACTTTCAACATTGTTTCTTTTTTACTATATCATTTGTTATCTGCTACTTACTATAATATTCTATTATATTCATATACCATAATTTGTTGAGCCATTCCTCCATTTCTAGGACTTTACCTCTACACAAAGAACTACTATTCATACATCAGGGTCTTTCTCCTGCTTTTCTGATCTCTGATTCTCTAGGCTATTGACATACATACATACACACACACACACACACACACACACAAACACACCCACCCAGTTTTAACTGGGTCAAAAATTGTACACTGTCTCCCTCAATTTCTGGATATGAAAACTTTAGAAGGTATGTATGGTAATTATGGCTCAATTTCCTGTTAGATATTGGTGAATTATCCAGACTTTGGGGTTTTCCTAGACAAAAAGCAAATTCTCTTGGGGGAATCTAGTTGTGCTAAGCCCTGGAGATTCTAATGTAGGCCACCTGAGACCCCCCCCCCCCTTATCTTCCTTGCATTCCTTTTTCCTGAGGAAAGACTCCTCAGAGAAGAATACTTTTGGACTCCTGTGGTTGTCAGAGTAAATTGATACATCCATAGTCAGGAAACGGTTGTGTTGATTTGATGGCTACTGGAATTATTTCTTTTGATTTCTTCTCCCCTAAGATTATAATATTACTCCATTATCTCAGTAGAGAGGCCTCCAGAATCTTTTCCCTATCTTTTTTTCTCTCTTTAACATCAAAGGCTTGGGATTTGAACTGAGGTCCCAGGTTCAGTCTGTAGGATTTTTCTCTGTGATGTTGAGTAATTTGTCCAGGTTCATAGCATCATAGATTAGAGCTTGAAGGGATTTTAGAGGTCATTGTAGAACAACTCCTCCATTTTATAGATGAGAAAACTGAGGCATAAGAAGGCTACATTCAGATAATAAAACAATATGTAACCCCAAATTTTAAAATTCTAAATTCAGTACATTTTCTGCTGAATATTCATGACCATGATCTTGACCTCCTTGTGTATTAACAAAATTAACAAGATGCAGTCATAAAGCAAGCATTAATATCTGCTGCTTCCTTGACTAAAATCAGAGTTCTGCTGTTCCCTCCTAGAGAGGGCTTCATTCTTATCTTTCTTTGAATGTCCAAAGTGACTCTGATCTTTGCTTTCACTTCTTACAGGAACTAGAGAAAATTGAGAGCTGGTAAATGACTTCAGCAAAGGAGGAATATTTTGACTTTTGGGCAATGAGTGCTTGCTGAATGAATAGACATGGCTCCTGGGTTCTGGGTAACCATAGCAAAAGGACATAAAGAACCTAAGAAGACAGCTAGGCAAAAGTTTGGTTAGCTAACGTAATTTGTTATATGTAAACCTGGCAGCCAGTGCATTCATTGTATTGACTGGTGTAGACTTCATTTACCCATGTCACCAAGAAAGTCAGCCTCTCTGGGTCATAGTTTCCTCTTTTGTAAAATGAAGAAATTTTAGATCAAGTACCCACTATGAGTAGGGTGAAGAGGGGAAGAAGTATAGTACAAAATGTTAAAGGAGTTTGCATTCTCTTGATATTTAGGGAGGAGAGTGAGGTGGGAATGGTGGGAAGTAGTTCTCTTAGAGATTGCTACCAAGAGAAAGAAATGGGTGTGTGGGGAGAAAATGAAACTGTAAGCTCCCTTCTGATGGCTAAGCTGATTCCCTAAATCTATAATTCTGTTGATAATCCCATACTAGAAAAGTAGAGAAGTTCTCTGTTAGAGAATTTCTGAGATTCTACATGTGACCCTTTCTTAGATCTTCAAACTCCAGTCCTATATCCATAGTACTGAGATCTATAGGATCAAAGATTTAGAATTGAAAGATATCTCTTGGATATATTTTATAGATGGAAAAACTGAGACTCAGAATTTGACTTGGCTAAGGGTATACAGAAATGAGTAGAGATTTGAACTTGTATACTCTGGTTCTAAACTGAGTGCTTTCTACTACTCCATTATGTTGATACTATGAAAAGTTGGGGTAGTGTCTTTTTTGTCCTTTGAGAAATAGCTGTGAGTAGGTTAACCTTGAAAGATGGGGATTAAGGTTTTGTAGTGGTATCCATGATATGTATGTGGTTAATGTGGTTAATAGAAATGGCAGTTCCATAGCAGTAATTGGAAAGAACAAAAAGATGAAAGTGAAAGATATAATTATCTTTGCTGACCCATAAAAAGAGCTGAAGAATGGTAACACCCCTCCCCACCTTCCAGAGGTGTGGGTACTGGGCGATGAGGAATATTAAATATAATAATACTGGATATTTTTGATGTATTGGTTGGTTTGAATCTCTTTTTCCTTTATGGTTTACTTTTGTTTTTGCAAGGCAATAGGGTTAAGTGACTTGCCAAAGGTCACATAGCTAGGTAATTATTAAGTGTCTGAGTATGGATTTGAACTCAGGTCCTCCTGACTCCAGGGCTCTATCCACTGTACTACCCATCTTCCCCTTGGTTTACTTTTTACAATTTGTTTCAATGATTCCCTCATTAAGCAGGGAGGAAAGGGGGAAATATTTTTAAAACGAAACTGATGTTGAAACATAAGTCAAGAAGAATTTTAATGGCAATGCCACTGGTTGTCTTGGCCTCTAGATAATTGTCTGGGTGTGAATGACTATTTCTCTTTCCATTTCAGGAGCCGGAAAATTCAGATTCGAAATATCCCACCCCAGCTTAGATGGGAGGTAAGTGTCTTTCAGGGGACCCTCAGGATGGGGAGGAGGAAGAGCAGCTGCTTTTACTGGAGAGAGAAATTCCCTGGGAGGTATATAGAAAGAAAGCACATGTCATTCAAAGTGTGCAGATTGAATAGGGAGGAGGGAAGGTATTCCCAGCTGCTTCTTCATAGTGGGTGTGGAGCAGGATGATCTTTAAGGGAGGAGGTTTCTCATCCTAGAACCTGGGTGACTAGCACTGTGTTGAGAGATTCTGAACCGCTTCTCCAGACCAGGGCTCAGTCTGCAGCAGCAACATCATTGCTGGCATTTATAGTGTATCTGCTATGTGCCAGCTACTTTGCTAAGCACCTCATTTTATCCTCACAACAACCTTGGGAGATATTATTATCTGCATTTTACAGTTGAAGAAACCAAAACAAAAAGATGTTAAATGATTTGCCTAGGGTCACAGAGTTAGTAGGTGCCTTTTTTTGGTTCTTCTTTTCTCTCAACTCCTCAGCATTCTATGACCTCTATTCCTAGCTCCTCATTAATCACTTTCTGATTGTCTTTGTGGTGAGAGGAGGCAAAATTGGGCTTATGAAATGAATGTCATGCCTGGGAGCATTGAAAGTTGCAAAATTATCTTCTCATAAACATCAGTTTGTTTTCCCTTAACTGTGAAATTAGTAATTTTCTCTATTGCTGAGTATACTTTGATAGTCCAGGGCTCCCTCTTGGCATTAAATAAAAGAATCTTAAAAATTGGAAGTGACCTTAGAAGTCAACTAGTTCAATTTATACCTAACAGATATCCATTTTGGGGGGCAAGAGTCCTATAGTAGCTTCTAGTGCAAATTCAGATGTAAGAAAGGTAGCAGTTCCTACCTTCAGGCAGATTCCAGTCATAAATTATGCCTGGGACACTGAAATAGGATGCCTATACCAGAGATATACATGCTCTTTTACAAAAGTATTTCCAGCTGCTATGAGTCATACATAAAAATATGGCCAGCAAGCTTTGTCAAATCATGTGTCTCCACATTTTTGGAGGCAATACAGGTTGGAAAACAACCAGCTTTCATCACAGTTTTGTTCTCTTAAGGACTGAAACAATAATGGGATAACTTTCCCCCAACTGGTCTGACCCATCACCTAGGTCAATGGGTAGACTAGAATATCCAGATGTTCCTTTTTTAATTTTCTGTTCCTTTTCACCATCACTGTCAAAAGGTTAATAGATTCTGAGGCAGATGGTAGAGCTGTAGAGAGAACATTGGCTCTGGAGTTAAGAAGACCCAAGTTTAAATCCAATCTCAAAACACTAGATGTGTGATCCTAGACATATCACTTAAACCTCTGTCTCAGTATCCTCATTTGTAAACTGAGGATAATAAAAGCATCTCCCTTGGAGGGTTATAATTGTAAAGTTCTCTAAAGAGGGCCTTGCAGATAGTAGACACTATATAAATTATTGTTTTTATTACTATCATCATCATCATCACTACTATTCTAATTTAGCCCTGCCCCCACACACCCACCTTAGTTCTTCAAGATTCTCTGGATATTTCTCAAATGGTCTCTAAGAAAGCAGGGGCTTTCATAGAGAATGAAAGCATCTTGAGGGTAATGACTGTTTAGTTTTTATTTTTGTATTTCTCACCAGTGCCTGGTACTGTATTCAGCACAAAATAGGACCTTAAATGTTTGTTCAGTTAATTGAAGTGAAGCTTGAGGATGATTGGAATGGTGTGGGCCATGGACCCTTTCTGTGCTTTTACAGGTGTTGGACAGCCTGCTGGCTCAGTATGGCACAGTAGAGAGCTGTGAGCAAGGTAAGAGGATGAGACACAAACAAGATGGTCTTTGAGAAATCAACTGGCCCTTCTATGGTCATGAAAATAACTGAACTTCACAGAAAAGATCTTTTCAAAAATTCATAAAAACAAGAAAGGGCAGGGTAAGAGAGCAAGAGGCTCAGATGGAGAGTTAAGTGACTTGGGAACTGGCTCTGATCCTGCCATGAAACTCACCTTAATAAAGTGACTTCTGGTCTTCATTTTCTTCCACAATAAAATGTAGGAATTAGATTAGAACAAGACTCCTTTGGCATACTGAAGTCTCTGAACCTCCTTACAGAATAAGGCTTTTAAATATATAAAATAAAATGTATAGAATTTCTAAGGAAACCATTTATTTATGTTTATTTTTCCTATTTCATGTTATGAGTTTTTCCAGCATTCAACTGCTTGCATATTTAGAAGTACACATTTTTCTCCACCCTACCTTCCCACCCTTGTCCTTGTGGTGAGTAGTCTAGTAAAAGTTGTTCATATACATTTGTGTTTAATAGATTTATATTAGTCATTTTGTGTTTGAGCAATTAGGATTAAGGGAAAAGAAAGAAAACCATGGGATAGGAAGGAAAAAAATGATTTTTAAAAAAAAGGGGACATATTATCCATTCAGATTCCATTGGGTTTTTTTGGTTTGTTTTTTTGTTTCCCTCTGGATGAAGATGGCCTGGTCCATAACAGATTCCCCCAGAGTTGTCCTAGAACTCTGAATTGTGCATCTAACCATAGTTGGTCTATCCTCAATGATATTCTTTTTTTTTTAGGTTTATGCAAGGCAATGGGGTTAAGTGGCTTGCCCAAGGCCACACAGCTAGGTAATTATTGTCTGAGGTTGGATTTGAACTCAGGTACTCCTGACTCCAAGGCCAGTGCTTTATCCACTGCACCACCTATCAACCCAGACAATAATATTCTTAATGTGTATAATGTTCCCCTAGGGAAATCATTTATTTTGAAATGGAGATAAACATTTTTGAAGAAGTCCACTGAGCCCTGGTTAAATTAACCCTGTATTGAATGGTCCCTGAAGTTCTTTTCATTTTTTTTGGTTTCCATGAAGAATGTTCTAACTAATATATGAATTTCAGTCATATAAAACAAAGGAGTGAAGGCTTTTATTCCCTCTTTGAGGATGTCAAACACTTCAGATCCTTAATGGGCTATGGCCAGTCTAGGTCACCATAATTCCATTAAAAACACCAAAAAGGGGGCAGCTAGGTGGCACTGTGAATAGAGCACCGGCCCTGGAGTCAGGAGGACTTAAGTACAAATCTGTCCTCAGACACTTAATAATTACCTAGCTTTGTGACCTTAGGCAAGTCACTTAACCCTATTGCCTTGCAAAAAGCAAAAACAAAACAAAAGCAAAAACACCAAAAAGATAATATAAATCCTGGGGAGCTTTCCAGAGACTGATGACCCAAATATGGAAACTAGATGGAAAAAAAGTTAATGGAACTGTTTACCTTGTAGGAGGAAAAGGCAACTTTCAAGTGATTTAATTGAAATATGGATTAGTTTATTATTCATATGTCCAAACATTTATGAGATTACTAGATTGTAAACTCCTTGAGAACAAGGACTATTATCTCCACCAAATTATTAATCAATTGTTTAGTGATTAATAATAATATTTATCTTTATGGAATTGTGTGTTTATGAAGGGAGGAGTTATTACAGAATAACAGAATTGGAAAGTTGACTGTATCCTCAATGGTCATCTAGTTCCTTCTACACATGGAAAGTATCCCCTCTATAATATACCTGATGAATAGTCTTCTACCTTCTACCTGAAGAACTATACCCCAGCCCCAAAGAGGGGGACCTGCAAGGTTTTAGGACTTCAGCTTTCTCTTCTATATAAGAAGGGGATTGTCCCAGGGATCTTTGATTCCCCTCCTTCCCCTGGTTTTGTGACCTTAAGTTAGACATTGTCAGAGAGAGAAGAAACTAGCATGGACACCTATTTAATAAGTGACTTGTGAAATCACTTGTCCTTAGAGATCTGATTATAGAGAATAGGCAGTCAGTCACCTGCCCAGCATAAGCTATATATTATACTTGGCTGGAAGCAGGGGGCTGGACCAGAACTTGGGGAACTCTTTTCTTGCAATTAAGCCTTTATCAGAAATAACTGTGATGAAGCTCACATCCTAGAATAATCATGCTGTCCAGCATTGTTCATAGTCTGTCCTAACAAATCACTTTGGGCTTGACTAGACAAGCAGGGTTAAGCAGGTGACTTGAAGAGCCAGCAGAGAGTTTCACTAGTAGAGTTTGGGATTTATTGCTGTAGTTAGCAATGGAGATTACATTTGTTTTTGTAATTAAGAATGGATTATTTACATTTTAAAATAAACTCTCTAACATTCGGACTGGCCAGTGGTTAGTTTGTTGGGCTTTTGTCTAGGATGCCTTCTAGAGAATCAGGCCCCTTTATTTTATCAGATCAGTTTCAATGCTCCTATCTACATAGGTAGGAGTCATTCAACATTCCAGCATATGAGATAGAATACGATTTGAAGATTTTGCTTGAGAGGATTGGATTTTATCCAGGGTTTTCCCTCAGTGTTCCCACACGAGTTTATCACTTAACCTGTCCTAGAACAGTGAAATAAGAAAGACAATTTTTAAAAAGCAAGCTGGAGGGTAAATTTACACAAATCTCTTGAAAAAGTGAGTTTGGTAGCAGCAACAGTTGGCCTGTAAGTCACAACTTTGGGAGACTTTTATGATGAGAGCTTTCTTCCTCTCTTAATAAGAACTAGGTTTTTTTTTAAACTTTGGAAAAGGGGTGGGGAATGGGTAGCTCCCTAACTCTGACTCTGACTTATGTTTTCTCCTCTAGTAAACACCGAGAGTGAGACTGCAGTGGTGAATGTTACTTATTCCAACCGGGAACAGACCCGGCAGTAAGTTAGCTGGGAGATGGATGATACTGAGGGAGGTTTGGAGGTTGGAAGTACTACTCTAAGGAAGAAGATATTAACTTGTGTACTTTGTGTTTCATTGGGTTGCTGTGTATTTTGGAAGCCTTTAGATGCTATATGAAAACGTGCAATAGTTGTGATTTGTTATTATCTGTACCTTAAACCTCTTGAGTATCCCCAATTTTCTTTTTTTTTTGAGTTTTAAATAATAGTTATTTTCCCCTAATTATGTAAAAACATTTTAACATTTTTTAAAAGTTCTGAATTCCAAATTCTATCCCTCCTTCCCTCTCCTCCCCTCCCCCTTTTTGAGTTTTAAGTAATCTGACATAGGTTTATATATATTTAATCATGAAAATATTTCCATATTATTCATTTTGTGCAAGAAAACTTTTTAAAAAACAAAGTGAAAAAGCTATGCTTTAGTTCATTTTCAGATGATACCAGTTCTTTTTTCTGGAAGCAGATAGGATTTTTCATCATGAATCCTTTGGAGTTGCTTTGAATCATTGAATTGTTAAGAATATATATGAGTCATTCACAAGTCTTCATACAATATTGCTGTTACTCTAAACTTTGTTCTCCTGGTTCTGCTCTTCACTTTGTATCAGTTCATATTGCCTTTCCAGTTTTTTTCTGAAAGCATCCTGTTTGTCATTTCTTATTTCATGGTAATATTCTTTTACAATCATATACCAGAATTCTCCAGTTGATGGATGTCCCCTGAATTTCTAATTCTTAGCTATCACAAAGTGTTGCTATATTTTTGTAAAAATAGGTTCTTCTCCCTTTCCTTCCCTTAAAAAAATAAATCTCTTGGATACAGACTTTGTAATGGTTCGGCTGAATCAAAGATTATGCAATTTTTAAATCCTTTGGACATAGCTCCAAATTACTCTCTAAAATGGTTGGATCAATGAAAAAGGGTAAAAATATTGCTTGTATAAAAATATTCATAGCAGCCCTGTTTGTGGTGGTAAAGAATTAGAAATTGTGCGAATGTTCATCAATTGGACTGAGCAAATTGTGGTATATGTATGTTATGTAACACTATTGTTCCGTTAGAAACCAGGAGGGATGGGAATTGAGAGAAGCCTGGAAGGATTTGCATGAACTGATGCTGAGTGAGAGGAGCAGAACCAGAAGAACATTGTACACTGTAACAGCAACATGGGGGTGATGATCCATCTTAATGGACTCTCTTCATCAGTGCAACAATCAGGGACAATTTTGGGAAATCTGCAATGGAGTTTTCCCACATTCTCTCCAACATTTAGAATTTTCCTTTTTTCCCCACATTAACTAATCTGATAGATGTGAGTGTGACCCTAGTTTTCCATTTGAAGTAGAGGGAAAACAAGAGATAGAAACCTCTTACGATTAATTGATAGGTGTGGGGGTGTGGGGTCAGGTTCCCAAAGATGTACTGGAACCTACTGAGAGGCAATTGGTCTCTGGAGTTCAGCCTGGTTGCTTAAATTGTCCAACCCAAAGGTTCTTTGCTAGGTCAATGGCTCCATCTGTTGGTCAAAAGAAGAACCTACCTCCTTTCTTTGGGAAATCAGGCATCCCCAGAGATCATAGGCATTTTACATATAAGTCAATGTCCTCACTGCAGGTGTCTTTTGAAGATCTTTGACTTACTTTCTATTTTGTGTGTGTGTATGTGTAGAGACTTATCTTTTATTTAACTTTTTTTTTCTTTTGCAAGGCAATGGGGTTAAATGGCTTGCCCAAGGCCACAAAGCTAGGTAATTATTAAGTGTCTGAGACCAGTTTTGAACTTAGGTATTCCTAACTCTAGGGCTGGTGTCTGTCCACTGTGTCACCTAGCCGCTCCTTTTTTTAACTTTTAAGTCACTGAAATTTGGAATCTCCAGCAGTGGTTATCCAATTTAAACCATTTTAAACCACTTGCCTTCATTTTAAACCTCTTTGCCATTTCCTATTTTTTATGTCATCCTCATTGAAGAGCAAGATAGGGGCTGTTCTTTTTCCTGGCTCCTCATGCTGTTGCTAGGAGGCACATTGGATAAAATTCTCCCTACCATGATTTCTATCTAAGCCATTCTGCAGTTCCTTTGCGTTATTAATTTCTGGATCCACAAAAATGCTACAAGTTACTCTTAACATTTTTGTTCTCCTTGTCTTAGGAGTCCCTTTTCCTACTTGGCTCTGCTCTTCAAAGCTCATGGCCCCTAAGAAACCTTCCTTAGAAAATCCTGAATGATCACTTTTTTGTTCCCTGTACCCCTTCAACATGTGTAATACTTAGTCCCAAATTATGCCAAACTATATTTTGCACTGACTGCTAAATTAATGTTCTATCTCAAATTTACCAGAGAGTCTTCCTCTTTTACATTTCATATTTCTAGTACCTTGTCCCATTTTGTACTTTGCTAGAGAGGATTGTAGAAATTGTATTTGCTTGGGGTTTGTGTTTTGTGTTTAAACTTGAGTAAGTCATATGCCATTAATTAGATATTATTCTGGGCCTCTCTAGTTGTCTCAGCTTTTACTAAGCATATAGTAATCATTTACTAAATTTTTGTTGATTGAGTGAATCATTAAAGCTGATCTCTTAGGTCTTTTCCAATTCTAAAATTCTCTATTGTTGTTCCCTAACTGGACTCTGATCAATTCAGAATTTTAGGCTCCTTTTCATTCTCTTTCTTCCTGCCAAATTATAATATCATATGTGTAATTCTCAAAATTAAAATGTCTTCCTTGTTTCAAACTAACATGTCTGTCACATCTCAATCTGCATCAGATGGGATTTAATTCTTTAAGGGAAGATGGGACTTAGTTCAGATTGAAGGATCCTTTAGGATGGTGATTATGTCTCTACCCTTACCCTGGGTAATGCCTGAAATTCTGAATCATAATTTTTTTTATTAATTTTAGACTAGAAGACCTCCAACTGTGGGAATTATTAGTACTTCCATGACATTTCTCCAGTGCCAAGTACAGCATATACTCTCAATTTTATTTTGAGGCTTCTGCTGATTACATGAAATACTATCTTTTCTTCTACTCACAGAGCCATCATGAAGTTGAATGGCCACCAGCTGGAGAACCACTCACTGAAGGTCTCTTACATCCCAGATGAGCAGATGGCTCAAGGTCCTGAGAATGGCCGCCGAGGAGGCTTTAATTCCCGGGGTCAACCCCGCCAGGGCTCACCTGTGGTGGCAGGTGCTCCCTCCAAACAACAGCCAGTGGATATTCCCCTGAGGCTCCTGGTGCCCACCCAGTATGTGGGTGCCATCATTGGCAAGGAAGGAGCCACCATCCGTAACATTACCAAACAGACCCAGTCTAAGTGAGTATATTTATATATATGATGGGAGGATTGGGTTGTGGGACATAGAGAAGTAATGACTTTGAAAATCCTGGTGGGGTTAGGGGAGATGAAAGGGATAAATGTTAGCGATCTGATTCCTCACTTCCAATAAGTGAGTTCAGTGTCACTATCTTTTCCTCAAAGTTTCTCATTCTATAAAAATCAGATCAGGAGAGAGGAAGTGGGGGGGTGGGGGTGGGGGTGGAGGCAGGAAATGAAAATAACTCAGTTACATGATTGCAACTAATGTCAAGGGAGGTGGTACCATACTCTAAGACATCTGCCTTTTTAGCTCTTCTGGACTGCATCCCCCCCCCCCATAAAAAAAAACTTGTTAAGGGCCACATATAGAATTTACTACTTATTTATGACTACAATGTATCTATTACCAATGAATATAATGATAAAAATGTAATTAGACTGACCTCAAAGAGTTGGACACACTTGCTTTAAGACATCACTAAACAGGACCTAAGTGTGTGAGAGTACTTTGATAAGGATGCTTCCAATTTAGATACTATGATTCTATAAACTGAATAGAACCCAGAAGCTGGCTATCCTAGTTAAGGATTAGATCCATTGATAGAGGGCAAAATAGCTCCATAAATTTCAGTATATGAAAACAAAGTTGTGAGTTTCTTTTTCTTTTTATGTTCACAAACTGGTCCTCCTATCCCCCAGGTTAAGAATTTCTGTTTTAGGGCCATCAATGTGTTAACTCTCATTAAAACACTCAGCTGGGACAGTGTAATAATCTCTTTAATTTCTCAATCCTCAGAATTGATGTTCACCGAAAGGAGAATGCTGGAGCAGCTGAGAAGGCCATCAGCATTCATTCTACCCCAGAAGGGTGCTCTTCTGCTTGCAAGATGATTCTGGAAATCATGCAGAAAGAAGCAAAAGATACAAAGACGTAAAGCTATTACTCTTGCTTTTCCCTCTCCCAAACCAATGTCCATTGACCCTGATCTGTGATGCAGATCATCTCCATCCTCCTGGGATGTCTTTTCTTATTGCTTAATATTCTATTACATTCACTTACCAAAGGTTTTTTGATTGTTTCATTACCATTGTGCAGTTAATTGAAAGATTAACTAAACCGTGTCATCATGAAGAGAAATTCGAGGCTATTTTGGCGTATGTTGGACTTTTGTTTGGATCATTAGGTCACTTTTATGGTGGAATTCCACAGCTCAAATCAGTTGGTCAATAAGTATTATGAAGCTCCCCAACCTGGGTCAAGTCCTATGCTAAGCCTGGAGATGGAAAGAAAAGGGAGAAAAAAACTCTTAAGGAGTTTATAGTATAATAGTGCAAACATCATGAAAACAATTATGTACAAAGGAAGACAAATACAGGATAAATTAGAGATAAATAGAACAAAAACACTAGCATTACAAAGGACCAGGAAAAAATTGTTGTAGAAGGTGGGATTGTAGTTGATTTGAGGAGGAAGCTAGGAGGGGTGGCTAGGTGGTGCAGTGGATAGAGCACCAACCTTGGAGTCAGGAGTACCTGGTTTCAAATCCGACCTCAGACACTTAATAATTACTTAGCCATGTGTCCTTGGGCAAGCCATTTAACCCCATTGCCCTGAAAAAAAAAATCTTAAAAAAAAAAGAGAGAGAAGAAGCTAGGAGATGAAAAGGAAAGGATTCCAGATAGATGCATAATCAGTGGAAGTTTATGTATCAGAAGATTATGAAGCCATTATAAATATAGAGCTTGTTCAAGATACAGGGCGGCGGGGGGGGGGGTAAGATAGAAGAAGATTGGAAGTGTAGGGGTGTGCCAGATGTCAAAGGACTTTGCATACACCTAACAGAATTTTATTTATCTTGGAGGTAATAGGGGAGACACAGGAATGTGTCTTTGTGTGTCTGTTAGACAAAAACAGAAACATGGTCAGACCTGAGCTTTAAGAAGATCACTATGACATTTGAATAGAGGATGCATTGGAGTGGGGAGAGGATTGAGGCTATCCAGCAGTGATTGTGATAGTTCAGATGTGAGGTAATGAGAGCTTGTATCAGGATGGAGCAAGATCACAGAAAAGAATGAGGCATATGTGAGAATTTACTAGATTAAAGTTGACAGGACTTGGCAACAGATTAGGAGTGGAACTGTGAGAGAGTAAGGAATTGAGGATGACACTTGCATTGTGGGGCCTAATGCCTGAGAAATATGGTAGTACCTTTAATTGTAATAGAGAACTTTAGGAAGGGTACGAGTTTGAAGGGAAAGATGATGAGTTCTGCTTTAGACTTGTGCTTGATAGCATCCAGTAGGTAACTATAGGTAGTTCTATGTGTAGTCTGGAGGTTAGGGAAATAGATTAGGGTTGTATATGAACATCTGAGAATCATTAGCATAGAGATGGTAATTAAACCATTACCAAATAAGATAGTGGAGAGGGAGAAAAGAGAAAGGCTCAGGAGAGAGTTCTGTGAAATTCCTCACAACTTTGCCTGGATGAAAATCCAGCAAAAGAAGACTGAGGAGAGGAGGAAGACCAAGAGAGAAATGTGCCACAAAACTGAGAAGAGTATCAAGGAGGAGAGGGGTTTATCCACAGTGTCAGGGGCTGCAGAGATCAAGGAAGATGAGGATTGAAAAAAGGCCATTTAATTTTGCAATTAAATCACTGGTATCGCTTCTTGACCTTTTGGCTAAGATCAAGTGAAGAAATCACTGGTAACTTTGGAGAAAACATTTGCAGTTGATTGATAGTAGATTGAAGCCAGATTTATAGAGTTGAAAAGACAGGGAAAGGAAAGGAGGCAGCAAATATAGGTGGCCTCTTCAAGGGGTCAAGCTGCAGAAGGGAAGAGAGTTGTAGGCTAATAGCTAGTAAGATTGGTATAGGTTTTTGGACAATGGGGGGAGACATGGACATGTTTGTAGGCAGTTGGAAGATGAGTGAGATAGTAGGGATGAGAGAGGCAGCAATCATATTGGAGAAGACAAAATTGAATGGGATCATTTGTGCAAATAAGAAAGGTTTTCCTTTGGCAAGAAAAACAGAACATTATATGAATCAGGTGAAGGAGAAGAAAGTAGAAGAAGGCATTTGAAGAATATGAGATGTAAAGAGAGAGAGATCTCATTGAATGACCTAAATTTTTTATTCTTCAATAAAATTTGAGGCAAAGTTCTTGGTTGAGAAGGTGATAAGAAGAGGAACCATGGAAGGTTTAAGGGGAGATAAAAAGTTTTGAGAGAGGCCACTCTGATGAATGGAATAATGAATCCACTAGGGAGGTTTAAAAGGATTGTAAGGAACTCAGTCCATAATTTTTTTCCAATAAAAGTGAAGGCACTCGTGGGAAGCAGAGGACCTGTATTCGGATTTCACCTCCAATCCTTCGATATTAAACTTGTGTTTTAAGTTTGGTGAAATCACTTAATCTTCATCAATCTTGATGACCTCATGTAAAAACATAGAGATTGGGTCCAGGTAGTCAGAATCAGGTTGAATGCATCTAATTCCATATCCATTATCTTTTGTTGTCTTTGCCAATCAACATATTTTCATGGTGTCATTTGTAGTTTACAATGCTTCTTGAAGACAGTTCATGTCTTTTAATGAATTATGGAGAAGGAAATATTTGCGTCAACTCTCAGTGTATTTTATTTTATTTTATTATTTTATTTTATTTTTTTAGGTTTTTGCAAGGCAAACAGGGTTAAGTGGCTTGCCCAAGGCCACACAGCTAGGTAATTATTAAGTGTCTGAGACCAGATTTGAATCCAGGTACTCCTTACTTCAAGGCCAGTGCTTTATCCACTACGCCACCTAGCTGCCCTTCAGTGTATTTTAGATATCAGACTTAACAATTTTTTCAGTGATATCAATATTTTTTCTCTATCATTTCTCTTTGGATATATCATTGATTTTATTTGTGTAAAGCTTTTTAATTTTATGTAGCCAAAATAGTTTATTTTTCTCTTATGATCTTTACTATCCTTTTATTTTCAGCTGCCCTATACTCAACACTCCCTCTACTATACAAAGTTATTCAAATAAACATACATTAAGTGTGTCTCTTATGCAAAATGATATACATATCAAAATATAAACAGTGCTGAAGAAATGTATTATTTTCAGACTCTTGCTAGTTGTATGACCCTGGGAAAGTCAGGTAACTGTTCTGAAATCTCAGGTTTCCTCTTTTATAAAATGGGAGCTGTTAGCAGCTAGAAAACAAGACTGTTGAATCAAATGAGATAACACATATCTAAGACATTCTACCAATATTAAATTGTTATCTAAACATGAGTAGTTAAGATTTTGATTGAGGATAAAAAGATTGAGACAGGGCTTTTGAAGACTTCCTCTTCAAGAGGGACAAAATTCTTCTACTTGAAAGATATTGGGGAGGTGAAGGCTGAATTTGGATTGAACCATGAAGATATGAGCAAATGAATAGTTTGAGGACCTAGTCTCATGGTTAGGTTATGACAAAATTTTATATCATTGGATATAGGGGTTATGACAATATAAATATGACAGAATTGACATTGGATATAAGGGTTATGATAGAATCTTATATCATTGGATATACTTGTAGTAGAAATTGCCTTTTGTGTCATCCCTCTCTTTCGCCATTAGAAAATGAGTATTGCTTCACCTTCCAAATTGTATTTCTAGTCATTTGTACATTTTATTGTTCAATCATTTCACTCAAGTTTGACCCTCTCTGGGATCATTTGAAGTTTTCTTGGCAAAGATACTAGAGTGATTTACCATTTCCTTTTCTAGTTCATTTTTTATAGATGAGGGAACTAAGGTGGAGGGGGTTAAGGGACTTGCCTGGGGTTACACAGCCAGTAAGTAGGTGAGGTCAGATTTAAACTCAGAAAGACTAGTCTTCTTAAATGGGCTTAGTTGCACAAAGTTAGTATTTAAACATCTTTTTATTCATCATTCATTTTTTTCTCTCAAGAGCTGATGAGGTACCCCTGAAGATCCTGGCCCACAATAATTTCGTGGGACGTCTCATTGGCAAAGAAGGGCGAAACCTGAAAAAAGTGGAACAGGATACAGAGACCAAAATCACCATTTCTTCGTAAGATTTTCTCTTCCTTTGCTCTTATCACAAGCAGAGAAGTAAAATGTCTGGGTTGTATTAGTTTCATTCTGGGGATGTTGAACCTGAGTTACCTCCCTCAGTTCTCTGTATATAATTTTGAGGCTAATAGATAGGATATCTGCAGTTTTTCCAATACTACTTTTTTGTGATGAGGGTTAGTCTTGGAACTGGGGAGCACATTCTTTAAAGGACAATCAGGATATTGAAATTAAAAATGAAGCAACATGAGGATTAATCAAAAGAATAAGGGATTTTTTTCAAAAAAATTTTTTTGTATTTTTCCAATTGCATGTAAAGGTAGTTTTCAACATTCATTTTTTGTAGGCTTTTGAGTTTTTCTCTGTTCCTTCCCTCCCCATTTCCAATCAATCTGATATAGGTTATACAGTTATATTCATGTTTAACATATCCCCCCATATTAGCCATGTTGTGAAAAAAGAATCAGAACAAAAGGGAAGAAAGAAAAAATAAAAAATGAAAATAGTATACTTTGATATGCACTCAGAATTTCTCTGAATGTGGATGGCATTTTCTATTACAAGTCTTGTTTTTGATCATTGTATTTCTGAGAAGAGCCAAGTGTATCCTAGTTGATCATCTCACAGTGTTGCTGTTAATGTGTATAATGTTATGGTTCGGTTCACTTCACTTTGTGAAGACTCAAAAGTCTTTACAGGTTTTTTGAAATCTGCTTGCTCATCATTTCTTCCAGAACAGTAGTATTTCCATCACATTCATACACCACAATTTAGAACAAGGAATATTTAGAGCAAAAGAAAAGGTTGAAAAGGACTATAGAGATTTTTAGGCCAACTCTTAAGATTAAATGATGTAAGTGGCAGACCTAGAATTCAGACCAAGGTTCCTTTGACTCTGGGACTCATTTCAGGTCAACCCCATGTGAAATTCTCATGTGGAGGAAGGAGTCTGTTCCACTTGATTCTCAGGTAGCTAAACTAAAACAATCAGTAGAAATGTCAGATATTTGGATTTAGGCTTGATAACAGGAAAAGGTTCCTAATAGAGATTTCCAGAAAAGCAATTCAGTCCATCAGAAGGTGGTAAGGTGACTGTAACAAGGGATGTCTTCAGATAGACATTGAATGACCTTTTTTGGGGGGTGTTGCAGGAGAAAATTTTTGCTTTGTTATGTCCTGGGTCAGATGACCCCATAGATTCCTTCTAATCCTAAAATTTTGTGAATGTCCTATACAGGAAAGACATTTATAGAAAAAAAGGGATAAACTAATTGATTTTCCTAAATGCCTCCTAACTCGAACCATTTTTGAGTCTTCTTTCACTGCATTGGTCTTTCCATCCCCTATTATTTGAATTGGGAAAACTCCAGTCTAGGGACTCAAGATTAAAAGATTCTTGTCACTAGTGCCACCATGCCTTTATAATAAACTTAACTAACATGTGCCCTGTTACCAAGATGGGAAGGGTATTCAAGTGGCAGTGGAAGGGAGAGCATTGGACTTTAATTTTTCCCTTTGAAAGTATTATGCTCTTTCTTCCACCACTAGTTCTTTTTCAAAAGAGGTATGGAGCCCAATAGACCCTTTGGGTGAAACTATCCAGCCATGGTTCCAGTATAACCTACACTGATTAGATTAATCCAGTAGTGCTAATCCTGGTGGGAGGTTGGTTATCTTTAACTGTCCCTTAGAATTCAAGAATGCCAAGTATTTCAAAACACTTTTGGTTAATCTCTGCAGTTACAGCTATTTCTTTAGCTGGTCCCTCCTTTTATTCTTAGTTTAACTACTCTGAGAGGATTAGCTGTTTGCCATGAGTTTTACTGCACAATCCTATCTTTTTAGTATCCAGGTCTCTAGACTTCTATCTGGGACTTGTTTCTACCCTATGGTAAATAGTTTTTAAGGTCTTTTCTTTTCTCTGCTCCTCTCCCCAGGTTGCAGGACTTGACCCTTTACAACCCTGAAAGGACCATTACAGTTAAGGGCTCTATTGAGAACTGCTGTAAAGCTGAGCAGGAGATTATGAAGAAAGTTCGTGAGGCCTATGAGAATGATGTAGCAGCCATGAGTGTGAGTATTTAGAGGAATAGAAGAATTTCTTGAACCTATCCTACCCTCCCTTCTAGTTTTCTGTCCATCTGTGTGAGGAATATAGAGAAGTCAGTTATTTGGTAATAAATTTTTTCCAACCTTTTAGGTCATTGGAAGCTAGGGGATGGGCTTGAATGTTGTATGACTTAAGAAAGTCCTTTCTGGGGAATATGAGAACTTCCCCAACTTTGCTACCTTCTTACCTTAGATATTTTGTTGAATAAAGTTTTAGAACGTAGAAGAGAGGGACCTTATAAATTCTGGTAATGGACTTCCCTGAAAAGCACTATAATATAGTAAGCAAAGGGTTGCTCAATTGGTCATAGAGTCAGGAAGACATGGGTATAAGGCCTCTCACCGGACATATATTGGGTATGTGACCATAGATGATCCTTAAAACTCCTTGAAGGAAACCTTCCATAGGAAAAAAAAAAGAAGAAAAAGAAAAGGAGAAAAATAATATTAATATTATTAATCTATGTGATATATGTATTATATATATATATATTTTCTAACATTTTAGATTCCAAATTTTGAAGTCCTTGGAGAATTAATATGAGATTTAAAGAGATAGAGTGATATAATAGGTAGCATTGACCTTGAATACAAGTAGCTGAAGTCTAGCTGTAAGTTTACAGAATATCCTAATTTGCCTGATAAGAAATAATTTCCCTCCCTGGGAGGAAACCACAAACCCAGTCCCCCTCTTTCTTTTCCCATGATTTCTCATTCATGTTCTTGGTAAGTTTATCCATGGTCAAAGCCCAGCATCCATAAAAATAATATGTAATTCCCATAATGGATCATTTGGCCTCATAAACAGGAAAATTTTGTTGTCCAATCTATACCTTCTCCCAAATATGCAACTGTAAGTTAAAAGAGTGGTAATACTGCTCATGGTTGCTTTTGAAATTGTGTCCCATTGATGTTGTTTCAGGAGAAAAAAATTTTAAGGTATCTTTAAATATTTTCCAGAATGGTTTGAGTGGATAGAACATAGATTTGGAGATCAAAGGGATCCTAGAAATGTTCGAGTCCAACCTTATCCAATCTACAATGGGAAGCCCAGAGAGATTACAGAAGCATAAGCAGCAGAACCAATATTCAAATCCACCAGTCTCCCTTAGTGGCTATGTTTATAGCTATGTGATCTTGTTAGACTGTGGCCGTTTATAAAAGGGACAGATATTTTATATTTTTATATGTATAATAAAAAATATCATCTAGGCAGATTTATGACAGGGTACACATTCTCTAGTTATCTACATACAGTCCCTTTTGAAATTCCATGAATATAGATTGTGGATATATTGCCAGGCTTGTTTGGGGTGTAGGGGGAGAAGGACCAACTTCCTGCTTAATATCACCTGACATGAAGAAGGAACTATGTTAATTGCCTCTTTTTCATCATTTCTTTAGCTACAATCTCATTTGATCCCTGGCCTCAACTTGGCTGCTGTGGGCCTCTTCCCAGCCTCATCCAGTGCTGTTCCCCCTCCTCCAAGCAGCGTTTCAGGGGCTGCTCCTTATAGCTCCTTCATGGTAGGTAGAATATGTTTATTATCCTCTCTTTCTCTTAAAAGGTTGAATTTTGGGGTGGCTTGGTGGTGCAGTGGATAGAGCACTGGCCCTGGAGTCAGGAGTCTGACCTCAGACACTTAATAATTACCTAGCTGTGTGGCCTTGGGCAAGCCACTTAATCCCATTGCCTTGAAAAATCTTTAAAAAAAAAGGTTGAATCTTTATGGACACTTGACCTTGGAAATTCTTTTAAATAGTGTTTAGATGGGGTAGGCTAGCACTATTATGTAGTGGCAACTCTTTTATGTGACTGCATTGAGAGTACTTTCACCCTATTTTCCTCTGGCACTGAATCATGTGCCACACATGTGCCATATGCCATTCTAAGGAATTCCCTTAGTTTGTAGCAATTTAATAATTCCCATAATCTTTCTCTATACCTTCCTAATGCCTTTTGTACCTACAGTGCTACCCATCTTCACTGGTCTCATTGAAGACATAAAAAAACTTGCTTCTGAGCCAGTCTAGCTACTTACTAGGAAGGATGGTATTGCCTCTGATTTTTGCTTATTGATATGGAATGGGAGTTGGGAAGGAAGAAGAGGAGTCAAGGAGAAAAAAATGAATAGATGTCTTTTCCCTGGTCACTAGGAGTAATTTTTTTTTGCAAGGCAATGGGGTTAAGTGGCTTGCTCAAGACCTCACAGCTAGGTAATTATTAAGTGTCTGAAAATGGATTTGAACTTGGGTACTCCTGACTCCAGGGCTGTGCTCTATCCACTGCGACACCTAGTTGCCCACTAGGAGTCATTCTTGAACATTAACAGACTGTCTTAGTAACAGTCTTTCTTGTCTTGGTAGCAGGCTCCAGAGCAAGAGATGGTACAGGTATTCATCCCTGCCCAGGCAGTGGGTGCCATCATTGGTAAGAAGGGGCAGCACATTAAGCAGCTATCAAGGTTTGCCAGCGCTTCCATCAAGGTGATTTGCTCATTCCCCCCCCCCCCCCCCCCTTTTGGGACAGGAACTCATTCCATCTCATTTTAACCCTCCTTCATATGCCTCAAGGAGAGAAATTTGCTTCCAGCTTTGGAAATTTCTATTTGTCTATACTCAGTCCCTTCCTGAGGCAATTGATACCTTTTGTGCTTAAAGAACTGTTTTGAAAAACATTTTTTATCTTGTGCTTTTGAGGGTTGCCTTGGAAGAATTGGCCTCTTGTTGTTTAATGGTTGTTGTTGAAGGCCTCTTGTTGATTAATGTTGGGAAAGGAAAGGATTGTTTATTTCAATCATACCTTTGCTTGTAGGCCAAACCATCCCCGACTAGACCTTGGAAACTTTGGGATGAAAATGGAAAGCATCCTAAATTGGGTAGTCTTCTTCCTTAAAGATCCAAAAGTGCATTAATGTAAACTTTTCAACAGTTAATGCTAGGAAGGCTAACCTTTGTCTCTTTTTATTATGAATCTGCCAATGGAAATAATAATTTTGTGGCTTGGTAAAGTTGGAGTGTTTTAAAGTAGAGTCCTTTCCTATTAGGAGAAGACTAGGGTAATTTTTAGCTTTCTCTTTAACTTATGTTTGGGTTTCCAGATTGCTCCCCCAGAGACCCCAGATTCCAAAGTTCGAATGGTCATCATCACTGGACCTCCAGAGGCTCAATTTAAGGTAATTCTGCCTTATTGCTTTCTTGAGGAAAAAAATGAAATCTGGGATTCTTCAGGAGGGTATCTGTATTATTTTTAGTTCTCAATTTATCTATCAAATACTTGCTGAATCTATTACCAGTAGGCCATAGGGCAGTAGAGTTTGCTGGTTTTTTAATTATCTTCAAAGTCAGTTGTATTTTAATCTCTTACATTCAGAATAAGGATCTCTTTTCCCTTTATCATTAGATTTAGATCCCAGAGAAAGTTGGCTCTTCATTCACTCCTTGGCTTCTAGAGAAAGTAGGAATTAGTCAATCCTTAAGTTTTTAGGGAGGGGAGGGGGGGATATTAGATAGATATAGAGGTAGGTATAAATAACTTGCCCATTTGGTTGTTACCTTTCCTATTTTTGCCTTAAGGATAAGAAACTCAGTGCTTTGGACCAATCCTTATTTGCTCAAGGAGGACTTCTGCTTAATCCTTTCTTAATCTCCCTAGGCTCAAGGAAGAATCTATGGAAAGCTCAAAGAAGAGAACTTCTTTGGTCCTAAGGAAGAGGTAAAGCTGGAAACCCACATCCGAGTCCCTGCATCAGCAGCTGGCAGAGTCATTGGCAAAGGCGGCAAAACTGTGAGCCATGGGGCGTGGGGCAGTTCCCAGGAATATGGGGAGTTTTTAACTTCATTAACCAGTCACATGGTAAAGTGGAAAGACCTGAAATCAGAATACCTGAATTAAAAGGTTGATTATTTGTGTGAGCCACTTAACTGGATCTCAGTTTCTTCCATGTAAAATGTGGAGTGGAAGGGGTTAAGGGTGTCCATGTGAACTTGATCTTCTCTGTTTCTAATATTGCACAATTCAGATTCTGTATTTCACTGAACATAATAGTTCTTCAGTTCTTACTTACTTAATATCTCTGACCTTACTGCTCTGCCCAATGTTTTTGATGAACATAGAACTTTTCCCTACTAACTTCCCTTGATGCCCTTCTACTCCTACTTCTGTTTCTTACCTTTTAATTTTGTTCTTTCTTCTTTCAGTCCTGATAGGGCTTCATCCTTATCTCTAATCCCCAGCACTCTTATTCCACTAACTAACCTGCCTCTTTCTTTTCTCTAGGTCAATGAACTGCAGAATTTGACAGCAGCTGAAGTGGTGGTTCCCAGAGATCAGACTCCCGATGAGAATGAGCAAGTCATTGTCAAGATTATTGGACACTTCTATGCTAGCCAGGTAGGAAGTCTGGAAAGGATTTCCCAAGGAGAGAATCTCTTTTGAGTCATAAGAACAATGGGAGATTCTTTCAGGAATCTGGTTGTCCCTGTGCTTCTTAGTTGGGTTTCATCTTTCTTTTGACCCAAAGAGAGTATCTAGTGATTAATGAAAACTTTTTATTTATTTTGAGTTTTACAATTTTTCCCTCAATCTTACTCCCCCCCCCCCCAGAAAGCAATTTGTCAGTATATTGTTTCCATGTTGTACATTGATCCAAATTGAATTTGATGAGAAAGAAATCATATCCTTAAGGAAGAAACATGAAGTTTCACTCAGCATCAGTTCATGCAAATCCCTCCAGGCTTCCCTGAATTCCCATCCCTCCTGGTTTCTAATAGAACAAGAGTGTTCTATGACATACATATACCACAGTTTGCTAAGCCATTCCCCAATTGAAGGATATTTACTTGATTTCCAATTCTTTGCCACCACAAACAGGGCTACTACGAATATTATTGTTCTAGTGATGTTTTTACCCCTTAGATTAAAGAAAACTTTTGAGAAAAGGCACAATTTGAGTCTCTTATGTATCTTATCTATGTTATTGGGCAACTCTTGGATTCTATCCTTATTCCCTTTCATTGCAGTTCTTTTTTTTTTACTTCGGTTTTTGCAAGGCAATGGGGTTAAATGACTTGCCTGAGGTCACAGCTAGGCAATTTATTAAGTGTCTTGAAGCTGGACTTGAACTCATCTCCTCCCTTCCACCTTAGTCCTTTAAATAAAATCCTACATTGTCACTGTGGTGTAATGGATAGGATAGAATCCTGGGTCTGAAGTTGGGAAGACTTAAGTTCAAATTCTCCTGATCTGGAGAAAGTTAATCACTTTTTATGCCTCAAGCAATATCTGGAACTTAAATCTTAGCATTCTAGAGATTGGGAGAGTTCCCTATGATGACATAAATCGCAGATGCTGTTTTCCAATATTTACCAAACAAAATCTGAGTCAATAAGGAAATGTTTATACGAAAATGTCCAGTAATTCTTAAATGCTCTGTCTATTTATGGTTTCTTAAGAGTACTAGATCATGGGGCGGCTAGGTGGCATAATGGATAAAGTGCCAGCCTTGGAGTCAGGAGTACCTGGGTTCAAATCCGGTCTCAGACACTTAATAATTACCTAGCTGTGTAGCCTTGGGCAAGCCACTTGACCCCATTTGCCTTGCAAAAAAAACTAGATGATAGTTCTAGAGGTAGAAAGGGATCTCAGAGGTCATCTAATTGAGTGCCTTATTTTACAAATGAGGAAACTGAGGCATATAGACAGAAGTGTAGTGACTTGTCTAAAACCATACCAGCACTAAGCATCAGAGGTAGGTTTTGAACCCAAATATACTAACCCTGCTCCTTGAGATGCACACACACACACATATGCATCCATACTTGGAACTGTGTCAAACCTGTGAAATTGTTGATGTTGTTATTCCCATTTTGTAGTTTAGAAAACTGAGGCAAACAATTTAAGTGACTTGTCCAAGCCACACAGCTAGTAAGTGTATTGAGGCCCAATAGATGACACAGTGGAAAGAATGCCAGCTCTGGAGGCAGAAAGATGTGAGTTCAAATTTGACCTCAAATACATATATTTGTAAGATCCTGAGCAAGTTCCTTAACTCTATTTGCTTGTTTCCTCATCTATAATCAAGTGGCAAGTCACTTCAGTATCTTTCCCAAGAAAACCCCAAATGAGGTCACAAAGTGTTGGACATGATTGAAATAACTAAATAATAAAATTAATTCTAATAGTTCTTTCAAGTTTGGAAAGTTTCACATGTTTCTTCATTGAATCTCATAGTGACCCTGAATGTTATGGTAAAGAATGCCTGAAGCTGAATTTGAATTCAGATCTTCCTGACTCCAGGCCCTCTCAGAGGTGTATCTGCTATGCCACCTACCTGCCCTCTAACTATATTTAGGAGAATCAGAAAGACTTGATAGAGGATAAAATTTTAGCTCTTGAAGAAAGCCAGGGAAATCAGGAAGTAGAGGTGAGGAAAGAAATCTGGGTATGGGAATTAGTGAAAATCCTGGAGTTTGGAGATGGAGAGTTTTGATCAAGTTATAGCAATGTGGTCAGTATTACTGGATTGCATAATAGTTGAAGGGGAAATAAAATGTTAGATTAATTTTATAGTGGAGTGGGGGAAACTTCTGGTAGAGAGGCCAATCAAATGACTATTGAAACAGTCTGGGGTAGCTAGGTGGTACAATAGATAGAGCATTCCCCTAGAGTCAGGAAGGTCTGATTTCAAATCTGGCCTTAGATGCTTACTATCTCTGTGATTTTGGGCAAGTTACTTAACACTGAGACTAAGAGGTGTTAAGAGATGTGGGCCTTCACAAGTATGGTAGCAGCTTCAGGAGAGAAGGGGTTGTACTGAAATGAGATCAGGTAAAAAAAAAAGTAAAATACCTTGACAACATATTGTATGGGGGTGAGGGGGAGGGAGGATATATGAGATAGAGGAGTCCAGGATGGCACCTAGCCTGCAAGCCTGGATGACTTAGGCGGCTGGTGATATCTTCAATGAAAATGGAGAAATTCAGAAGTAGGAAAGATAAGAATTGGGTAGAGAATTTAAAATGTCTATTTTGATCTAGTTTAAGATGTCTATTGTGACTAGGGAGATAAGAATCTGGAGGTTAGGAAATAGGTCATAACTGGATAAGTAAAGCTGAGATGATAAATGATTCAATGGATGTTAATGAGATCACTGAGTGAAATAGTATTAATAGAAGAAGAGAGCTCAGGTCAGAGCACTTGGAATAACTTGCCTTTAGTGGGCCTGATTTGAATGAAGAGGTGCAGCAAAGGAGATTGAAGAAGACCATTAGGATAGATAGCAGGAGATCTGACAGTATCAGTAAATAAATCAGTAGTGTGCCATCTAACAATGTGTAGTGTCATCTCTGCCTAAAAGTTCCATAAGTACTTGGTTCCATAAGATGAGTTTGTCAGCTCATTTGCTAGTATTCCAGAGACTTGAATATTAGAAATGGGACTTTAGTGTCTATTGTCTTCTTCCATCTGTGATTTTCTTCAGAAGTCTGAGTTCAGAAGTTTTGAGCTGCCCTGACTCCACTGTTACATTGTCTCACTCATTTTTTCTCATTTTTTCTCCCTGTACAGATGGCCCAGCGTAAGATCCGAGACATTCTTGCTCAGGTGAAGCAACAGCACCAGAAAGGACAGAATAACCAGACTCAGGCACGGAGGAAATGATCTGCCTCCAGCTCTATTGGCCCAGGACAGAAAAAGTAGAAATCAAAAGAGAATGGCAAGCTTAAGAATGAATGGGAATCAGGGATGCTTAATCATGATATTGATTCAGATTTTCCCCACTCTTTAAAACATGTTTCAATAAGGAAGCCTAATAATTTCAAAAGACTAAACCAATTGGCTCAGCCCTACTGTCTGTCATCCCCCAGCCACTCTTCATCCAAATTATGGCTCAGTGTCAATTATTTTTAAATGTGGATTATATTTCAAGTCCTTGTTCTCTTAGATTAGGGAAGGAAATATGAATTGTACCAAGGTTTATTCTCTATACTGAGGAGGCTGGGGGACCTCTTTTACAGGTCAAGTTTTGCCTTTGCAAACAGACCCCAAAATCTTACCCCCCCTCAATTGATGAAAATATTTCTGTCCTCACACTTCAATGAATTATATTCACTCATGGTTGTTTCACCTTTCATACAATGAGAAAGTGGGAACTGTTGTATGTTGATCACAGCCCTAGGTGTTTCAAGATTGCCCCAAAGGGAGAGCCCATTATCCTGGGGAAGAGTATAATAATCATTTTTACCCTTTAAACTCAATAGAATGAAATAGAAAGAAAAAAGTTTGAATTAAAATGATCCACATTTAAAGGAATTCCCTGGAATTGATCTGAAGCAGATGATTCTAGGGAGAAATTAACACAAATTTCCTTATCCCTTATTAGGGTTTTACCCTATGAAGCTCCCCACCTATCACATGGATCCACATATGTGGCACTGTGTCCATGGCAGGGGGCTTGCTGCCATCCCTGATTCCCATCGCTCTCAGGCTGATTTTATATTTTTAAAGTCTGTTTTAACAATTGGATATGAGAACCGAGAAGGGGGGGGACAATAGTTCCCCTTGGCAAAACCTCAGCTCCATTGAGGACCTGGTAATCCCATGGTGCTCCCCATTTCTGGCCCTTGTGGCTGGACTGAGATGATATCAAGTCTCTCCTATGGTATCAGGGGAGCAGACAAATATATGGGAAGTACTGGTTGCTCTTGGGAAAGCTCATGGAAAATGAGGAGATGAGCAGTCCCTCTTCTTCCCTCTCTGAGGATGGGACTTTGACCTCTATTTACCCTGAGCTCCATATATAAAAGTTAAGTCCATTAACTAGCAAGTGTTCCTCAACAATCAGCCTATCAGAAAGGGATGCTGCTGTATCTATTTTCTCCCGATGGATTATTTGTATAGCTGTAAGCCTATGCCCTCCCTAGCTGCTGTTGGCCCATAGAAAAGGTGATTTTAAAAAAGTTAAAAATCTAATATCCTTGGGAACCAAAGGGTTAAAGCAAAGAAACTCACTTTCCCAGGGTTTAACTGACAAGGCCAAAGGAAGGCAGCAGCTGACAGTTTTACTTAGATCCATTGTTACATGGTGAAGGGAATCACCAGCTTAGGTACCATCTAATTAGTTGATTGTTGCTGGACACCAAGCCAGGTGATGAACTTTGACACCCTGGAAAATGCTGTCGCGTGTGTTGGGAAAAGAGGAAGGTCCATGTGTACTTGGGGAAAGTCACATGCATGAAGGAACCTTCCTTCCCACCTTGCAACAAAACCCGAGATGTGGGCGGAGTCAGGTGATGCTGTGTGTGATAGTAAAACTACCTCAAGGTATGAAGTTACCTCAGCAATTGTCCCCAACCCTTTTTTTCTTTTTTTTTCTTTTTTTTTTTGGTTCCCTTTTTCCTTATTTTTTTTGGCTTGCTGATATTTTATATAAGAGAGAAAAACAAAAAAGCAAAAGAAGCTGATAGTCTTGAATATTTTATTTTTTTAATGAAAAAGAAAAGAAGAAAGTTATGTTTCATAAATTTCTTATACATGAGCCAGTCACCAGATAGGAACTCTGTATGGACAACAGGCCTAGTGGGAGAAAGCCTGCTGGTACCCCAAGGAACTTTCCTGGGGTAGAGCTAGGGAAAATGTTGAAAGTGGTGGGATAAACCTGCTCCACCTCTATTTTGACTTTCAGAGTCCAAAATTGTTTGCCCCAGCTAGAGAAGCCTTGCCTACCTGGCTCTTTGCCCAAACTCTGGGGAGTAAATAAATGCAGCGTGCTATGTAAGATCTCACAATGATAGTGATGAAGATCAGGATTTCTAGCAGCCCACCACTTTTTGCCTCCCCCACCTTCATTTTTCTTGGTCAAAGACTCTTCCAGCTGGTTTTCTCCCACTTGTGGCACTGTTGAAATATTTTGCAAATATTGCCTCTGTTTTATTGAGGAGAAAAAAAAAATCAAAAGCGGAACAAACCAACCCTCTAAAAATTCCCCCCAGTCTATCTGTGTCTAAAATTTGGGAGCCAAGACTTTATTATGCACAGAAGAAAAACATAACATAGGGTTGACCCATCTGCCCCAAAGAGAGGCCTACCTGGTTTTTCATTATAGTTGCATTGTCTTTGTTCTTTTTGACCCAGTTCCATCTTTGCTGCTCCTCACTCTCGGCCTTTAGGGACAAACAGATACTGCCTGTTCCCAAAGTCCCTCACCTCCTTTTCATTGGAATGGTCAGATTTTAACATGGAACCTGGCTTGGAGCATTTTTGGTCTTTAGGTTGGTGATGGGAGTTAAAGTGGCAGCTTTTGAGATGTAGCTATTATTGAGGGACAGTGTTTCCGTTAGCTGTCACAAGTTGGTCTTTGCCCCCACCCTGTCAGGCCCCTTTCCAAGCTCCCACATCCATCTCTTCCTAAGAGATGAAGCAAACAGCATTTTGAGACAGAATAAGGCCAGTGTAATTTAACTCCCTGCCTATTCTAATAGCAAAAAGGGTCTCCCAATTTCTTTCAACCTCTGGCTCTACATACTTCATCCTAATTGAAGCAGAAAACAGTTTATTCAGACATCGGCAGTTGATGATTTAAAAGCAATTTCCAGCAGCAAGCATATTTTGATACCTGGTTCAGACTGTTTTATCAGAGAAAAAAATACCCCACAGTATATCTGACATCTTATTGTTGCAGCGTTCATTTTCCTTGGGATCCTATTCCCCTCACCTCCCCACCTCTGCCTTCCTTTTTGCCAATCTTGGTGTCCTAGGGAGAGCAGAGTGGGGACTTTGACTGTAATACACTACTCACTTGGACTGAGTGAGACATACATTCATAGGTAGCCTTAGTTTGCCTAGCAGGGAAATGGGGGGCAGGTGAAACTCCCGACGTACATGAACTTTTGGTTAGAGCAGAAGGTTTGCAAAGGGATCAGAGGTTCTCTCCCTTGGGTGGGATCTTCTTATTTCCATTGGCTAATTGTAATTGTAATTCTTTTGCCCATTCCCCATGGTGCCTTCACTTTCCCTGTTGGTGAAGAGAAAAATCAAACTGGCTAAGCACTTGGGAGACTTAGATGAAATGACTTGATAAAATTGACTTTTTAAAAAAAGCCACTTCTGTACTGAGATAGATACATATGTGTTCTATATATTTTTAAGAAAGGACCATCTCTTCTCTTAGGATATTGTTTTTAATTCTTTGAATCCCATTGAAAAACAGAATGGTTTGATCCACTGACTTACTTTGAAGCTGCATCTGCCAATCCCATCCTTTCCCATCTCTCACAAATCCCTTCCACAGACCTATTCCCAAGGGCTTCAGCCCCAAAGGTCTAAGGCTGGGTACTTTTTTTGGCTTGTGTACTCAATCCCTGTGAGATGCTCAGGAGCAGATACTCTTCCTATCATCCCACAACTTTCTTACCCCAATTTAAACAAATAATCTTAACTATTTCCCCTTCTCACATACCAGGGAAATGGGCTTTTTTTTTTGTTCAATTTGTTCCACTACCAAGCAGAACTGATTTTGTGTGGCCATTTTCCTCTGTGCCAAAGACTTACAGAGAGAGTGACCATTTCTGAAAGAAAGCAGTAATTATTCTCCAGGCCTATAATCAGACCTCTTGGTGTGACTTTTGGAGAAACACTCTGAAAAAATATTGGGTCTGAGAATATGGAATACTGAAAGATGAGGCAAAAGTTTTATCATAGGCTCTGGTCAGTGGGGGAGAGATCTAGGAGTGGCTTTTGCCAAGAGTAGAGAGTTCAAAAGGGGGCCTGCCTTAATGGCCCTCCCTTATGGCCATTTGGCTCCTTGTTGCACTTTCAGGAATGTCAGGGAATTGAGTTGAGGACTCCGAAGATCTGAGCATTCTGACCCCACTACTTTGTTTTTTGCCTCATTCTTCACTGCAAAGGAAGTTGAGGCAGCATTGGTTAAGGGTAGAAGCTGAGTCTTGTAGGGCAAAACAAAGCTTGTGCACCTGTTACATCTGGTCCTATTCCCTACTCTCCCATAAATGTTTTTCTCCTCTTCCCTCCTCCTTCCCACCTATCAAAACCCTCTGCCCAAAGGGGGAACAGAAATGCTACTTAACTACCTCACCGAGCTGATGGAAGAGTTGGTGGGGAGGATGTGAGAGCTCTCCCAGATATCTTTAGGGATTAGCAACAGCATCTCCAATATCTACCTGTCTTTCCATTCAGATGGAGGCAGGGGGACTCCTCACTTTATCCCCCTCCATCTCTAGTGTTTTTCTGAGCTTTCTGACTCCCTTTCCCTCTTTCTCAGTTCACTCTGGGGTAAATATTCAAATGAATAACAGTTTGATGTAAATACTCAGGGGACAGGAAGCTTTTTAACCCACTTAGGGACCAACCAATAACACAAAGGTAGAAGAATGATCCCTCTGTTACTAGGGGACAGACACAAGCCATTTCCCTCCCAGATACATCCAATTCTTTAGATGCAGAATAATTATCCTGAACACAAGACTAGGAGTGACACCAGTTGAAGACTTCAGTTTCTTTCCTTCAGATACATAAGGCTTCTCATTTGGGTGCCCAGGAACAGGAAGGAGGCCTCAAGACTGAAGATGGATTTGGAAGGGTAAGGGGAGTTTTGGAAGGATGATGGCAAGAAACCAGCTCCTTATTCCATGCCCCCCCTCCTCTCCGGCTCTTATTTAGCACCATCCCTGGGGCGCAAGATTTATTGGCAGTCCCATCCTCTAGGGCTGCCATGGGAGTGTTGTTCCCAGATGGATGAGACAAAAGAAAAGTAACAAGACAGAATGTTTTTCTTAAAGGAATAAGCAGGAAGCTCCTTATGAGCATGTAACCACAGGTGAGACTAGGAGTAAAAAAATGGACTAACTACCTCAATCCTTACAATAAGATTGGAAGGAAGAGCAGGGACTACGGATGAACGGGTGAAAGGATCCACCCTCCCAGCTGCCTAGAGAACACCAGTTGAGGCCCCAGCTCCTTTTGGTAACTTTGTAGGGTGAGAGTGGGGATTGGCAGGGCCATTAAAAGCCCCAACTCCCACCCCATAGATCTGGAGGCTGGACTAAGGGCACCACCACAACTATCACCACCACTGCCACCACCTTCCTTGCTCTGGAACCTCACCTTGTTCTCCCCTCCAGTTTTTCAACCTGTCTACCATTTTACTTCAAAAGATGGTCTGACAGAGGGAGGAGAGATTTGGTGAGGCTGAAGATTGGGGCTTGACCTCTCACCTACCATTCACTAGGCCCAAAAGGTGGAAAGAGGGGAGAGAGATTTCTCTGAAATTTTCTCAAGCCCCCCTGCCCTCAAATAACCCCTTTCTTGGGGGATCATTTTGCTCTGTGGGGAGAGGAGGTGGTGCAGGAACCCCCACCTGGGAGCTGAAGGGAACCCCTCCCCCTATCAGGCTCTCCTGGTCCTGAGGGAACTCCCTTTGGACAAATCCCCCTCCCCCCACACCCTCCAGTGGCCCTCCTAGTAAACCCATTTTGATTTTTAAAAAAATCTACCTCTTAGCAAAACAATAGAAAAATTAGATAGTGGCAATTCCACAGACTGTAGATTGGGGTGGGGGGAGGGATTGGGGGAAAGATTTCTTTTTTCCAAAGAGAAAAAATATTACCTTAAAAATACTTTCCAAAAATATAAAAACCAAAAAAAAAAGAGACATTTTTCCAATATCCAATAGACTGTCTACATTCCCCCAGTGATTTTTTTTCCTCTCCCTTAAATACATTTCAATCTTCTGCGACTTTCCCCCACCCATTCCCCACTCTGAAGATATTCGATTTCCTTCTGGGTACAGCATTCCCCAACTATCTACAGTGGACCCCACCCCCTATCGCATTGGCAAGCCTCACTTGGGCTCTTTCACTTCCCTCTCCCCAACACCCTTGAGAATCAGGTCACCCCACAAAAGCCATTGCTTTGGAGGGCTCCACGCCTTACCCACCACTGCGCCTGTAAGGGGGGGAGGAACTTTTTTTAATGTAATATTTTTTGTGTAGTAAAACTTTTCTTCGCAACTTCATGTATAGCAATGTAAACTAACTCTGGCAGGTAATACCTAAAAAAAAAAAATGCCTGAATCCCACACTGGATTCCTCCACTTCATTTATGAAAAAATACACAATTCCTACAACTACCATTGATAACATCCTGGCCTTGGCAAAAATAACACAGGCCATGTACCATGCCTTCCTACCCCTACCCTCATGAATGCTCCATGTCATTGCTCCCTCCTTAGTGGAGAAAAGAATTTTTAAGAAAGGGTTGGGGGTGGAGTGGGGCTTGTAGTTTTGAATGTGTCTCAACTTAAGTGCTACCCTCTTTCTATGTGATTGTATTGCCTTGGGAAGTTGTACTTGACTGTAAATGACCTTTCTTTCTGATTGTACCCTCTCTATACCCTCTGCTTTAACCCTGTCCTTTACTCTGTCCTCTGGGGAGGCGGGGCAGCTGGTTCAGACTTTTGGAGTTTGTTCTTTTGATTTATGTGGGCTCCAGTTTTCTTTCCAGTGAAGGTTGTTTTAGCCACAAACCGCTTTACTCCACTGTTTCCATTTTAAAATAAAAAGAAACTTATACTGACAAACTGTTTTCTATTTAGCATTCTGTTGATTACTGTTATTGGAAGCTACAGCTCTCATTGAAAGGGGGAGAGGGTAAAATCTCATCACTTGATGGTCAGAGTCCCAGATCTTCATTGATTTTAGTTATCCAGATCTAGACATCTTTTACAGGGGAGGAACAGATGAATGTATGACCAAATCAAATAAAATCAAAGATGAAATCCAAATGTCTACAAGTGAACCTCTACCACACACAATAGTGGAGTTCCTAAAGATTTCTAATTGGGGGAGGCTAGGTGGCTCAGTGGATAGAGCACCTGCCCTGGAGTCAGGAGTACCTGAGTTCAAATCTGCCCTCAGACACTTAATAACTACCTAGCTGTGTAGCCTTGGGCAAGCCACTTAACCCCATTGCCCTGCAAAAGCAAAACAAAACCAAAAAACTAAAAAGTTCTGAATCATTTCTGCATACCCTAAAGGATCATAGAGTGATTCTTTTAAAAATGTATTTTACTAATGCCTTTTATGGCCTATATCCATCATTTCCAAATCCTTCCCTTCCCCCGTGAGACTTTCCTTTTAACAAACCAGTTGATCAAAACCATTTGTTTTCTCTTTTAGAGGTCAAAATTTGACATTCCAGTCCCAAAGTTTAATATTTTTCTTCTTTTTATCCTCTCATAAATATATTATTGAAACTTTATTAGGGTCCTCCAGATTTGGGAGATGCCTCTCTTTCCCCATTCCAGTAAGTATATGGTTGATAAACTCTGGAGTTTTGCATCCCAAATTGATTTCTTAAAGCAGATCATCCCCTCTCTGATGTTCAATTTGATTCCTTTAGGTTTAGACTAGAATAAAGAGCAGCATATACAGGGTTTATATACAGTTTATTTTTTTGTTTTGTTTTTGCCCTGCAGTGGGGTTAAGTGACTTGCCCAAGTTCTCAAAGCTAGGAAATTATTAAATATCTACTGTTGGATTTGAACTCGGGTCCTCCTAACTCCAAGGTTGGTGCTCTATCTACTGGGCCACCTAATTGCCCCCTTATATGGTGTTTTAAGGTTTGCAGATTCTTTGCACGTACTGTCATGTTTGGTTTTCCTCTGTGAGGTAGGGTCTAGAAATTGACAGGGGTCTCACTTGGAGGTGGAATCTGATCCCAGATTTCTACTTATCCCAGTCCCATCATTATTGGATTTGTAGCTCCTCTTCAGATACATCCAAGAAGCCTGACTGTAGGGGATAAGATTCCAGGACCAGAGTCAGGAAGACTCCTTCCTGAATTCAAAACTAGTCTCAGAAATTTAACTACCTGTGTGTCCTTGGGGAGGTCACTTAACCCTGTTTGCCTCAGTTTATTCACCTGTCAAATGAGTTGTAGAAGCAAATAGCAAATCACTCCCAGTATGCTGGCCAAGAAAACCCCAAATGGAGTCATGATTAAACAAGAGTAACCACTACCACCAACCAGCCACCAATAAAATCTCTTAGTTCTTAGTCCATAAACCTATGAACCACCTCTCTCTTCCTCTGTCTTTAACGATGCTGTTCCATTCTTAAGCCGAGGGCTCCTCACCCTTCAGTCATTCTTAGTGGTCCACAAATAACTCAATACAGAAATAACAATCTGCTAGGGATTGATGAGTTAACTTGATTATGATCTGCATGTATTTTGTATGTTTCTTAAATCATATCATCTAGATCAGGAAATTCTAAATGGATTCTCCATTCTTCCAGGGTATTTCAAGTTAAGTTCTTCCTATGTACCACAAACTGCTAAGAGCTAGAGATTCCTAGTAAGACAAAAACCTCTCCGGTGCTCAAGAAATTTAAAGCTTCTAATAGGGAAAATATGTAAACAGGTACAAATACATACAAGGTTTTGCCCGTCTTTGTTCTTTCTAGCTCCTTTTACTGAGATAGGACAGAGAAGGTGACACTCACAAAATAGATGAGGGAGGGTAAGATCCACCCCATGCTTAGTGGCCTCAGTCCCTTGAGGTCACATCCAGGACAATGCCAGTAGACAGGCCAAGTCTGACCCTATCTGAAGCATAAACCTAACCCCTTAGAGACCTAGCCAGTGTGAGCAATCCCAGATACTTCTTGAAGTGTTCAAATTATTCATACCATCTTCTAATCAAGTGGGCATCTTCAGAGACTGACCAAGAAAAATCATCCCTATGAAACATTTACTCCCTAAATATGGAAAAACTCCTTGGGAGTGAGTCCAGTTGGATAAAGAGGGCCTAGAACATGGGATATCTCAGAGATAGGGAGATAGTCTGATTCCAGACCCAGTACTTAAACACTTTGCCACCTGCAAACTCATAAAATGAGTGTCATATCGGAAAATTTAGAATCTGGTAGATCAATATAGATCTTTTCAGAGAATTGAAGTTATCTAAGTTATCTAGGAGTCTTCTTAGAGAAAAGGGATAGGCCAGGGGAGGAAAATAATCGCAATCTTGCAAAGAATCAAACACAAACCCAGCTCAGTCAACCAGCTTTGACAGAATCTCATCTTTTGTCCATTGCCGCCAGGACCTCACACAGCTTGTTTACCTCAATCCCTGTATCCAACCTCTCACTGCCACTACCCACCACTAGCTGGCAACAAAGACCCAACTACTGCTGTTTGACTCTCTAGGGGCATAACTTGCCTTCATTTGGAACTGTCACTGGTTTTACTTTATCTATGAGATGATAATGAGAGATAAAAGGGGAGGATATAGCTGAAATGAGCTTCATCATGTATCATTCACTCCTTAGATTTCTAAAAGAAATCTGTAGTCAGTTATATTGCCCCCTTCTCAACAATCCCCATTCCCCAGTCCTGTCCCTGAGTTTGCTGACTACTAAAGAAAGACTCCAACATGGCAAATGTATGCTTATCTTGTCTCAAAACACTCTTAATCCTGAACCCTCACAAAACTCATATTGCCCTGTGGATACATTGTAACATTGGGCAGGTCATTTAACCTTTGTGAATCTTAGTTTCCTTATCTGCAAAGCAAGGAGGATGGATCAAATGATACCCAAGCTCCCTTTTAGAGAATCTAGGAGCACAGGTAATAAAATGCCAGGCCTAGAATCAAAAAGAAAAATTGGGATGAGGACAATTGCAGAGGTACCTTCTTTTCAGGTACAGAAGAGGTCAGCTTGGGTCTCACACTGAATGTGAGAAATACCAACCCTAAGGAAAGTAAACAAGGAATAATGACCAAAGGAAAGTGAAAGGGGCTGATTCAGTGGAGGGTGCCTTATCTGAAGCCAGAGAAACCAGCTTCAGATCCTGGCTATGCCTTTACCTGTGGGATTCTGAACTGATCATTTTCTGAGACTCAGTTGTAAAATGAGGATGTGCATTAAATGGCCCTTTCATTTGTAAATCTGTATTCAATGAAACTACTCCAAGTGAACTTCACTTCCCACAATGGCAAGGATCCTGTCTGTCTCTATTTAGAAACACCAACTTCCATTAGAACTTAAGAATGAGCCCAGTATAGAGGGAGCAGTTAAGGCTAGACTTCAAGAAACACTTCCTCCACCTTGGGGAACCAAAGTCAGATGGGAAGGTATTTGCTAAAGTTTACACAGTGAAGCTACAGAGCTGACAAAACAAGCCAAGCCCAGCCTGCTTTCACTTTAAAGGCTCTATAAGGAATTTTAGTTTCCTTGGAAACTCTTCTGTGTACTTCCCACTATATCTGTTTACTATTTCCAGGTTCCATTCTGCGAGATCTAAAACTGACAAGAACCATAATTATTCTGGTAAGCATCCATTGTCCTCCAACTTGCCTTTTACTCATATTGCTGTTGTAGAAAATCACAGAACAAACAATAAAGATGAGGTTAACTCCCTTAATTTCTGTTGTCTTTTGCTGTATGTATATATATATATATATATATATATGTATATGTATGTATATGTATATATATACATACATACATACACAAACACATAAAGCATTTTATACAGTTGTAGATAATTAGAATTTAGTAGGATTTCTTTGCTTTGCATTTTTTTGATTTGTATTTACTTATTTCTGCTTTGCATTTTTGTTTTTAATTATATTGATTATATTGATACACCCTGATTTATTCAGCCACTCCCAAACTTTAGTCACTTAAAGTGTGTCCAGGAACTTCCCAAGAGGAGCCCATTCCCCCCCTAATTTCTGAGACAAATTGTGAAATTCATAGTAGATAGAATGTGAAGTCCTCATTGCCCACAATGCTGAGGCCTCTGTTCTGACAGTCTAATTGAACTATACACCCTTGGTCTTTAAAGACCCAAACTGGAAATAAAGGCACACAGGAAAGTGAAGCAATGGGGTGGTGTGTATTTGCCCATATGTATACAATGGTGAAGGATCTTTCCAGCTACATAGCCACCTTACTGGAAGAGCAGGGAGAGTTGGCAGAGACCCAAGAGATAAGTTCAAAAGAGATCTTTGGAACTTTTCAACATTTCTTTTAGACTACTCAGTAGATATCTCTCCTTATCTCAGTCATCCATTGTCTTTGACATAACTTCAGCAGAACTCAAAAAATTTTTTGCTTTAAAGTGGTAATTATTAACGCTATATTGCACAGGATATAAAATGCACGGATAATATAGAATTAGAACCAAAGGAATATGTGGTAAATTTATATTTGAAAAAATCAAGATTTCAAAACTCCAGGGAAATGAAGTCAATAAAAAAAAACCTTGTGAAAACTGAATAACTTACACGATAAAAATATTTTTAGAACCAACCCTTTAAAAATTAAAAAAGCATTCATTTGTTCTCTTTCCACTCAATGAAAAGAAACAATGAAAGTCTTCTAACAAATAAGTGTAGTTAAGCAAAATAATTTCACACATGGACCATATCCAAAATGAAAGTCAATCTACATTTTGAGTCTGTCACTTATTGTTCTAAGTAGGTTAATAAAAGGAAAAACTCATAATTTATAGCATATATACAAAGAAAGGATAGGACTAGTCTGTATACTATATAGAGTAGATCTGTGATTTCACAAATACAGGAAATTCTTTGGTGAGGAAATTTCCCTCTTCCAACCACCTTCACTGTAAGTTATCATTTTACAGATTTCCCTAGATCTTCAAGAGATTGGGATTTAATCCAGTGTCACAGAGCCACTGTGGGTCAAAGGTGGGACTTGTACCCAGGGCTTTCAAATGTTGAGGCCAGCTAAGTCTGGTTTCTGATGAATCCCATTCTGGATCTCTTTGGAATTCTCCATCATGCCTTCCTTCCCTTAGAAACTGATGACTGGGAAATCTCATTATGCTGCAGGATTAAATTTGCCTGATATTTACATCTCATCAGCACCTCTGATTGGACCCTTAGATTAGAGGGCAGGCCCATGGGATCCTGGTCCTCTTTGAAATGAGGGGGGGTAGAGTCTCAGCAAAAGTTTTTCTCCCCATTTCCCACCAATTACATTGCTTCTGAACTTTTTTTGGAGCTATCATGCACCCACTGCATCATACCCCCACCCTCTAGCTTTTCAACTTCCTTCTGTGTTGTTTCCCACCATTAGATTGTAGGGATCTGTCTTTGTTTTGGTCTTTATTTGTATTTGGATCACCAGCACTTCAGTGCATAGCTCATAATAAGTACTTAATAAATGTTGATGGATTGACTGATCAAATCCCACTTGAACCCAGGTCTTCTTGACCAGTTAAGTTTGACTTTGCAACACTAGGTCAGGCCACTATAACATTCCAGATGAATCAATGGGTCATCATTTGAATCATCAGTGAGTCTGAAGGAAAATGGTAAGAACCAGGAATGATATAATTATATTCCAATTGGTAAAGGAGAAAAATTTTTATCTGTTTAGCAATAGGTACAACTGATTGGATCCAAAAATTTGTTTTTTGTAAGTTGTGTCCAACTCTTCGACCTCACGGACAATTTTCTTGGCAAAGATACTGGATCCATTTCCTTTTCCAGTGTTTCCTCATTTTGCAGATGAGGAATTGAGGCAAATAGGAGTTAAGTGATTTGTCCAAGATCACACAGCTAGAGTCGAGACTGGATTTAAACTCAGATCTTCCTCATTTTAGATGATTACTGGATCACCGGCTGCCCCCACAGCCAAAATAGATGGATTTAAATATGTAAAAAATATACAGACTAACTGGGAAGGTCCATAAACTGATCATTACAAAGCAAAAAAGAGGCCAGGCAACACAGGAGATGAGATTTTATTATTTTCCGTCTACAGGAATAACTGTAGCTTGTAAAATAGTAGATATATATCCCCTCTTATAGAGAATAAAATGGTTTGGAATTCACAGTTTTACATATTTTCCCCTCGTTTTGTATATTTATTGATTTAAGCTGAGATTGAATTTCCTTCCCCCCGCCCCCCCTCCCCCCCCCATGAATCATTCAGGGAGTCTAGGAATCTAATTCTCAGAAAGGTTTTCTTCCGACCTTCCCTACCCAGAAATTCTCCCCAAGTCAGCACCTCGATCCTGAATCCTGCCCAAGTCTGAATCTCCTCAGGCATCATCTGCAGCTCTGGGGCGCCAGTCCCTCCCCTTAAAACATTTCTAATGTCAGGCGTCGCCCACCGAACCTGAATCAAACCTAAGTCCATCTCTATCTCGTCATTTAGACATTTTATCTCTCGCCCGGGCGTGGTTCCCTCTCCCTCCAGCCCAAACCCCTCCTGAAGCTCTCTGGGTTTCTCTGGGTAAAGGGAGGCGGGAAGAATGCCAGCGGGAGATTGGCTGCCTGGTTGAAACCCGACTCACACGCACGTCAAGCCATCGCCCCAGTGACGGCATCGGTCCTCCTCGAGATGGGTCTTCCCAGGGTCTCGCTTTCAGAGCAGTAGGCTGCCGAGGGGGAGAATAAACTGTGATAAGTCACTCGTCTCACTTTCTCCCATAGAGCCAGATGAGTTCAGTGGCCAGATACAGATCAGAATGAATGTGATTGTATTAGAGTCAAAGCCCACGCTTATTATCTCTTTGTAGGAAAGTGAGATAGGATCCCTTAGGTTGATCATGAACTCCTTGGGGTTGTGGCACAACTCTTCTACATGCTAACTCTAATTTTGGAGACCACTGGCCAAAGTTATAGCTCCTTTGTCTCTTTCTCTTTCTGTCTTCCTTTTTATTTTTATCTCTCTTTTTGCCTTTGTCTTTATTTCTTTTTCTATTTTGAAATGGGACTCTTTTTTGGGAAATGAACTCTTTTATCTAGACATAATTACTGGTTCAGGATATATCTCCATAAAACTTCTCAAACCCCTGAACTAGCCCTCTTTCCTAGGTCCCCATACGTTACAAACTCCCACAGCCCTTCAATGAGTTAATCAACAAGTATTTATTAAGTACCTGTTATGTGTCAAACTGTTAGATGATGTAGTGTATGGTGTCCTCGATTTAGAAATAGGAATTTTTTTCTTTCAGTTGTTTTTTTCAGTTGTGTCTGTCTCTTCCTGACTCTATTTGGGGTTTCTTGGCACTGTAGTGATTTACCATTTCCTTCTCCAGCTCATTTTACAGATGAGGAAATTGAGGAAAACAGGGTTAAATGACTTAGTAACTTAAACACTAGTAAGTGTTTAAGTTCAGATTTGAACTCATGAAAATGAGTTCTCTTGACTCTTGACTCCAGATCCTGCACTTTATTCACTGTGCCATGCCTTAGATGATTACCAGCTGTGAGACCCTGGGCAAGTCAGCATCTGTAAATGGCACAAATTCTTAGAGTTGTGAGAATTAAATGGGAAAACTCGTGCAAAGCAATTTACAAAGCTAAGTGCTATGAGGAATGTGCTATCATTACTCATAGCACTTAGATTTGTAAATAGCTTTGCATATGCTTCCCCATTTAATTCTCACAACAACTCTAAGAATTTGTTATTGTTATTAGGTTCTGGGCATACAAAGACAAAAGTAAAACATTCTCTCACCACTAAGAACTAATATTCTCTCCATTCTCATTCCAGGTTCTCCTATTCTTTCACTTTTTTTTTTTTTTGGTTTTTGCAAGGCAAATGGGGTTAAGTGGGTTGCCCAAGACCACACAGCTAGGTAATTATTAAGTGTCTGAGACCAGATTTGAACCCAGGTACTCCTGGCTTCAAGGCCGGTGCTTTATCCACTATGCCACCTTGCCGCCCTAGTCTTTCACTTTCTTCCCTTTTGAAGCTTTTTCCTTAGAGTTTTTTCTTTTGTTACCCTTACCATTTGACATTTCTCTTATTTATAATTTTTCTCAGTTGAAAAGCCTGTCTCCCAATTGTTCCATTTTTCTCACCTCCTTTTGAATCTATTAGCTGGTACTAACATTTGCCTTAAATATATCTAAAATTCTCTTCATCTTCTTTCCCAGGTAATAGTTTCTAATTAGAAAGAGGCTGGCCTTGGAAGCCCAAACTTCATCTCTGCAATTTGGAAAATGTAGGGATCTTAAAAGGTATCAAGTCCAACTTCTCTTATTTTACAGGTAGAGAAACTGAGGCTGAAAGAGGTCACATAGATAGTAGTGCATATCTGAGGTATGAAAGAAACTGAGGTCAGACTGACTCTAAGCCCAGAACCCCACCCATTGTGCTACCTGTCTCTGAAGTAATGGTGAGACTCCTGCCTAAAAGGAGATTCTGGAATTCATTTTCCTCTTTTCCCTTTTCCCCCTTTTCCAGGACAAGGAGATAAATTAAATGAATGAAATCTGAAGAAGGTAAGAACTTCATTTTGTGTTTATTCTTTTCTGCCTAATGGAGTCAATAGAACTGCTTATACATTTTGCCCATGGAAAAATATGAACAAATTTTTTTCTATTTTTCTTCCCTGACTCAACTCAAGTCAGCCAATCAGCCAAAAATCATTTATCAAGCTACCACTATAGGTCAGGAATTGTTCTAAGGCTGAAGATACAAAGATAGCTAAAAGAAAAATTTACTTTCAATGAGTCTGATGGGGAGACAAAATGCAAGCAACTATTTATAAACAAGGCTTATGAAATAAGGATTGGTATGTGCTTCAGTGGCTAGAGTGCCAGACATACAGTCAGAAAGACTCCTTTTCCTGAGCTCAAATCTGGCCTCAGACATTTATCCTCAAAATAATGTTTGCCTCAGTTTCTTCATCTGTAAAATAAGTTGAAGAAGGAAATGGCAAACCACTCCAGCATCTTTGCCAAGAAAACACCAAATGGGGTCACAAAAGAGTCAACACAACTGAAAAAAATAATTCAATAAGGGAAGAAGTAGTTTAAAGCAGACTGGGAAAGACTTATACAAGGTGAAATTTTAGCTGAGACTTGAAGGATGCCAGAGACAGAGATGTGGAAGCCGAGTTTTCCAGGAGTGAGGAAATAAGGATGACAACCGGATTTCAACCCTTGGGACCTGGGAGGACTGCAGTACCCTTAATGGTAACAGGGAAGTTTGAGGGGAAAATGAGTTCAGTTTTGGAGATGTGTTTTTTTTAATGACATTACAAATTTTATCTTCCTGAAAATCTTCTTGCTATACAGTTTCTCATCATATTTCAGATCAGATCAGGGAAGAGATCAAAATAGAGGGGGAAAACAATGCTTTCTAGGTAGATTCTTGCTGACTAGTAAGTAGGAAAAATTTTTTCTCCTTCCTAATGTTCTCTAAACCTAAATTCTTCATCACTAACTGAGGGAGGGCATTGGAGGGCATCTCTAGAATTAGATCCTCGTGTGAACTTAGGGAAGTTGTAGCCTTTCTGGGCCTCAATTCTCTCTTCTATAAAATGAAGGGCTAGAATTATATGGTCTCTAAGACTTTCCAACTTTAAAATCCGTGATTTTTCTTCTCTCCTTCTACATTTGGCTTCTTACTAACTCTATTTTATTGAAAGTGTTCTCTAAGAGACAATTTTAATAGCCAATCCTAATTTTCTTGGCCTTTTTATACCATCTGACATTGTCTCCCAATTCAATTCAGCAAGACTATACATATGAAGGATCTACTAAGTGCAACAGGTTGTTCTAGGTATTAAGGCAAAAATAAAAAAAAAAAGATCATAGAGCTCAAGCTAGAAAGCATCTCAGATGCTAATTTGTTCAACCACCTCCTTTTATGGGTGAGAAAAATAGACCTAGAAGGATAAAGTAAGTTACCTTAGGTCACATTGATGATGATGATGATAATAATGTTTGCCCTTCCTTCTTTTTTTTTTTATTTAAGGCAGTGGGGTTAAGTGGATTGCCCAAGATCACACAGCTAGGCAATAGTGTCTGAGCTCAAATTTGAACCCAGGTCGTCCTGACTCTAGGACCAGTGCTCTATTCACTATGCCATCTAGCTGCCCCTTGTCCTTCCATCTTGAAGAAGACCATGACATCTGGGAGGTGATGCCATGATGAGCACATGAATTGAATATGAGCAAAGGGTTGCTATGCTAAGTCACCAGCCTCACTTTCTCCTCCAGAGCCATCTGGATCCAGTGGCCAGATGTTAATCAGGATGATTGGAGATGTCCCTGGATGCAAGACAATCAGGATTAATTGACTTGCCCAAGGTCACACAACTAGTGAGTACCAAGTGTTTGAGACTGGATTCAGACTCCTTTCCCCCTGACTGCAATGCCAGTGCTCTATCTACTGTGTCATCTAGTTGCCTCACGTCACACAGATAAGTGTTAGATGAGGAGGCAGAATTCAAAACAAGGTCTCCTGACTTCAGAATCAGCATTCTAATCCCTGCCTTCAAGGAATTTACATTCTGAGGTTGAGGAAGATGTAAGTTGTTGTAGGTCATTGATATCTAACTCTTTGAGAGCCTATGGAGTATATGCACATCAGGCCCTTCTGTTCTTCACTACCTTCCAAAACCTTTCAACCTCATATTTTTTGCTTCTATGTCTCTATCTATCTGTCTATCTCATCCTCTATCCCCTTCACCTTTTGCCTTCAATCCTACCCAACATCAGGGTCTTTTCCAAAAAAGCATTTAAACTTCAGCTTTACTATTTGATTTTCCAATAAATAGTCTGAATTAATTTCTTTAAGTATTGACTGATTTGACTTCATTACTGTCCAAGAACTCTTAAAAATCTTCTCAAGCATCACAATTCAAAATCGTCAATTCTGTGATGCTCAGCTTTTCTTATAGTCCAACTCTCACAGCCATATATTACCAATAGAAAAACCATAATTTTGACTATACAAACCTTTGTCAGCAAGGTGATGTCTCTGCTTTTTAGTATAGTGTCCAGATTTCCATAGTTTCACTTTCTTGGAACAAGCATCTTTTAATTTCATTTCTGCTATAACTATCTGAAGTAATCTTTGAGTCCAAGAACATAAAATATGGTACTACTTCCATTTCCTTTCCCTCTATTTGCCAGGAAGTGGTGGGACCAGTTGTTATTATCTTAGTTTTTTTTAAAAATTATTTCAAGTCTGCTTTTTTTAAACTCTTTTCTTTTAAGAGATCTCTTAATTCTTTACTTTCTGCCATCAGAGGGATATTGTCTGAATATCTGATACAGTTATTTCTGCTAGAAACCTTAATTCTGGCTTTTGATTCATTCAGCCTGGCATTTCACATGATGTTTTCTGTTTATAAGCTAAATAAATAAGGTACCAATATATAGCCTTGTCATATTCCTTTTTCAATCTATTTGTTTTTTGGGTTTTTTACAAGGCAATGGGGTTAAGTGACTTGCCCAAGGTCACACAGCTAATTAATATTAAGTGTCTGAGGTAATATTTGAACTCAGGCCCTCCTGACTCCAGTGCCAGTGCTCTATCTACCATATCACCTAGCTGCCCCCTCCTTTTTCAATCTTAAACCAATCACTTGTTCCATGTTTCATTCCAACTGTTGCTTTTTTGGGGGGGGCAAGGTAATGGGGTTAAGTGACTTGCCAAGTTCACACAGCTAAGTATTAAGTGTCTGGGGAGGGATTTGAATTCAGATCCTCCTTACTCCAGAGCCAGTGCTCTATCCACTGCACCATCTAGCTATCCCCACCCTTAACTGTTACTTCTTGACCATTCAGCACCCATTCACTCAAATCCAATTCATATGCATGTCATGACATCATCTCCCTGATGTCATGGTCCTCTTCAAGAATGAAGGACAAACAGCAATGCATAGGTTCTTCAGGAAACAAATAAGATGATCAGCTACTCCCATTTTTTGATGGATTGTGATCCACATAGTCAAATGTCTTAGTGTACTCATTGAAGTAGAAGTAAATGTTTTTCTGGAACTCCCTTGCTTTCTTCATTTTCCAGTGAATGTTGACATTCTGATCTCTAGTTCTTCTGTCTCTTTGAATTCCAGCCTGCTAGGTAGTTTTCAGATGAAGACTGCAATGTATAGTCATATGAATATGCCCTAAACTACCATTGATAAGAGAAATGCAAATAAAAACAACTCTGACATATTACCTCACTCCTATCAGATTGGTTAAAATTGTAGAAAAGGAAAATGATAAAGGAGGAAAATTGGGAAAATGTTGCCACTGATGCCCAACTGGTAGAGTTGTCAATTAATCCAAGCATTCTGGAGAGCAATTTGAAACTAAGCCCAAAGGACAATCAAACTGTGTCATACTCTTTGTTCCAGTTAAATAATAATACTAGGTCTATTTCTTGAGAGCAAAGGAAAAGGAAAAAAGACCTATTTGTACAAAATTAATTATAGTAGAAAAGATTTGGAACCTGAGGGGATGCACATCAAATTGGGGAATAACTGATCAAGTTGTGGTATATGAACCTGATGGAATACTATTATCCCATAAGAAATGATGAGTAGGCTGACTTCAGAGAAATCTGGAAAGACGAAGATGAATTCATCAAAAGTAAAGTGAGCAAAACCAGGATAACATTGTATATAGTAGCAGCAATATTGTATGATTTAGTCTCAGCGATAAAATGATCCAAGAACATCTCAAAGAACTCATAATGGAAAATAATATCCACCTCCAGAGAAAGAATTGATAAGAGTCTGAATGCAGATCAAAGCATGGTATTTTACATTTTGTTATTTTTTTCCTTTTGGTTTGTTTCTTCTTTCACAATATGAGTAATATGGAAATATGTTTTATGTGATTGCACATATACAACTTTTGTCAAATTGCTTACCATTGTAGGGAGGGATGGAGAAAATTTGGAACTCAATTTTTTTAGAAAATTGAATGTTGGGGCAGCTAGGTGGTGTAGCAGATAAAGCACAGGCCCTGGAGTCAGGAGTACCTGGGTTCAAATCCGGTCTCAGACACTTAATAATTACCTAGTTGTGTGGCCTTGGGCAAGCCACTTAACCCAATTTGCCTTGCAAAAACCTAAAAAAAAAAATTGAATGTTGAAAATTGTCTTTACATGTATTTGGGAATAATAAAATATTACTGAAAAGGGAAAAGAAAACTTGCTCTTCTGGTAATTCTTAGTTCACGTATTGCTAAAGCCTGGCTTGTAAAATCTTAAGCATAATCTTGCTGGTGGTATATGAAAGGAGTGTAATTGTAGTAATTAGAACATTCTATAACATTATCCTTCTTTAAGATTGAGATGGAAAAGAATGTTTTACAATTCAGTAGCCACTGTTAAGTTTTCCAAAATTGCTGGCATCTTGAATACAGTACTTTAATAGTATCATTTTTTTAGGATTTTAAATAGCTGCAATTCCATCACCTCTACCCAACCTTATTGCTAGCGATGCTATCTCACCTGACTTCTTTCTTCAGAATGTCTGGTATTAGATCAATAACTACACTATCATGGTTATTGGTGATGATAAGATAGTTCTTGTATAGTTCAGTATATTCTTGGCACCTCCTCTTCATCTCTGCTACTTCTATTGTCACAACTTTTTTTTGTCTTTTATCATGTCTTCCTTCTTTCCTTCCTTTCTTTTTGTGAGGCAGTTTGTGTTAAGTGACTTGCCTAGAGTCACACAGCTAGTAAATGTCATATGTCTTAGGCCATATTTGAACTCAGGTCTTCCTGATTCCAGGGCTGGTGCTTTGTCCACTGTACCACCTAGCTGCCCCTATCATGTCCATTTTTGCACAAAACATTCTTTTAATATCTCTAAATCTCCTAAAGAGATTTCTTGCCTTTCCCATCCTATACTCTTCTTCTATTTCTTTGTATTGCTCTTTTAAGTAAACCTCTCTCTTTGTTATTCTCTGAATTCAGTTGGTTATATCTCTCCCTTTCTCCTTTCCCTTTTTCTTTCCTTCTTTCCTCAATTATTTGTAAAGTTTCATCAAGCAACCATTTTGCCTTCTTACTTTTCTTCTTTTTTTTGGAAATGTTTTTTGTTGTTGCCTCCTATACAATATTCCAAATCTCTGTCCAGACACTTTATCTACCAGATCTAATCCCTTAAATCTATTCATCACTTCCACTTCATATTCATAAGTAATGTTATTTAAGTCATGGTCTTTATGGTTTGTTGGTTTTTCCTACAAAAGTCTGAAATTTGCAATATGACTTAGGTTTTTGCAAGGCAAATGGGGTTAAGTGACTTGCCCAAAGCCACACAACTAGGTAATTATTAAGTGTCTGAGATCGGATTTGAACCCAGGTACTCCTGACTCCAGGGCCGGTGCTTTATCCACTGCACCACCTAGCCGCCCCTGAAATTTGCAATATGAACCTCACATTCTGACTCAGTCTTGCTTTAACTGACTGGATAGAGTTTTATCATTTTTGGTTTCAGAGTATATAATCAATTCAAATTTTTCAATCAATCAATATTTATTTTTTAAATAATATTTTTTCAATTACATGTAAAGACAATTTTAAACATGCATTTAAAAGTGTGAATTCAACATTTTTCTCTTCTTTCCTCTCCCCTTTTAAAACAGTAAACAATATGATATAGATTATGTATGTGGAATCAAATAAAATATATTTCCATATTAATCCTGTTGTAAGAGAAGAAACAGAGCAAAAGAAAATACATACACATACACACACTCACACACACACACACAAAAGAGAAAACAGTATGTTTTGATCTGCATTCAGAATCCATCAGTTCTTTCTCTGGATATGGAATAACATTTTCCATAATAAGTCCTTTAGGATTGTCTTGGATCATTGTATTGCTTAGAAGAGCTGTTACTCAAGGTTGATTGTTTCTTAACGTTACTGTAATTTTGTATGTTCTCCTGGTTCACTCACTTCACTTTGTAAGACATCATTTAAGTCTTCCCAGGTTATTTTGAGAGCATACTGCTTATCAGTTCTTATAGCACAATAATATTCCATTAAGTTCTTTTACCACAATTAGTTCAGCCATTCCCCAACTGATGGACATCCCCTCAATTTACAATTCTTTGCTCTCACAAAAAGAGTTGTCAAAAATATTTTGTACATGTAGGTCCTTTTCCTTTTCCTTTTATCTCTTTGGAATACAGATCTAGTAGTGGTATAGTAGGATCAAAGGGTTTGCACACTTTGGTTGTCCTTTGGTTATAGTTTCAAATTGCTCCCTAGAGTGGTTAGATCAATTCATAACCCCACCAACAATGCATCAGTGTCCCAATTTTTGCACATCTCCTCTAATAGTTATCATTTTCCTTTCTTGTCATTTTAGCCAATATGATCAGAAAGAGGTAATACCTCAGTATTGTTTTAATTTGTGCTTCTCTAGTTAATAGTGATTTGGAGCATTTTTTCATTTGACTATAGATAGATTTGATTTCTTCATCTGAAAACTATCTGTTCAAATCCTTTGACCATTTATCAATGGGAAATGACTTGTATTCACATAAATTTGTCTTCAGTTCTGGATGTATTTGAAAAATGAGACCTTTACCAGAGACATTTGCTCTAAAAATTATTTCCCAGCTTTCAATTTTCCTTTTAATCTTGATTGTTTTGTTTTTACAAAATCCTTTAAATTTTGTTTTGTTTTAGGTTTTTTGCAAGGCAAATGGAGTTAAGTAGCTTGCCCAAGGCCACACAGCTAGGTAATTATTGTCTGAGACCAGATTTGAACCCAGGTACTCCTGACTCCAAGGCCAGTGCTCTATCCACTATACCACCTAGCTGCCCCATAATATTTTCTATCTCTTGTTTAGTCAAAAATTCTTCCATCCTCCATAGATCTGACAAACTATTCCTTGTTCTCCTAATTTGCTTGTGGTACATGCTTTATGTTTAAAGCATGTACCCATTTTGACCTTATCTTGGTGTACTGTGTAAAATATATAATATATAATTTAGTTTGAAATCTAGCATGACTTCCTTTGTATTTTTCATTAATTCCCTTGATATCCTTAACCTTTTATTCTTCCAGATGAATTTTATTATTATTTTTTCTAACTCTACAAAATAGTTTTTTGATAGTTTAATTGGTATGCTGCTATTTAAGTAGAATTGCCATTTTTATAATATTATCTTAATCTGCCTATGAGCAATTGATATTGTTTCTAATTGTTTAGCTCTGACTTTGTGTTAACAGCATTTTGTAATTATATTGATATAGACTACCAAGTATTTTATATTGTCTACAGTTATTTTAAATGTAATTTCTCTTTCTAGCTCTTGCTGCTAGACTTTGTTGTCAATATATAAAAAATGCTGTTGATTTATATGGATTTATTTTGTATTCTGTAACTTTACTAAAGCTGTTAATTATTTCAAGTAGTTTTTTTAGTTGATTCTATAAATATCACGTAATTACATACTCTGCAAAGAGGGATCTTTATTGCCTGTTCTAATTCCTTCAATCTCTTTTCTTACTGCTATGAGATGATAATGGGCATCTTTCCTTCATCCCTGATCTTACTGGGAATGCTTCTACTTTATTAATGCTTACTAATGGTTTTAGATAGACATCACATAGTATTTTATGGAAAGCTTGACTTGTTCTTATGTTTACCAGTGTTTTAAATAGGAATGGATATTGTATTTTGTTTTAAAAAATTCTGTGGCTATTGAGATAATCATGATTTCTGTAAGTTTTGTTATTGCTTATAGTCAATTATGTAATCATTTTCCTAATTTGAATCAACTCTGTAATTTTGATATGAATCTCACCTGGTCATAGTGCACGATCCTTGTGATATATTGCTATACAAATGCTATATGAAATATTTGAGAGTATTTTTTTAAATTTTTTTGCTTCAATATTCCTTAGGGAAACTAGTCTATAATTTTCTTTCTCTGTACCATAGTTGAGTCATAAAGGAAATTTGATAAGACTCTATCTTTGCCTATTTTTTCAAATAATTTATAAAGTTTTGGGATTAATTTCTCTCTAAATATTTGGTTGACTTTGTGAACCACCTCTGGTCCTGGAGATATTTTCATAGGGAGTTCATGGAGACTTGTTTGATTTCTTTTTCTAAGATTTAAACTTTCTATTTCCTCTTCCTTTAATCTGAACAATTTATATTTTCATAAATATTCATTTATTTTGCTTAGGTCAAATGTGTCCAACCCAATGCTAGTTGGCTGCCTGTGGCCCTTAAAGCCCATTCATTTGGCCTGTGTTGCATAACCTGAAAATGTGCCAACAGTGCAACATTACAAACAAGCTTAATTTTTAATTAACATAGCTTTACTTTTTCCACTAAACTAATATTGTGCAATCTCACAGACACTGGACTTTTTTTTAAAAAATAAAAGATATACATATAGGAATTACAATTTTTATTTTAAAACATTATATGACTCATCATAATAGCAACAACTTTATTGTGTGCAGCGTTACTGTTATTTTGTACATTTGAGAATGAATTTCAAGATTTTAGAATATTTGCTACTCCATTCTCAGTTGACATCAAAGCATTGTCTGCAAACCTGCAAATAAAATGTATTGAGTTGCAATCAGATATGCAACTTAAAAATTTATTCAGGGATATTGATTGAAGAACTTTTTTTTTAGGGCTTTTTTTTTGCAAGGCAAACGGGGTTAAGTGGCTTGCCCAAGGCCACACAGCTAGGTAATTATTAAGTGTCTGAGACCGGATTTGAACCCAGGTACTCCTGACTACAGGGCTGGTGCTTTATCCACTGTGCCTCCTAGCAGCCCCCAAAGAACTTTTATAAGATGTACTTGCCTAACCAAAAATATCCAGTATTTCATGAACATGTCATGTTCATAATGCATTTTTTCCCTTATGAAGCATTCAAAAAGCAAAAGTGAATAAAAATTTCAGATGTGCATCTTGAAAATAGTATTTGCATTGCTATAACCTCTATAAACTAAATATAGATGCATGAATATTGAAAAAGCAGACTCAGTGTTCACATTAAAAATGGCATGTTCTTATTTTTTGTTTAAAAAGCAAAACACTTTCATTATTTTTATTATTATACTAAGCTACATTAATACATTTCATTATTTTATACTCATTGGTAATATGGATTACATTGTAGTCATAAGTAAATATTATATTCTATACGTGGCTGTTGATAAATTTTAGTTGGATGATGTGGCCCAGAAGAGCTAAAAGGTTGGACACCCATGGCTTAGGTTGTCAGATTTATTGGCATATGATTGAGCAAACTATTTCCTAAAAATTGTTTTATATTCTCTTCTTTGGTGGTAAATTCACCCTAAACATTTTTATGCTAGAAATTTGGTTTTCTTTTTTTTTTAAATCAAATTAATTGATAGTTTATCTTACTGATTTTTCATTAAACCAGCTTCTAGTTTATTAGCTCACTAGTTTTCTTACCTTTAATTAATTAATTTATTTATTTTCATTTTTTACAAGGCAATGGGGTTAAGTGACTTTCCCAGGGTCACAGATAGGTAATAATTAAATGTCTGAGTCTAATTTGTACTCAGGTTCTCCTGACTCCTGGGCTGGTGCTCTATTCACTGCACCACCTAGATGTACCTACATTGAATTTATTAATCTGCTCTGCTTTTCAGGATTTCCAGTTTGGTTCTTAATGAGGATTTTTATTTTGTCCTTTTTCTGGTTGTTGTTTTTTTGTAGTTGCATACCCAATTCATTGATCTAATCTTTCTTTTAGAGTATTGATTTAAGAATTTAGAGAAATAAATTTTCTCTAAAATGCTTTTGTTTGCACCAAATAAATTTTGATATGTTGTCTCATATCAGTCTCTTTAATGAAATTATTGTTCTTTGACCCCCTTATTTTTTAGGATTAAATTGTTTAATTTTCAATTAATTTTAATCTATCTTTTTTTGTTTGTTTGTTTTGCAAGGCAAATGGGGTTAAGTGGCTTGCCCAAGGCCACACAGCTAGGTATTTATTAAGTGTCTGAGACCGGATTTGAACCCAGGTACTCCTGACTCCAGGGCCCGTGCTTTATCCACTGTGCCACCTAGCCGCCCCAATTTTAATCTATCTTTCCATTGTCCCTTACTAAATGTAATTCTAATGCATTATGATATGAAAAGTGTACACTTAATATTCCTGCTTTTCTATGTTTGATTTTGATGTTTTTATGCCCTACACAGTCAGTTTTTGTGTAGGTGCCATGTACCGTTAAGAAAAAGGTATATTCTTTCCTATCCCCATTCAGTTTTCTCCAGAGATTTATTATATCTAACTTTTCTAAAATTTAATTCACCTTCTTAACTTCTTTCTTTCTTTTTTTTTGGTTAGATTTATCTTGTTCTAAGAGGGGAAAATTGAGGTTCCCCTATTAGTGTAGTTTTGCTGTCTATTTCCTCCTGTAACTCAGTTAACTTCTTTAAGAATGGGTATGCTTTACCACTTGGTATATATAAATTTAATATTGCTATTACTTCATTGTCTATGTTACTTTGTCGAAAGATATAGTCTTCTTCCTTATCACTTTTAGTTATATCTGTTTTTGCTTTTGCTATGTCTGAAATCATGATTGCTGCCCCTGCTTTTCTTACTTTATTCTGTGTGTGTCTCTCCGCTTCAAGTGTGTTTTTGGTAAACAATATATTGTAGTATTTTGGTTATTAATCTACTCTGTTATCTTCTTCTGCTTAATGGGAGAGTTCATCCTATTTACAGTCACAGTTATGAGTACTATTTGTATTTCCCTTGAGGTTTCAAGTGATCTCATTATTTACTACAAATTAGCAAATATTAAAAGAGAATTTTTTTTTTGGATTTTTTTTTTTTACAAAGCAATGGAGTCACAAAAGTAGATAATTATTAAATGTTTGAGACCAGACTGGTACTCTATCTATAGTATCACCTAGCTGTCCCATATCAAAGTTCTCTATGTTCTGCCCAATTGTTTTCCCAGACTCCTCTCTACTGCCCTCATTCTCTTTTGTTCTCAGGTTTGAGAAAGATGCTGAAACATTTCTACCCACTGATGTTCATTTGTAGGGTGGCTAAGTCTGATATTCTTTAATTCTATATTTCTGATTTAAAAATTTGTTTTTTAGCCTCTAATAGTTATAAATCTGAATGCTGTCTCAGTGTGTAAAAATATCAGTCTACTATGTAGATTCCTACATCTAAAATGTTGATTTGGTCAATACTACCTGATCAGCTCAGTGATAAATTTCTTTATCTGAATCAAGGAACCACATGATAAGAGACATCTTGGATGAGATGAGAAAAATCCTATGGCCATTTGTAAACATTCCCTCTCTAGTCTAAATGGGATTTTTATCAATTGGAATTTGAGGAAAATATAAGTTATGAGAGGATCGTATTGTAGAACTATGTCATCCAGGTGAAATCTCATTGGTTATCTGACTCAGTTTTATGATTCTTTGTCTTTTCTGTATAAAATGCCCCCAGAATTTTGTATCACTGTTGGTATTTATAAGGATGCCATCCACCCATGGGTTGTTGTTAAGACCCTAGAGGAAAAAAACCTCATTTATAAAACTAACTTCATTTCATTTTTGGCATAAGAAAATTATGGTTAACAAGGGATAAGAGAAGGAAGTGTGGACAGCATTTCCTCTCTGTATCTTGTAATTTAATAGAAAGGATTTTTTGGGGGGAGAATTACCTAGTCTTGGCTTGCAATTCCTTCAGGATTTGCAATAGCTGAGGGTCTTTGGCATCTAGGATCTCCTCTCCATCTGGTCACCTAACTATGCCCAAAGGACTACAAAACCATACATATACTTTAACCTAGCAATACTACTATTAGATTTATATCCCCAAAGAGATAAAAATAAAAAAGGAAAGGACCTAATGTACAAAACTATAGCAGTATTTTTTCCTGGTGGCAAAGAAAGGAAAATGAGGGGATGCCCATCAGTTGGTGAATAACTGAACAAATTGTGCTATGTGATTATGATGGAATTTATTGTGTTAAAAGAAATGATGAGTAGATACCTGGAATGATATACATGAGATGATGCAACATGAACTGTGCTGTGTATAAAGTAACAGCAATATTCTATGATGAAAAACTATGAAAGACAGCTATTCTCAGCAATAAAATGATCCAAGACACCTTTGAAGGACTTATGATGAAAAATGCTCTCCATCCTCTTTTTTTTTTTAGGTTTTTTGCAAGGCAAATGGGGTTAAGTGGCTTGCCCAAGGCCACACAGTTAGGTAATTAATTAGATTAATAGATTATAATAGATTAATAGATCCCCCTTTGGCATTCTGATGAAGCCTATGATTTTCATTGTTTTATTGTTTATATTCATATTGAAAGGAAATGCTAGATTTCAGTTAGAGTTTAGTGAAAAGAAAGATTTTTTTCCTATCCAAATTCACAGATTCTAGGGTAAGAACCTCTGCTCCTACTGGAATTTCTACCCTGCCCCTAACCCTTCTTCTGAAAGAGATGAAACAGAAGTATGTTCAGGGAATACCAATTTGGTGACTGTATGGAGGGAGGATTAGAGTGGGAAGACCATCAATCCTGGGAGAGCAATTAAAAGATTATAGTGGGATATGAATGGGTGGATGAGAGAAATATTGTCAAGTAGAATTGACAAGATTTGACAACCAATTGAAATTGAGGATTGAGGAAGAACTCCTTCAAGGATGGATAAAGAATAATGAACCTACTAGAAAATTGGGTAGTTGAATTGGATGGGGAAAATTTGGCTTTGTAGTATGGAAAGGGCAGTCAGGGTATAGGGTAGGGGTTCTTAATCTGGAGATAGATTTCAATGGATCCTGAACTTGGTTTTTTTTAGGTTTTTTTTGCAAGGCAATGGGGTTAAGTGGCTTGCCGAAGGCCACACAGCTAGGTAATTATTAAGTGTCTGAAGCCAAATTTGAACTCAGGTACTCCTGACTCCAGGGCTGGTGCTCTATCCACTGCACCACCTAGCTGCCCCTGGATCCTGAACTTGAATGGGAAAAATATTGCAACTTAATTTTCACTAACCTTTATTTATTTGAAATTTAGCATTTCCTTTAATTATTATTTTTTAAAAAATTTCTCTGAGAAGGGATCTATAGATTACACCACATTGACAAAGGTAGCCATGACTCAAAAGGTTAAGAACCCCTAGCATAGGGGCTACATTCCCCAAACAAACCCTAACTCCTAACCCTACAATTTGGAAATAGAATCTAAAAAGGTGATCCTCTTTTTTAACCACTCCCCCCTTCCCCCGTCCCAGGTGTGGGTGCAGGTGCTAGCATTTGAGCAATAAAAAGATATATTCTAGGCTCAATTTAGATTTGGTGGGGCATTGTGAACCCTGCCTCTCATCCCTCCCCCCTCTCGAGAGTTTGTTTTCAATTTTATCTCTCCTCTGTAAACAGATAGAAGATACTTTGGAGTGCCTGAGATTTGAACTTGAAGCTAGACCCTGTTCAGGAGCCCAGGTAGGGTCACTTCCTGGCAAACTCAAAACAAAGCAGTTTCAGAAGCCTCTCTGATAACTTGGAACATTGAGTATAGATCATTTTGAGTGGGATAAAGCCTGAGATTTTTTTCAGTAGAATATTATAGATTGGAGAACAGTTAACTATGTGTCCCTCCTCCCTTGACAAAGCAACCTCTGGGATATTGGTGAAGAGTCAACTGACCCCACTTTATCTGCTGAAGTCTGGATAACCATTCAGTCCCTGGGGCTGAAGAGATAATCCGGGTTTCAGTTTGAATTTTAAACTCTTTTCCCTAGATTAGTTTGCCAGTCTAGATTGTAAAACCACATTCCTCATTAACGAGGGTGGGTCAGTGGTGGGCAGGAATCAAGTTAGGATAAATGTGATTCTTGGGCCTTTTGCTTTTGCCTCAGTCTCTGTAATTGATTGTGTCCTGTTCCTCGAGAAATGAATAAAATAAAGCTTTCTCTTCATACCTTGAGAGATCTCCGAAATTTATTTAAGTGGTATTTGTCCCACACAATTTGGACTCTCTTCTTGGAACATCCAAGTTCCACAAACTAGAACCGGGTCAGCACAAGTAGGAGAATCCAAAGTTTCAACATGGAAAAGCTCTTTTTCTTTTGTCTAGCTGACCTGGGAACTGTGGATTCAAGAGCCCATCTCTTCCATCAACTTCCTCAGTAGCAACAGATCAACCTGGCTAGAAGAGACTGGTTCCTAATCTGTTGCATAAATAGTGTAAATTGATCTTATCTTATTCTTATCTAAATAAATCTTATCTTGTTATATATGTTTGATCTTTTGAGGGCAAAGACATTTACCAAAGGCTTCACCATAACAATAGAGGAATGAAGATGGGAGAAGTAGGCAGAACTAACCCCCATTAATCTTTAATCCTACTGGTTTTTAACAGAAATCCCCAATTTTTGCTTCTGCATTGTTTCCAGGCAATGGTTTGTTTAACTTTGTTTATCTTAGCTCCTTTCCTATTTATAATATACACTCATCTAAACTTTGCATTTCTCCCAGCATCAAGGACACTGCTTTGTATAGGTCCATAATAAGTGTTTTTTGAACTTGTTGGGGAAAAAAAAACCAATTTGTCACAAACCTTTGTATTCCATTACCACTTCTGTATTATTGGGATATGAGCCTTTCTTCCAAGGAGTAATTCTTATAATGACTATAGTTTGAACTGCCCCCATCAAAGGCAAGTTATTTCTTAAAGAACTCCCCACATTCATAATATCTGATTCTCACAGCTACACCATGTTATAAGCAGGGCAGGGGATACTACTTCTTTGTGAGAATGTGGGAACCAAGGCACTTCTGTGTGAAGAAAGTGACAAAATTTTTAAAACGACTCAGGCCTTTTGACTTTCAAGTTAAGTACTGCAGGGGACCAAAGGAATAGATTTGATCCTGAGCTAATCTGTTTTGGTTTGTGCAGAAGAAAATTCATTTTTTTGGTTTTGGTTTTGTCTATCATCTTTGCCAATTTGACTCAAAAGAATCATTAAAGGACATGGGAGAAAGTATAGCTAGTTAAATGTAAACTAGTCTCTATTCAGAGAAAACATCAAGAAGATGAATAGAAAGAAAGAATAGAAAATGAAAGAGAGAGGAAAAAATAACATGCTTCAATCTATATTCAGATAGTATCAGTTCTTTCTCTAACTGTAGATAGTCTGCTTCATCATGAATCATTATGTTGCCCATGAGAAATATGGTCACTGATTGAGATAAAGGGTCACTGAAAAAAGGAAGGAATTCACATGTACCTTGGGATTTTAAAATTGCTCAAGATTTATTGTAAATTATTGCAAAGTAAGCAGATTAAAACTTTTCTCCTCAGTGGAGAATCAACTGGCACTTTGAGGACAGGAGTGAATAACAAAAGGTTAGGGGAAGTTACTTGGGAGACAGAGACAGAGATAAGGAGGTGAGAGAGAGGAAAACAGGCAGGCAGAGCTGAGAGCCCATGTGAAAACCAGTCATCCAGCCAGCCATGTGGCATGGGGGCTGATGGTGCTCCACCAGGGCCTAGTTTGGGAGAACATTGTGGATACACAAGCTATTCTAACAGCCATGACACAAATCATCTCCAAGTAAACCACCACCTGGACAATCTCAGGAGCTGGCAAGCTGTCCTTAGAGATAAAGGTGTGCTGAAGTCCTTGGGAGCTGGACATTCTGCCCCACCGACCAAGGGCACTAGACACAGCTGTGTTTTACCACCTCCCCCCTAAAGTACCCCCTTATCCTGTAATGCAAGATGCTGCACTGATTGCACGCCCCCATTACCTCATTATTCTTTGTTCTACCCCGGAAGACCTAACAGTATATATGTAATAGTTAAGCAGTAATAAAATTGAGCTGGAGGCATAAGGCAGTAGTGGCTTGACTCCTTATTCTCAGCTCTCCTCCAGGAGGGAGGTCACCTCTGTGGGCCCCAAGGAAGCAAGCCACAACAGAATATGGCCTAGGAAGGAAAGAGAGATGCAGACATCCTTGCAGATAGAGTCCAAGAGAATGAGAGAGCCCCAGGAGGGGTGGGGCTTCTTCTTAAATGTGCTTCTGTAGTGGGATGGTGACTGGAGAGTGGTCTAGCACCTGGCCCAGGTATCCTCTCATGGGCAAGCTACAAGGTGTATGACCTCCAAGTTACCATGTCATTTCCTGTCATGTCAGGGTCAGTGGGAAAGGTCAGGTAACTGGAAACCAAAGTAGGGTGAAGGGGGAATGAGGAGACCATATCTAAAGAAAAAAAGCATAATCAAACAGAGACAGGATTACCCCAAGGAATGCATGGACATTCAGACTTTAACAGATAAGACAGGGTCAGTTGACTCTTTACATTTTAGTCATGATACCCCAGAAGTTGCTTGTCAGGGAAGGAGGGGCAGAAGAGATATAACACACAGTTCAACTATTTCTAATCTATAATATTCTACTGAAGAAATCTCAGACCTTATCCCATTCAATCCTTCCTCTTTATTTTAATGAGATTTCTTCAAATTTCTGTAATATAAACTTACATTGTTGGTCCATCTAGTCATCAACCTCATAAATTCTGTTGTTAAGAGGAATCCATCCCTGTCCCTTTAGGATCAGCATTATTGTCTGATTGGAAGTGATTGTCCCTATTTTATTAAGACTATCCTGAGCCACTCATGTTATCAATTGAATTAAACAGGGCAGATAATTTGGTAGTAAGATAATTCCACTACATTCGATTAACAAAAGAATCTGCTTCCACCAACTCCCATTAAACCAGGACCACCAAGAATTACCAAAGGGACAGTTCCAAGTTTGCACAGGAACATAGATTAACTTCCTAATGTCTTTAGTGATCTCTTTAATCAATGGTCCATTATCATCAATCTTACTACAGCACATGGATAGATTCAATTTCCCATATAATCCTCCCTCTTCAGCTAATAAGTAGTCCAGTATCAATCTGTGTTGTAAGACTGCCTCTCTAGGGCGGCTAGGTGGCACAGTGGATAGAGCACCAGCTCTGGAGTCAGGAGTACACCTGAGTTCAAATCTTACCTCAGACACTTAATAATTACTTAGCTGTGTGGCCTTGGGCAAGCCACTTAATCCCATTGCCTAGCAAAGACCTAAAACAACAACAACAAAAACAAACAAACAAACTAGACTGCCTCTCTGGTTTGGATGGCTTGATTGGCCAAAAGATCTAGGGACCTAACTGTTTGATTAGTAATAATTTCTACAACTGCCTGGAGCCTAATTATTCTGTTCAGCATATAGATAGGGGTCCTATATCCCCAGCTTCCATCCTGTGCTCAGGTAGTAGGCCCTTAGGTCTAGATAACAACTCCTAATCAACCCTATATAGCAACTCCCTGATCAACTCTTTGGACAACTGGGTGTAGACAGTAGTCCTACAAATCCAATAATGTTCCTCTAGTGCTAGTTGGTCTTCCAGGAAAATAGTTTCCAACAAAAGGATAATGCTGTTCTTCCTTACTTCCAAGGGGCCCTCTCAAATAGGCCATTTAATCATCATGATAATAGGTACATTTCCAAAGTTGCTGTACCTCCTTCCACTGGCAAGTTTTTATACCAATGTCTTTAAAGGTCTTCCTGGCTCAAAAACTGATTAAAATAAATTCCTGATTTTGTGCCATTGGACCAACTCCAAGTGATGTTCCTTAAATTATTTTTCTTGCAAATGGCCATTTCAGCACTTTCCTTGCAAGTCCATACTAACTCATAATCACAGTTTCCCTTAACAAATGCTCCAGTTTGTGCATCTTAAGTTACAGATGAACAATGTATACATAAGCAAGAGATGGTGGAGATGAACTGGTACAGTGTCTCTCCTCTCTTCTCTTCTCTTCTCCCCTAGAGACATCCAATATCCTTTTGCATCTTTTGAATCTGTTCCAAAAAATCCTCTCTGGCCCCGGTGACTAGTTGAGACCTTGTTTTCTGGTAAAGAAACTGCTTAACATCTTACACAGATCAAAACACATGTTTCCATCAAATCAATGAGATTCTGGAGCTTATTACAATTTACATTTTACCTTATTGCCATATTGACACACAGACTTCACTTTTAACACAATAAACTTCCATTAGTATTTTACTACATGAGCAAACTCCCAATGAGAATTATCACATTGACTCAAGCTTGTAACATATACAATCAACAGTCATCTTTGTTCTAAGAGTACCTAGCATCTGGCTTAAAATAAAACAATTTTAACCTTTGCTCTCATTACAATAATGACTTAAACATCCTTAACTAAAATGATTTTTTTCCAAAATATTCCCATATTTTCCTTTTCCTGATGTACATATCTAACTCACATTCCCTTCCTTAAACTAGAACTTGAAACTGTAATTATTCAAAGAATTTCCCTTTCTTCTTCTTGCCTAAATATCCCCTCTAAAAAAATCAAGGAAACTTAATTCCTATCTTAGCATGTAACTGATAGCAGGTGTCAGAGCCAGACTCCTAGCCTATCTTTGGCTATTAGATCCAATTCACCTAAAACTTCTTTTTTTCTGGTTGCTTAGTAACTAACTATAAAGGTCCAGGACATTAAAGGAAAATTCCTTTATAGATATAGTATTGAATGTCAATGTCTAGAAAGAATTCATGTGGGTAAGTCAAATGTCTTAGGCCAGATTTATTCTTCCAGGTGAGACATTATCCAAATGTCATTTTGGGGAAATCAAGTCAAAGGGGTCAAGCCTCAGTCATACTGAGAAGCTGCCCCTTTGGCTACAATTCCTGTCACCTGACATCTTTAACACATTGGCTTCCTTGGCTCCAAGAACATGACATTTACCCAGTAGCATTTCCTTCTATTGACCATCCTGGTATCTGACATAATAGAAAATTGATTAAAAGTCCCATGACCTAACATAGTTGTTTTACCTAGTTAGAATTTCCAGTAAATACAATTCACTAAATTCCAATTATAATCTTAATGGAGTCCCAAATAATGAAACCCCTACCTAAAGCTCCTTCCTGGGTCTTTGCCTAAAACTAGGTATTCTAACTATGACTGGCCCTACAGGCCTCATCTCCTACCTCTCTTACTAGAGACATCCCTTTGTCTGAAATCATATCTCTATATAAAGATGGTATTATCAGATTCCCCTTGGCTAGAGAGAAACCTCCTTCTAGCCTGTTGTATTTTACAACAAATTAACACCTTCTTTGTCCAGAAGATTGCACTAAAAGACTCAAATTATCCTGTGTTTTTCTTTCCCATATTACATAGTGCTTTTTTTTGTTGTTCAATAAATTTATTGGCTTAATCTGAAAAATCTTCATAGAAAATTACAGATTTTGGTGTTTTAACTATCAGCCGCACATTCCTGGGCTCTGAGGAAACTTGCCTTCTTCTGAGCAACTCTGTCTTTTTTCTGAGCAAGAGACATTTTGGGGTGGTTCCATCTTTTCTTTTTAACTTCCTTCTTGGGTTTCTTTTCATACACTGGATTCTCCTGGATACCAGCATGAGCTTTCTTGTACATCTCCTCCATCATGTCGGGAGTTATGTTGTTCTTTATGTACTGTGAGAATTGTTTTTTATAAGCATCTTCTTCCATAAGATAGCTCATATAATCTGCAACATTTTGGCCCATGATGTGTTTTTGATGTACTTCAGCATTGAATTCCTTACTTTCTGAATCATACCCTGGGAAGCATTTGGTACTGTGAGGAATAGACAAACCACCATTCACAGCTCCTTTAAGAGCCCCAAAGACTTTGTTTCCAGTGGTAGTTCTGGTAAGACCTGCATCCAGGTAGCATGTAAAAGCACAAGGCTGACCATCAATGCTTTCCACATTGTACTCATCTCCAGTCACTTCCACCTGGGCTTCATAGATCTTGTCCATGCCAAATCTGTTTAGAAGCCTGTGGGCTAGCAGCAGGCCTGTATAGTAAGCGGCAGCATAGTTTGTCAGGCCAATCTTCACACCATACTTGGGTAACTCATGGGCATAGGCTGCACAGACAATCATATCCCCTTCTATATGGGCATAAGCAATCTGGCAGATGATGTCTATTGGTGACACAGAAGATCATCCTGTACTTGGGGGTGTTGTACTTATTTTTGTCCTGGATCACCAGCCACTTCCGTGCATAGTAGTCTGTCTTTCCCTCTCTCTGTCTCCGGAACTTCACCTGGTACCTCTTGAAGTAGGCCTTGTTCTTCACAACTTTCACGAACCCCATCCTACCAAATGAGACCCGTGCCCTCGGCACAGACCAGCAGGCCTTGCAGTGCTAGGGGTAAAAGGACATAGTACTTTTACTTTGAAGCAAACAACCACTGCTTTGGAGTATATATACATATCCAAAATATTCCCAATTCACTCACATAACTAGAAACTTCTATATATATAAACTTATTTAGCTACTAGCCATCCTCAACATGCAAATGGTTATTTTTGTTTTGTCAAGGCAATTGGGGTTAAGTGACTTGCCCAGGGTCACACAACTAGGTAATCACTAAATGTCTGAGGCTTTATTTGAACTCAGGTCTCCTGACTCGAGGGCCTAGTGCTCTATCCTCCGCGCCACCTAGCTGCTCCCTAACATACAAATTACTTTTCAGAATTCTTTAAAGCCATTAGAATATCACAGGTAGATTTAAATTTCTAATGTGTTATTAATTTCATTATAACAGAATAGCAATAAGAGTAACACCAGATTACTAGATTGTACAAAGTGATCCTTCCATTATTACATTATTTATGAACCAAAAGATCTATCCCAGAAAGGGCCACTTTTTGATATTTTCCTTATTGCTCTTCAAAGCAATAACACATTAATTCCAGGCTTTAACAATAGAGTATTTAAATAACATTCACAAAAGTTAACTAAATATTGCAAATATAATCTCTTTGCAGTTACAAAAGAATATCATATAACTGATAAATACATCTTATTCATCAATAAGTTACTTTATAGCACCCCCCCCAATATCAGCTATCTGCAGTTACCAAGAGAGAAGTTCATATTCCTGACTTTTTAAAAATTAAATAGGCATTTGGGGCGGCTAGGTGGCGCTAGGGGCGGCTAGGTGGCACAGTGGATAGAGCACTGGCCTTGGAGTCAGGAGTACCTGGGTTCAAATCTGGCCTCAGACACTTAATAATTGCCTAGCTGTGTGACCTTGGGCAAGCCACTTAACCCCATTTGTCTTGCAAAACCTAAAAAAAAAAAAATTAAAAAAAATTAAATATGAATTGTTAATATACATTAATCATAAGACTCTTATTAAAACATCTCATTTCCCTTGGAACAAGAGCAAAGTGAATATTCTACAATCTTTATACTTTTGTCTTCAGACCTTTTTACCCAGATTCTCAGAATCTAATCTCATACATATGATATATTTAAAACCCCAAAGCAATTACAACTAAACTCCCCAACAGTTTAGTTTGATAAAAACTTTAGAGTACCTTATACAGAGAGTCCAGCACTCACATTCCAAAAGCTTTATCCAAAATAAAAATACAATTGTTAGCATTATTAAGGCTTAACATTAAAACGAATTAGAGCTTTTTCCCAAAAGAAAGCAGTAAGCATCTCTGTTAACATAGGTATTGCTCTTCTTAGTAACACAATACCACTTTTCTTTAACCCAAAGGGGTTACCATAAAGTTTAAAACCCCAAACCACTTAACTCCTTGCAATAGTTACAATAGTGTTGAAATAGTTTATAATCCAAACTAATTTAACAATCTAGATTATTTAGTTCCTCCCATTCTGAACAAATTTTGTGAGAATGTTACAACACTAGTATCCCTCTTTTAAAATCTTCAGTGTGCTTCCCCAAACTCTAGTTCAGAAACCTTAAAAACAATGAGAATAATCACTCAGGCCATGTGCCCTCCCTCTATCTCTGTCATTTTTTACTTCCTTATAGGATAAGACAGATTTCAATATTCAACTGAGGATGTATGCTATTCCCTCTTTGAGACAATTCTGATGGGAGTAAGAGTAAGATTTAAGCTTTTTCTGCCATCTTCCTCATGTCCTCCTCCATTATAATAGCTTTGTCATGCCTTGCTTATGTGAAATAATTTTACCCCATTTTATCATCCCCCTTCTTCTAATGCAATTGTCTTTCTCACCCCATTTTTGGTTTTTATTTTTGGGTATCATCTCATCAAAGTCATCTTATATCTGTACCTTCTGGCTATGAATTGCCTTATAGTAAAAAGTTCCTAAGAGCTACAAATATTATCTTGCTATACAGAAATGAAAGCAGTTTAACTCTTATTGAATCTCTTATGCTTTCTTTCTTATTTTTTTACCTTTTGATGCTTCTTTTGAATCTTTTATTTGTAGATCAAATTTTTATTCAGCTCTGGTCTTTTAATTAGGACTATTTGAAAGTTCTTTAATTTATTAAATATTCATTCAACACCCCCCCCCAAAAAAAAAAAGGTTTATATTGTTTTGATGGGTAGGTGATTCTTGGTTGCAGTCCTAACGTCTTTGCCTTCTGGAATATCATATTCCAAGTCTTCCAGTTCTTTAATATGGAAGCTACTATATTCTGTGGTATCTTAACTGTAACTCCATGATATTTGAATTGTTTGTTTTTGGCTACTTGTAGTACCTTCTCCTTGATCTGTGAGCCCTGCCATTTGACTATGTTGATAATGAGAGTTTTCATTTTGGGATCTTTCAGGTGGGGATCAGTGAATTCTTTCAATTTTTCTTTTGTCCTCTGGTTCTAAGGATATCAAGGCATTTTTTTTCCTTGATAACTTCATTTTTTTTTTGATCAAGGCCTTTTATTTAGTCTGATAATTTTAAAATTTTAAAATGATTTCTCCAGGTTATTTGTTTTTCCAGTGAGAAATTTCATATTCTCTTCTATTTTTTAAAATTGTTTTATTGTATTTTGATATCTCATGGAGTCATTAACTTCCACTTGCTCAATTCTAATTTTTAAGGAATTATTTTTTTTCAGTGAGCTTTTTAACTGACTTTTCTATTTGGCCAATTCTATCTTTAAGCAGTTATTTTATTTAATGATTTTTTTGAAAGTATCTTTTCCCATGTTTTTACTTCTTTTCATGATTCTTTTGCAGTACTTTCATTGCTTTTCCCAATTTTTTTCTCCTTTTTTTTTTTTTGCAAGGCATTGGGGGTTAAGTGTCTTGTCCAAAGGTCACACAGCTAGGTAATTTTTAAATGTCTGAGGCTGAATTTGAACTCAGCTCCTGACTCCACTCCCCACAGAAGGCATTCTGTTAGTATTTATATTGGTTCCATGTTATACATTGATCTCAGTTGAATGTGATGACAGAAATCATATCTTTAAGGGAGAAAAATAAAGTATGAGATAGTAAAATTATATATTAATATAACACATTTTTTTTCTAATTTGTTTTTTTTCTAATTTGACGGTAATAGTCTTTGGTTTTTGTTCAAAGTCTGTAATATTTTCTCTGGATACAGATGGTATTCTCCATTGCAGATAACCCAAAATTGACCCTGGAAGTTTCAATGAAGGGATGAGCAAGTCCATCAGGGTTGATCATCACCCCCATGTTGCTCTTAGGGTATACAATGTTTTTCTGGTAATGCTCATCTCGCTCAGCATCAGTTCATGCAAATCTTTCCAGGTTTCCCTGAATTCCCATCCCTCCTGGTTTCTAATAGAACAATAGTGTTCCATCACATACATACAACACAATTTGTTAAGCCATTTCCCACTTGAAGGACATTCACTTAATTTCCAATTTTTTGCCACCACAAACAGGGCTGCTAAAAATATTTTTGTACAAGTGATGTTTTTATCCTTTTTCATCATCTCTTCAGGGTTTAGACCCAGTAGTGGTATTGCTGGGTCAAAGGGTATGCACATTTTTGTTGCCCTTTGGGCATAATCCAGGAGTTCTTTTTGAGCCTGTGAATAGACTATACTTTTCTTTGAGGTTTCACATGTAGCCTCTACTTTCACAAGTCCTCTTCTATGTTAGAGTCTTGATCCTCCCTGTCTCTAGTCAAGTTCTTTCTTGTTTGCTTATTTTTTCTGCCTGTTTTGTGACTTGATATTTTTATGTGAGAGTTGGACTTTCATCTTGCACTGTTGCAAGTTTCTTGTTCTGGAGCTCAGGGTCTTACTGCTGGCTTTCACAGGACTTAAGGGCCAGGCCCAGGGTTGGGGCCTTGTTGCTGTGTTGCTATGGAAACAAGTCTCTTTGTTGACTGGTTCTGAGGGAGATCTTGCTACCTTGTCAGGACATTGCTTCTAGGTTACTATGGCAACAGGGTGGGGGGAATGATCTCGTTGTTTTGCATGTGCATAGGATATGATTCCCAGGTTGCCATGAAAACAAAGCCTTGAGGAGGATTTTGGTAGAGAAGATCAGAAAATTCCAGTTTCTCCAGATTTTCTCCACAAACAAGACAATATAGCACCTCAGGATGAACACAGATAAACAAGAGTTGGGAAAGAACAGTGGTCTTCCTAGAACAACTGGAGAAAAACTGAGCAGAGACCCCAGGGACAGTGGTTCAGTCTGAGTAAAGTGGAAACTCCTCCAGGCTATCTCTGCTTAAACTTCAAACAGTAAACCCTAGGGGCAGATGGATTGGAAAATAGCCTCAGTCACAGAAATTCTCACTTCAAAGAGAGTCTGAGTATATGTATATGGGTGTGTGTGTGTGTGTGTGTGTGTGTGTGTGTGTGTGTGTGTATGTAGTGGGGTGAGGGGGAGATTAGACATTTGAGCAGGGGAAGCTTATTCAAGGACTTCCTGTGCCAAGGGACAGCTATTATGGGAATAGAGAAGACCCTGAATTTGTTTTCAGAAGAGAATACTGAAACAAAAAGAGCCTCTTCTATTGTCCAAGAGTAAAATCAAATGGTCATGTGCTCAAAAAGAGTTCTTGAAAGAACTTAAAAAGGACTTTAAACATCAAATAAAAATTAGGAAAAAATAAGAACAATTCAAGAAAAAATTATGAAAAGAAAGTCAATTAACTGGAAAAAGAGATCCAGAATCTTAAGGAAGAAAACAATTCCTTCAAAACAGAATTGGGCAAGGGGAAGTGAAAACTGTTATAAGATACCAAGAAATAACAAAACAAAACAAAATTAAAAATAGATTATGAAATATTTCATAAGAAAAACAGCTAATCTAGAGAGTAGATCAAGAAGGGAAAATATAAGAATGAACAGACTATCTGAAAGCTATGATTAAAAAAAGAATCTTGCAAGAAAAATTAAAGAAAATTGCCCTGAAGTTTTAGAAAAAGAGGAGAAAACTGAAATAGAAAAAAAAATCTACCAATTACCACAAGAAGAGGATCACAGGATGAAAACCTACAGGTATATCATGATCCAATCTCAAAATCCTTAGTTTAAGGAGAAAATATTACGAACAACAAGAAAAAACAATTCAAATACTATGGAATCACAATCAGAATTACATAAGACCTAGCAACTGCTACACTAAAAGTTATGGCATATATGGAAGAGTGAAAAGAACTGCAGTTGTGACCAAACCAACTTACCCAGCAAAGTTAAGTACAAACCTGAATGAAAAAAAAATGAACATTCCATAAATTGACAGATTTTGTTTATTAAAGACCAGAACTTAATAGAAAAATTGTCAGATAAAATCTAGGAGAAATATAAAGTAAGCATCAAAGATCAATTATAAGAAATTCAATAAGAGCAAACTCTTTACTTTTTATATGTGGTAATGTAAACCATATTTTTAAGATTGTCATTAGAAATAGGGTAGTTCAAAAAAAGATTGGGGATGAGCTAAGTATGATGTAATTCTAAAAGGCAAAATTGTGTAGGAAAAGGTAAAAAGAGCAATAATTTCATACAAATTAGGTGTGAAAGGAAGAACTGACAGAGAAATCAAGTAAGATTGAAAGGCCAGTAGTGCTGTAATTCTACTCTAAGCAGATCTGGGTTAAAGAGGTAACAACATAAACATCTAGAATAGTATAAAAGTTTTCTAAATTTGTAAAGAAGTAAGAGAGTGAAGGAACAGGATAAAGAAGGATGGGGTTAAAGGGTGTATAGATTACAATTTAGGGGAATAGGGGGAGAAGAAAAAGGAGGGACCCTTAGAGGAATGACTAGAACAAGGAAAAGGAGAGTTGGGGAGAGGATAAGAGAGAGATTCTTTTTTTTTTTTGCCTCCAGGGTCAAATACAAAATTCTCTATTATATATATATTTTTATTTTTGTACAAATGATTTTTTAATGCATTACTAAAATATTCTTGTTTAAGAGTAAACATAATACCCCATACCCCCCAAAATATAGACCCCCATGAGCAATAAAGTAAAGGAAAGAGAAGAAAAATAAAAATAAAAAAATAATTTAAAAATGTGCTTTAGTCTTTGTTCTAACACCACCAGCTCTGTCGCGGGTGGATCACATTCTTTATGATAAGTCCATCACAAAAGCTACTTCCATATTTTTTCACCATTGCCATTGCTGATCTCAATTCTCTCCATTTGGTACTTCCCCATTACCATATACTATATTTTCTCTCTCCTTTCACTCTGTCCCTCTTTTTAAATGTGCTGTAGGGTAGCTGAGTGGCACAGCAGACTGATCACCCACCCTGGGGCCAAGAGGACCCCTAAGGTCCAGCAACCACCGGGTCCTGTGGTCCCGGAGAGGCCATCCAATCCCAGTCCTTTGCAAGAAGTAAAAAAGAAAATGTGTTATATCTGACCACTCTCCCCCATGGTCCACCTTCTCCTCCATCACTCACATCCCCCCTTCCCCCTGTCCCCCTTCTCTCCTTCTTACTCTAGATGTCTATAATCCATTAAGTATATATATGCTGTTTCCTCTCCTAACCACCTCTGATGAAGCAAAGGTTCCCTCATTCCCCCTCACCTTCCCCCTTCCATATCATTGCAGTAAAAAAAATCTTATTATATGAAATATCTTAGCTTATTCCATCTCTCCTTTCTCTTACTCCCACTACATTTCCCTTTTAGCCATTGACTCCATTTTTACAATATATTATATCTTCAAATTCAGCTCTCTCCTGTGCTTCATCTATAAAAGCTCCTTCTATCTGCTCTATTAAATGAGAAGTTTCATATGAGTATTATCAGTGTCATTTTTCTATGCCGGAATACATGTAGTTCATCATCATTAAGTCCCTCATATTTTCCCTGTCTCCTCCACTCTCTATGCTTCACCTGAGTCCTGTATTTGAAGAATGAACTTTCTGTTCAGCTCTGGTTGTTTCAACAGGAACAATTGAAATTCCCTTGGTTCTTTGAAAATCCATCTTTTCCCCCTGGAAGAAGATGTTCGTTTTTTTCTGGGTAGTTGATTCTTGGTTGCATTCCAAGCTCTTTTGCCTATGAGCCGTTAATGTAGTTGTTGCTAAGTCCTGTGTGATCCTGACTGCAACTCCACAATATTTGAATTGTGTCCTTCTGGCTACTTGTAATATTTTCTCTTTGACTTGGGAGTTTTGGAACTTGAGTATGATATTCCTGGGGGTTGTTATTTTTGTATCTCTTTCCGGGGGAGATCAGTGGATTCTCTCAATTTCTATTTTGCCCTCTGCTTCTAGGATATTTGGGCAATTTTCCTGTAGGAATTCTTTAAAAATTAGGTCAAGGCTCTTTTCCTGATCATGACTTTCAGGTATCCTAATAATTTTTAAATTATCTTTCCTGAATCTGTTTTCCAGATCAGTTGTTTTTTCAATGAGATGTTTCACATTTTCTTCTGTTCATTCTTTTGGCATTGAAGTATCATAAAGTCAACAGCTTCTTTTAGTTCCATTCTACATCTGAAGGATTTGTTTTCCTCAGAGAGCTTTCTTATCTCTTTTCCCATCTGATTAATTCTGCTTTTTAAAGCATTCTTCTCAATAACTTTTTGAACTGTTTTATTCATTTGACTTATGCTGGTTTTTAATATGTTATTTTCTTCAGGATTTTTTTGGATCTCCTTACTAAGCTGCTGACTTCTTTTTCATGTTTTTCCTGCATCTCTCTCATTTCTTTTCCCAATTTTTCTTCTATCTCCCTTACTTGATTTTCAAAATCTTTTTTGAACTCTGTCATAGCCTGAACCCAATTTCCGTTTTTCTTGGAGTCTTTAGATGCAGAAATTTGTAATTCCTCATCTTCAGATTGAATATTTTGATCCTTCTTGGAATCATAGATGATGTATTTCTCAATGATGTTCCTCTTTTTTCTCTGTTTACTCATCTCCCCAGGCTGTGCCTGGTTTTGGGATGCTTCTTGAGCTTTTGAGTATTATAGGGACACCCCACCACAAGGATTTCAGTGAGCGAAGCTCTGTCTTCCCTCCTGGTCTGTGAATGAACACAAGCGCCCCCTCTGCCACAGGGCTGAGGTGGGTGGCCCCCTGCTGTTCTATGGAGGGCCTAAACTGTTATTAGGATCTGAATGTGGTCAGAATCCCAGAGTCCTGTTGCAAGTACAGAGGACAGACCTTGGAAGTCGCTCTCCACTCCCCTACCTTTGGTAGACTGAGCACACAAGGCTCAGTTGCCTGGGGGCTCCTGCTTACCAGCTCCTCCTGCTTCTGTTTCCTGGATCTGGGCTGCATCAATCACCACTGCTTGCTGAGTGCCTTGAGGGTTCAGCTTCACATACTTGCTCTGGCAGAGGTCCCCCGCTGATCTTCCAAGTGCTCCCCCTGGGGTGTAGGTCAGGAAACTGCCCCTGCTGCCGTGAGCCACAGCTCCCAGGTGCCCTGGATCTGCTTCTGGGAGGCTGAAGTTCCTTCACTTTGGTGGTATGCCCCACCAACCCCGGGGAGTGGAACCTTTCCACTATTTCTAGGTTACCTTGGTCTGGAAAACTGCCTCACTGGATCTTTTTGTGGGTTCTGTCTCTTGAAAATTTAGAGTCATAATTTTATAATTTTTGAAATATTATAGAGAGAGCACCTAAGAGGGGCTCTTCTCCTGTCACCATCTTGGCTCTGCCCCTCAAGAGAGATTCTTTAAAAAGAATGTAGAATGAGATGGTAATGGTTAAAAGGAAACTAGAGGAGAGATAGGGTAAAAAGAGAGTTTAAGAAGGATAAAAGTGAGAAAGAATAGGATGGAGGAAAATATGCAAATAAAAATTATAACTGAATGTGAATGGGATGAATTCATACATAAAATGGATTGCAGAATGTATTTAAAAATCAGAATCTGTGAATATTCTGCTTATAAGAAATGCTTTAAAATGAGAGACACACAGTTAAAATTTAAGACTGGAGTAGCATGTATTATGTCTTGTGCAATGTAAAAAAGGCAAGGGTGGCAATCATGATGTCAGACAAAGTCAAAGTTAAAAACAATTCAATTAAAAAGATAAACAGGAAATTGCAGTATGATAAAGGTATTATAGATAATGAAGCAATAGAGATACTAAGTTTATATGCATCAAATACTATAGCATCTATATATTTTTTAGTTTCTTAATTTTTATTTTAAATTTTTTTTAATATTTTAGCATTATATTTATTTTCCAATTGCATACAATAGTAATATGTCCCCATCATTTTTGGCAAGGCTCTGAATTCTACAATTTTTCTCCCCTCATCCCTTCCCTCCCCCCCAGAAGGCTGTCTGACAGTCTCTGTATTGTTTCCATGCTTTACATTGATGTAAATTGAATGTTATAAGAGTTAACATAAGAACAAAAATAAACCCTCTCCCCCAAGAAGATGAGAAACCTCAAGAATAGAGAGAGAGAGAGAAAAAATCATACTTCAGTCTGTGTTCAGATTTCAATGGCTCTGTCTTTTGGGTGAGTTGCTTTCTTTATCATAAGTCCACCAGAGAAGTTGCTTCAATATTTTCCCCTCAGTTGCTATTACTAGTTGTACCTCCACTCCCACTCTCATTTATTCTATTCTCTCTCTCCTTTCATCCTGGCCCTGTCCAAAAGTGTGTTGAATCTGAGTACCCTCTCTCTCTATCTTCCCTCTCTTCTATCACCTTTTCTCCTCTTCCCTTCCCCCATTCCCGCTCATCCCATTCCTTTCCTCCCATCCTTCTCCAGGTCAAGATAGATTTCCTCACCCTATTAAGTGTGTATGTCATTTCCTCCCTGAGCCATTTCCAATGAGAATGAAGGCTTATTCATTTCACCTTGCCTTCCCCCCCCCCCCACTCCATTGAAAAAGCTTTTTCTTGACTCTTATGTGAAATCTCTCAGCTTCTTCTTCATCTCCTTTTCCTTCTTCCCAGTACTTTCCCCCATTGCCCATTGACTCCATCCCTTTACCACACCATACCATTATATTCCGCTCCTTCCTATGTCCTGTCTATATATGTTCCTTCTAACAGCTCTTATAAATGAGAAAGTTCATATGAGTTATCAATATATTCTTCCTGTGCAGGAATACAAACAGTTCAACATCATCAAGTTCCTCATAGTTAGTCCCTCTCTTCCACTCCCTCTATGGTTCACCAGAATCCTGTACTTGGAGATAAGACTTTCTATTCAGCTCTGGTCATCTCAATAGGAAAGTTTGAAAGTCCCCTGTTTCATTCAAAGTCCATCTTTTCCCCTGAAAGAGGATGTTCAGTTTTGCTGGGTAGTTGATTCTCGGTTGTAAACCAAGATCTTTTGCCTTCTGGAATATCATATTCCAAGCCCTACGAGCTCTTAATGTAGATGCTACTTGATCCTGTGTAATCCTGACTATGGAGCCTCAGCAGGTGAACTGTTTGTTTCTGGCAGCTTTTAGAATTTTCTCTTTGATTTGGGAGTTTTGGAATTTGGCTATAATATTCCTGGAAGTTTTTCTTTTTAGATTTCTTTCAGGAGGTGACCGGTGAATTCTCTTGATTTCTATTTTACTTGATTTCTATTTTACCCTCTGCTTCTAGGATCTCAGGGCAATTTTGCTGTATTATTTCCTGAAAAATGAAGTCTAGGCTCTTCTCCTGGTCATGGCTTTCAGATAGCCCAATAATTTTTTTTTAGGTTATTTTGCAAGGCAAATGGGGTTAAGTGGCTTGCCCAAGGCCACACAGCTAGCTAAATATTAAGTGTCTGAGACCAGATTTGAACCCAGGTACTCCTGACTCCAGGGCCAGTGCTTTATCCACTGTGCCACCTAGCCATCCCAAGCCCAATAATTTTTAAATTATTTCTTCTGGATTGTTTTCGAGGTCAGTTGTTTTTGCATTGAGATATTTTATATTTTCTTGTGATTTTTGGCTTTTTTTGGCAGAGTTTTATTTCTTCCTGATTTCTTGCAAAGTCATCAGCTTCCTTTAGTTACATTTTTCATTTGAAGGAGTTATTTTCTTTTAGGTGTTTTTTTTTAGGTGTTTTGTGTTTTTTGTTTTGTTTTGGTTTTTTTTTTTGCAAGGCAAATGGGGTTAAATGCCTTGCCCAAGGCCACACAGCTGGGTAAGATTTGAACTCAGGTACTCCTGACTCCAGGGCTGGTGCTCTATACACTGTGCCACCTAGCTGCCCCATGCCACCTAGCTGCCCCAAAGGAGTTATTTTCTTCAGAGAGCTTTTTTATCTCCTTTTCCAGCTGGCCAATTCTGCTTTTTAAGGCATTCTACTCTTCATTTGCCTTTTGTTTTGCTTTTTCCATTAGGCCTAAACTGGTTTCTAATATATTATTTTCTTCAGTATTTTTTTGTGTCTCTTTTACCAAGTTTTTGATTTGGTTTTCATGATTTTTCTGCCTTACTTTCATTTCTCCTCCCAATTTTTCCTCCACCTCCCTTAATTGCTTTTCAAAGTTTTTTTGAGTTCATCCATAGTCTGAGCCCATTTTCTATTTCTCTTGGAGGTTTTGTATATGGAAGCTTCAATTTTGTCATCATCTGAGTATATGTTTTGATCTTCCATGGGACTAAAGTAATTCTCTATGGTTAGATTCTTTTTTTTCTGTTGTTTACTCATTTCCTCAGCTCAAGACTAATTTACAGCACTTCCAAGGCTTTGGGGTTGTTTTTTTGAGGGGGGGAAACCCCACTGGGACCTTTATTCCTCCAAGGTCTTATGCTCTCTAGCCTGTGCTTTTGTATGTAGATGTCCCCCCCACTTCCCTCTGCCCTGGGGCTATAAGGAGAGATCCAGCTTGGTTATTTAGTATGGAAGCCCAAACTGCAATATGTGAGTGTAGGCAAACAGCAGAGTCCTACCCCAGGGAAAGCAGAGAAATCTCTGCAGACTTCCTTTACTGTCTCTGGGGGTGCAGCAGGCTACTTTCTCCCTTGGTGCAGATTCTGAGGCTGTGCTCCTCACTCCACACTCACCCAGGTGCAGCAGAGTTCTCTCACCACTCCTTCAAGCTGTTGCCAGTGATCTCTGGGCTGGGCTGGATTGGACTGCACTGCTGCTTTCTTTCCAACCCCTGGTCCTGGTGAAGTACACCTTTCCCACAGAACTTCTAAGTTATCTTAGACTGGGAAAATGTATCAGTCAGTCTTTCTGTGGGTTCTACCCCTCTAAATTTTGGCTAGAGTCATCCTTTGTTTTTTGGGAGTTTGGGGGGGTTGGAATTCCATGAAAATGTTGTCTTCACACTGCCATCTTGGCTCCACCCTTGCATGTATATTTTTACCTCAGAGAAGCTTTAATTTGCATTTCTCTAATAATTAATGATTTAGAGCATTTTTTCATATGGCTATGGATTGCTTTGATCTCCTCATCTGTAAATTGCCTTTGCATATCCTTTGACCATTTGTCAATTGGGGAATGGCTTTTTGTTTTAAAAATATGACTCAGTTCTCTGTATATTTTAGAAATGAGTCCCTTGTCAGAATAATTAGTTGTAAAGATTGTTTCCCAATTTACTACATTTCTTTTGATCTTGGTTACATTGGTTTTATCTGTGCAAAAGCTTTGTAATTTAATGTAATTGAAATCATCGAATTGGTTTTTGGTGATGTTCTCCAACTCTTTCTTAGTCATAAACTGCTCCCCTTTCCATAGATCTGACAGGCAGACTAGTCCTTGATCTTCTAATTTGCTTATAGTATTGTTTTTTATGTCTATGTCCTGTAACCATTTGGATCTTATCTTGGTAAAGGGTGTGAGGTGTTGGTCTAATCTAAGTTTCTTTCATACTAACTTCCAATTATCCCAGCAGTTTTTATCAAAGAGGGAGTTTTTATCCCAAGGGCTGGACTCTTTGGGTTTATCAAACAGCAGATTATTATAATCATCTCCTCCTTTTACACCTAGTCTATTCCACTGGTCCACCACTCTATTTCTTAGCCAATACCAAACAGTTTTGATGACTGATGCTTCATAATATAATTTTAGATCAGGTAGGGCTAAGCCACCTTCTTTTACACTTTTTTTCATTAAGCTCCCGGCAATTCTTGACTTTTTATTTCTTCATATGAATTTACTTACAATTTTTTCTAACTCATTAAAGTAATTTTTTGGAATTTTGATTGATAGGGCACTAAAGAGATAGTTTAGTTTTGGTAGAATTGTCATTTTTATTATATTAACTCTACCTATCCATGAGCAGTTCATATTTGCCCAGTTATTTAAATTTGATTTAATTTGTGTGAGAAGTGTTTTAACATTGTTTTCAAAAAGATTCTGAGTCTGTTTTGGCAAATAGACTCCCAAGTATTTTACACTGTCTGAGGTTACTTTGAATGGGATTTCTCTTTCTAGCTCTTCCTGTTGTATCTTGCTAGACATATATATAGAAAAGTTGAGGATTTATGAGGGTTTATTTTAGAACCTGCAACTTTCCTAAAATTGCTAATTGTTTCTAGTAGTTTTCTGGATGATTTCTTGGGATTCTCTAGGTAGACCATCATGTCATCGGCAAAGACTGAGAGTTTTGTCTCTTCCTTCCCAATTCTAATTCCTTCAATTTCTTTTTCTTCTCTAATTGTTGATGCTAACATTTCTACTACAATATTGAATAGTAGTGGTGATAATGGGCACCCTTGTTTCCACCCCTGATCTTATTGGGAATGCCTCTAGTCTCTCCTCATTGAATATAATGCTTATTGATGGTTTCAGATAGATACTGCTAATTATTTTAAGGAATATTCCATTTATTCCTACACTCTCTAGTGTTTTTAATAGGAATGGATGCTGTATTTTTTCAAAAGCTTTTACAGCATCTATTGATATGATCATATGATTTCTGATAGGTTTGTTGTTGATATAATTGAGTATACTAATAGTTTTCCTAATATTGAACCAACCCTGCATTCCTGGAATAAATCCTGCTTGATCATAATGTATTATCCTAGTGATGACTTGTTGTAGTCATTTTGCTAAGATATTATTTAGGATTTTTGCATCTATATTCATCAGGGAAATAGGTCTATAATTTTCTTTCTCTGTTTTAGCTCTTCCTGGTTTAGGTAACAGCACCATATTGGTTTCATAGAAAGAGTTAGGCAGAGTTCCATCTTTCCCTATTTTTCCGAAGAGTTTATACAGAATTGGAACCAATTGTTCCTTAAATGTTTGGTAGAATTCACTTGTGAATCCATCAGGCCCTGGAGATTTTTTTTTTAGGGAGTTCAATGATGGCTTATTGAATTACTTTTTTCAGAAATAGGGTTGTTTAGCTATTTAATCTCTTCTTCATTTAACCTGGGCAACTTATATTTTTGTAAATATTCATCCATTTCACTTAGATTATCAAATTTATTGGCATAAAGTTGGGCAAAATAATTTCAAATTATTACTTTAATTTCCTCCTCATTGGTGGTGAATTCACCTTTTTCATTTATGATACTAGCAATTTGTTTTTTTTTAATCAAATTGACCAGAAGTTTATCAATTTTATTGGTTTTTTCATAATACCAACTTTTGGTTTTATTTATTAATTCAATAGTTTTTGCTTTTGCTTTTATTAATTTCTTCTTTAATTTTTAGAATTTCTAATTTGGTATTTAATTGAGGATTTTTGATTTGTTCTTTCTCTAATTTTTTTAGTTGCATATTTAGTTCATTGATTTCCTCTTTCTCCAATTTATTCATGTAAGCATTTAGAGCTATAATATATCCCCTGAGAGTCACTTTGAACGAATCCCATAGGTTTTGGTATGTTGTTTCATTATTGTCATTATCTAGAATAAAATGGTTAATTCTTTCTATAATTTGTTTTTTGGTCCACTCATTTTTTAAAATGAGGTTATTCAGTTTCCAATTTGTTCTGGGTCTATATCTCCTTGGCCCAGTATTGCATATGACTTTTATTGCATTGTGATCTGAGAAAGATGTATTCACTATTTCTGCCTTTCTGCAGTTGATCATTAGGTTTTTATATCCTAGGACATGGTCAATTTTTGTATAAGTTCCATGTACTGCAGAGAAAAAGGTATATTCCTTTCTATCCCCATTCAGTTTCCTCCATAATTCTACCATATCTAATTTTTCTAACACTCTATTTACCTCCTTAACTTCTTTCTTGTTTATTTTATGATTCAATTTATCTAGATCTGATAGCGTGAGGTTGAGATCACCCACTACTAGAGTTTTGCTGTCTATGTCTTCCTGTGGTTCTTTCAGCTTCTTCTCTAAGAATCTGGGTGCTTTCCCACTGGGTGAATATATATTCAGTATTGAAATTACTTTATTGTCTATGGTACCTTTTAGGAGGATAAAGTTTCCTTCCTTATCTCTTTAAAAGAGATAGCCTTAAAGGCTATCTATTTTTGCTGCTGCTTTGTCTGAGATAAGGATTGCTACCCCTGCTTTTTTTACTTCAGCTGAAGCAAAATATATTTTGCTCCAAACTTTTATCTTTACTCTATGTATCTCTCTGCTTCAAATGAGTTTCTTGTAAGCAGCATATTGTAGGATTCTGGTTTTTAATACACTCTGCTATTTGCTTACGTTTTAAGGGAGAGTTCATCAGGTGTTTCTCATCTACTCCCTTCTTCCCCTCTATTACCATAGGATTTTTGTACCTCTTAGTGTAATGAGATTTACCCCATTCAATCCCCTCCCTCCTCCCATCTCTTTCCTGTCCCCCTTTTTAAGGAGGTAGTGTTTTTTAGATTATTCTATATGTCATAGAAAATTCTGAGTGTCTGTCCCTTCTAGTTCAGTATATTCTATTGAATAGAGTCAAAATTTCTGAGAGTTATTAGAGTCTTTTTCCCAAGTGTGGTTAAAGCCAGTTACATCTCTTTACATAGCAGTCTCATGGATAGGTCATGAATGTCCATCATTTCTGGCTAGGTATATTCTCTCTGTTAGAATTACAATTCTCAAGATTTATGAGAATCTTTTTCCCCATGCTGGGATATAGCCAGTTTCAACTTACTAGATAGCATTTTTTTCCCTTTTACTGCCCCCCCCCCCCTTTAACCTTTTCATGTGTCTCTTGAACCTCCTGTTTGATGTCCAAATTTTCTGTTTAGCTCTGGTCTTTTCATCAGAAATTTTTGGAATTCTTCCATTTTGTTAAATGTCCATCTTTTTCCCTGGAAGAGAAGGCTCAGCTTTGCCAGAAAGTAGATTCTTGGTGGCATTCCAAGCTCCTTTGCTCTTTGAAATATCTCATTCCAGGCCCTTCGATCCCTTAATGTTGATGCAGCCAGGTCCTGTGTGATCCTTACCGTGGCTCCTTGATATTTAGATTGTTTCTTTCTGGCTGCCTGCAGGATTTTCTCTTTTATGTGATAGTTCTGGAGTTTGGCCACAACATTCCTTGGTGTTTTCATTTTAGGATCTTTTTATGTTGGGGATGGATGTACTCTTTCAATAACTACTTTGCCCTCTGATTGCATGATATCAGGGTAGTTTTCCATCAATGGATCCTGTAATATTAAGTCCAGGGTTTTTTTCTCTTCAATGTTTTTAGGAAGTCCTATAATTTTCAGGTTGCCCCTCTTCAATCTATTCTTGAGGTCAGTGGTTTTGTTGATGAGGTATTTTACATTTTCTTCTATTTTTCCTATTTTTTTATTTTGTTTAACTGACTCTTGCTGTCTCATGGAGTCAATAGTTTCTGTAGACTCCATTCTTCTTTTGGGGGAGGAGTTTTCTTCATTAACCTTTTGCAAATCCTTTTCCAATTGGTCAATTCTACTTTTGAAAGAGCTTTCCATTTGACCAATTGAGGTTTTGAGGGAATTATTTTGTTTTTGCATTTGACCAATTGAGGATCTGAGAGAATTATTCTCATTTTTTATTTGTCTAATTGGTGATGTGAGAGATTTATTCTTATTTTGTAATTGTCCAATTGATGATCTGAATGATTTATTCTCTTTTTGTATTTGTCCAATTGTACTTTCTAAGGTTTTGTTTTCTTGTTGCAAGGTATTCATTGTCTCTCCCAAATTTTTAAGCTCCTTCTTTATTCATTCAAAGAAGTCTTTCTGTGCTGAAGACCAGATCGTATCTCCTCAGAGGTTCTAGGTCTTTCTGAGTTAGGGTCTTTCCTTTCCAAAAACTTTTCTATGGATCCACCTTTCCGCTGACCCTTCTTCATTTTGCTAAGACCTTGAGTTGGGGAGGGGCTGGTTCAAAGGGGCTTGGGATCACTAAAGGCTTTATTCACTGGGTGCAGTTTCTATGGGTGGCCAGTAGGAGGTGTTGGTTGCTTTCTCTGGAGTGTCTGTGACCTTGATTGAGGCCTTCTCCCTTTGCTTGAAGGGAGGAGTTGGAGCTATTGAATTCTTTTGCCTTCAATCAATGGTGCCCTTTACCCTAGTCTGAGGTCATTCTTCAGCTGGGCTGTTTCTTCTGCTCACACACCTGGGCCTGAGGCAGAATTAGTTTGCATTTGTTTGTTTGGGAAGAGGTCTGAGCTGTAATGGAGGTGTAGACTCTGAGTTCCACAGACCAGAGGAGCCCAGGGATGGTGTCCGAAGCTCTCCTGCACCAGAACTCTCCCCACAGCCCTGTCCTCAATCTCCGGGGGGACAGCACCAACACCAGTGGCTCTACTCCCTAGTTGACTCAAGTCCCTGCTGTCTAGCCCCACCACTGATCCAGCAGGTGCTGCTCTCAGGCCCTCAGACTCCAGGCTCCCATTCAGCTGTTAATCTGGATGATCTGGGGCTGATCCTCCCTCTGAGCCCAGACTCACCCAGCTGAATTCGGCCAAAGCTGCTGCTGGAGACAAATCCTGAGGTAGATGTTCTGTTTCTCGGCTTTTCTCTCTGGGTTTTGTGGGTCGGATTTCTTTTAAGAGGTTTGTTTCATGTGATAGATGGGGGAAAGATCAGGAGACTTTAGAAATGTACCTGTCTTTTCTCCACTATCCTGGCCGGAAGTGGTATGTGCATGTATATTATTTTTTTTTTGTGGTCATCCTCCTTTAACCACTCTTTTTTTTAGGTTTTTTTGCAAGGCAAATGGGGTTAAGTGGCTTGCCCAAGGCCACACAGCTAGGTAATTATTAAGTGTCTGAGACCGGATTTGAACCCAGGTACTCCTGACTCCAAGGCCGGTGCTTTATCCACTATGCCACCTAGCCGCCCCTCCATGTATATTTTTAAAAGCAAAAAATTAAGTGAATTACTGATTGAAATAGATAGTGGTACAATAATAGTAAAAGTTTTATAAAAAAGAAACAAAATAAAAAAGAAAGTTTAGGAAGTGAATAAAATATTAGATAAGTAAAATATGATAGATATATGGAGAGAATTGAATGGTACTTGGCACCTTTACAAAGACTGACCATATATTAGGGCACAATAATTTTATTTTTTGTGTGTGTTTAAAGTACTTTATTAAACTAGATGAACAATTTGCAAATTCTTTTTTTTTTTTAGTTTTTTTTTTTAAGGCAATGGGGTTAAGTGGCTTGGCCAAGGCCACACAGCTAGGTAATTATTAAGTGTCTGAGACCAGACTTGAATTCAGGTACCCCTGACTCCAAGGCCAGTGTTCTATCCATTGTGCCATCTAGCCACCCCCGCAAATTCTTTTCAATAGAAATTTTAAAATCAAAATTATAAAAAGTCTTTCAAAAAATTGCCAGTTAACAAAATTACACTTTTCTCTATAATACAGTTTCTGATATATTGATCTGAAAAATTAAATATGTGCTCCAATGAACTGATCTTAATAACCTTTGCTGCAATGTTGTATTTCAATGAGAATTTTCACAGTTATTTCAGTTACTCTTCAAAAGCAGCCTCATCACTTGACACAGAATTCAAAGTTTATATTTAGAAGATAAAAACAGAATTTGGCATCCAACATGAAGGCATAAAAAGGTTTTAAGATATTGATGTGGTTCTGGTCTTGTTCCTTATTAATTCTGTGTTAATACTGAGCCTGAATTACATTTAAAGGATATATAAGCACCATTAACATAGACTATGCAGATTCTTATCAGATCCTTTAATGACACATTATATCATACAAACATTTAGGTCTATTTTTTTCACCATGTAAATAAAGATGAACAAAAATTAAGCCATTATACAATAGTTATTAAATTTCATCCCCTTTACAAAGCAAAATAGATGATTTAACACATAAATAACCATATCCAATGAAAAACACAAAGGAAAAAGCATACCATATTTTTTGTTGTCACTTTCATAAATTTAGATCATGCAAAACATTATTGGAGCAATTTCCTGAGTTTCAAAGATTTCCAGGTTCCACCACCTCAAAAATTTGCTACCATCATTGTGGCAGGTATCCTTTGCCAACTATAGGGAAAAAGACTGGGACAGAAATCACAAACAACCAAAACTGCTTGAAACACATTTTATTTACATAAAATGAGAAAGAGCATCATCACCTTTACCAAGCAAAAAAGGAAGAAAAGGGAGAAATAGCAATACATGTAGTTTTTGGGAAAAGAAACAAATAAGTGTTTAAAATGCAAGGATTAGAATGCACCTTGACAATAAAGGAAATTACTTACAAATTAGACATCAAAGAACTAGGAATCAGAGAAAACTACTAATTGAAGGAGTTGAACGTGTATATCTATATGAAAAGTGTAAAATGATTTGATTTGTTGGATTGAGGTATGAAAGCACCGCACAGAATACTGAGCTTCTTAGCATCACACATGACTTCACTAAAATTTCCTTCATAGATCAATAATTTTATATATAAAAACAGAAAAGTAGAAATATTAAATGCTTCTTTTACAGATCACAAGCAATATAAATTACATTTAATAAGGGACCATGAAAACTTAGAAAAAACAAACTAGACACTAAAAATCTAAGCTTAAACAATGTATGATTTAAATACTAAATTGGAAATACTAAAAATTAAAGATGAAATTAATAAAATTGGTGCAAAAAAACTATTCAATTAATAAATAAAACTAGGAGTTGGTATTATGAAAAAATCAATAAAATAAACACTTGACTAATATTATTTCTTTTTTCTTTTCTTTATTTTTATTTATATACACATTACTAAAATATTCTTGTTGTAAGAGGAAACATAATCTCCTCTCCCCCAACAAAAATAAAAAACCCCATGAGAAATAAAGTGAAAGAAAGGAAAAAAAAATGTGCTTCAGTTTGTGTTCTGATGCCATCAACTCTGTCTCTGGGGTGGATGGCATTCTTTATCATAAGTCTATTAGAGAAATTACTTCCATAATTTTCCACAGTTGATGTTACTGATTGCAATTCCTTCCATCCATTCCTCCCCACTACCATTTATTATATTTTCTCTCTCCTTTCATTCTGTCCCCTGTGGGGCAACCAAGCAGTGCAGTGGACAGAACACTGGCCCTGGGGCCAGGAGGTCTCAAGACAACATCCTACCCCAAAGACCCACCCAGCCCTGTGGTCCCTGGACAGGCCACCCAATCCCACTACTTAACAAAAAGTAAAAAAGAAAATATATTATATCTGACTATCCTCTCCCATGATCTACCCTCTTCTCTATCACCTATATCCACCCTCTCCTCCCCTTGTCCCCTTTTCTCCTTTTTCTTCTAGATTTCTATACCCTATTGTGTGTGCATGCTGTTTCCTTTGTGAATCATTTCCAATGAGAATGAAAGCTTCATCATTCCCCCCACCTCCCCACCTCCATTCCATTGCAAAAGCTATTTCTTGACTCTTTTACATGAAATAACTTAGCCTATTCTATCTCTCCTTTCTCTTTCTCCCAGTACATTTCCCTTTCTCTCATTGACTCCATTTTTACATGCTATAGCCTTCAGCTGCCTCCTGTGCTTTTTCTACATTTGCTTCTTCTAATTGCTCTACTAAATGAGAAGGTTCATATGAATATTATCAATATCATTTTTGCATGCAGGAATACAAGCAGTTCAACATCATTAAATCCCTCATGATTTACCCTTCCCATCCAATCTCTCTATGCTTCATTGAGTCCTGTACTTGAAGATCAAACTATCTGTTCAGCTCTGGCTGTTTCAACAGCAACATTTGAAATCCCTGTTTCATTGAAAGTTCATCTTCCCCTTGTAAGAGGATATTCAGTTTTGCTGGGTAGTTGATTCTCAGTTACATTCCAAGCTCTTTTGCCTTCCTGAATATCATATTCCAAACCCCAAAAGCCCTTAATGTAGTTTTCTGCAAAGTCCTGTGTGATCCTGACTGTAGTTTCATGATATTTGAATTGTGTCCTTCTGACTGCTTGTAATATTTTCTCTTTGACTTGGGAGTTCTGGAACTTGGCTATAATATTACTGGGGGTTATTTTTTTTTTATCTCTTTCAGGAGGAGATAGGTGGTTTCTCTCCATTTCTTTTTTTAAAGATTTTATTTGAGTTTTACAATTTTTCTCCCAATCTTACTTCCTTCCCCTCCACCTCACGGAAAGCAATCTGTCAGTCTTTATTTTGTTTCCATGTTGTACAATGATCCAAATTGAGTGTAATGAGAGAGAAATCACATCCTTAAGGAAGAAACAAGAAGTATAAGAGAAAACAAGATCAGACAATAAGATATCTTTTTTTTTTTCTAAACTAGAGGGAATAGTCTTTGAACTTTATTCAAACTCCATGACTCTTTATCTGGATACAGATGTTATTCTCCACTGCAGACAGCCCCAGATTGTCCCTGTTTGTTGCACTGATGATCTACATTTCTATTTTACCTTCTGCTTCTGGGATATCAGGGCAATTTTTCTGTAGAAATACTTTAAAAATGAAGTCAAGGCTCTTTTCCTGATCATGACTTTTAGGTAGCCCAATAATTTTTAAATTGTCTCTTCTGGATCTGTTTTTTTCCAGATCAGTTGTTTTTTTTCAATGAGATGTTTCACATTTTCTTCTAGTTTTTCATTCTTTTGGTGTTGAATTATTGTGCCTTGATTCCTCATAAAGTCATCAGCTTCCTTTAGCTCCATTCTACATTTGAAGGATTTGTTTTGTTAGAGAGCTTTCTTATCTCCTTTTCCATCTGTCCAGTTCTACTTTTTAAGGCATTCTTCTCATTAACTGTTTGGATTGTTTTATCCATTTGACCTAAATTGGTTTTTAACATGTTTTCTTCAGCATTTTTTGGATCTCCTTGACTATGTTGCTGACTTGGTTTTCATGTTTTTCCTGCATCTCTCTCATTTCTCTTCCCAATTCTTTCTCTACCTCCCTTACCTGATTTTCAAAATCTTTTTTTGAACTCTGCCCTAGCCTGAGCCCAACTCCTATTTTCTTTTGAGTCTTTAGATGCAGAAGCTTGAATTTTTTCATCTTTTGAGTATGTGTTTTGATCTGCCAAGGGACCAAAGTAATTGTCTATGGTCAGGTTCCTTTTTCTCTGTTTACTTATTTCTCCAGCCTGTGCCCTGGTTTTAGGGTGATTCCTGAGCTTTTGAGTATTATTAGGACACCCCTGCAAGGACCTCAGTTCCTTCAAGGTCTTATGAGAGACTCTGACTGCTCTCTTGCTTGTACTCTGGTCTGTGGTTGACCACAAGCACACCCCTCTGCTCTGGAGCTGTAAGGAGGGTCCCTGCTCTATGGCAATGGGGGACCCCAGACTGTCATGAGGGTCTGAATATGGACAAAGCCTCAGAGTCCTGTCCCAGGGCCCCAGGAATCCAAGCATCCCAGGGTCTGTTCCTTGGAAGCTGGTTCTCCTTCACTCCAGGGTGCTGCTGCCCCCTCCAATCATGTGGAACAGAGCATTCCGATGATCTTTCAGGTTACTGTGGGCTAGAGAATTGCCTCACTGGATCTTTCTGTGAACTCTGTCTCTTAAAAATTTAGTTAGAGTCATAATTTTAAGGCTTTTGAAATATTCTGGAGAGAGCTCCTAGGGAAAAGCTGTTCTCCTGCCACCAAACTGACTTGACTCCCCGGCTAACATGATTTAAAAAAAAGAAAAGAAAACCAAATTTGTGGGATCAAAACCAAAACAACTGCATATATCACTAAAGCAAATGAAATCTAAGCAATCATAAGGAGTTATTTTACCCAATTATATGCCAGTAAATCCAAGAATTATGTGAAATGGAAGAATATTTATAGAAATACAAACTGCCCAGATAGCAGAAGAGGAAATAGAATATTTAAATAATCTATTTCAGAAAAAGAAATTGAACAGGCCATAAATGAAATTTCTAAGAAAAACAAATGGGACCAGACAGATTTACAAGTGAATTCTATCAAGTATTTAAAGACCAACTAATTCCAATTTTAAATAAATTATTTGGAATAATAGACATATAAAGGGTCCTACCAAATTCCATTTTGAAAACAAATACAATACCAATACCTAAACCAGGAAAAATAAAAACAAAGAATTTCCTTCTTATAGACTAATTTCATTAATGATTATAGATGCAAAATTCATAAATAAAATACAAGATAAAAATTACAACAATAAATTACAAAGAAGATAAAACATGATGACCAAGTAGGATTAATACCAGGAATGCAGGGACGGTTTGAAATAAGGAAACTTATTAACATAGTTATTATGTCAATAATGAAAGAAATAAAAATCATATGTTAATATCAACAGTTGCATAAAAAGCATTTGATAAAACACAATACTCATTTCTTTTAAAAACACTTGAAAATATAGGCATAAATGGATTTTTCATTAAACTAATAAGAAGCATTTACCTAAAACCATTAGCAAGCATTGTTTGTAATGGGATATGTTAGAAACCTTCCCAGTAAGATTAGGTATGAAATGGAAGCCCACCATCACCAAGAAGAAAAAGAAATCAAAATAGGGAATAAGGTAATAAAATTATCTCTGATGATAGGATGAAATATTTGGAAAATCCTAAGGATTCAACTAAAGAGTTAATTGTAATAATAATTTCAGCAAAGTAGCAGGATATAAAGTAAACCTACATAAATCATCAGCATTCCTATATATCACCAACAGGATCCTACAGGAAGAGATAGCTAGAGATATCCCATTTAAAATAACTCTAGACAATATAAACTGCCTGAGAATATATCTACCAAAACAAATCCAGGATCTATATTAGCAAAATCATAAAAAACTGTGCATACAAATAAAATCAGATTTAAATAAATGGAGAAATAGTAATTGTTTATGACTAGCTAGGACAATATAATAAAAATGATAATTTTACCAAAATTAATCTATATAATAACTTATTAAAATTAATTTATGGAGCTAGAAAAAAATAGCAAAATTCATTTAGAAGAACAAAAGCCAAGAATATCAAAACTGTCCGGTATTGGCTAAGAAATAGAAGGGTACATCAGAGGAACAGAGTAGATATACAATCTATAGCGGCAAAGGAATATAGTAACCCATTGTTAAATATAAAGATTTAAGTTTTTGGAATAAGAATTCATTATTTGGTGCTAGTTGTTGAGAAAGTTAGAAAGCAGACTGGCATAAATTGGGCATAGATCAATAATTTACCCCATTTACTAAGATAAGGTCAAAATGGATACATGACCTAGATAAAAAGGGAGATATCACATATTACCTATTTAACTTATTGATAGTTGAACAATTTATGAACAAATATGAGATAATGGTTTGAGATGTAAAATGAATAATTAGATCAAATTCAATTAAAAAGTTTTTAAACAAATAAAATTTCCAAGATCAGAAAGTAGAAAGCTAAAAAAAAATTTATAGACAATTCCTCAGATAAAGCTCTCATATTTCAAGTATATAAAGAACTTTGTCAAATCTATATCCAATTTTTCTTCTTGATTTTTAAAATTCTTTTTGAGTTCTTCCAAGAGGACTTTTTGGTCTTGAGATAGATCAGTTCATAGTCTCCTTTTGTGTTTTACATTTTTCCAATGTCCTCTTCTGAAGTGGTGAGGGTTTTTTTTTGTTTTGTTTTTTTAGCAAGGCAATGGGGTTAAGCAACTTGCCCACCCATGGTCACACAGCTAGGCAATTATTAAGTCTCAGACTGAATTCAGCTTCTCTTGACTCCAGGGCTGGTGTTCTATCCACTGTACCACCTAGCTGCTCCTGAGATGATGTTTTGATCTTATTTATAGTCATAATAACTTTCTATAATCAGGATTTTTTTCTAGTTCTTATTCATTTTTAGCCTCCTTCTGTTTCTGGGCTTCAGAGTGTGGGCACACTGTTCCAAGCTTCTTGGGCAACATTTTGCTCACTGGGGCCTCAGATGCTGGTGGCTTCTTCACTATGAGAGGGGTTACCTGGTCCTGTCATTCCAACTGCAATGGGGTTCCTAGGCTTGCAATTTGCAAGCTGGGCCTCGAGGTCCTTCAGTTGACTTTCTGTGCAGCTGGACTGCAGAACTGGGACCCAAAGGTCTTGATAGTTGATCTGTGCTATGGCAGAGAGCCTCCTGCTAGCTTCTTCACCTCTACTGGCACTGGGTTACTCCCCCTTTATCCGAATGAGACAGATTTTTCCTGAAGCCCCCCCAAGATATCTCAAGTTGTAAAATTGGTCCCTTCTATCTTTTTCTGGGTTCTGTCACTCTAGAATCCATTGAGAGTATACCAAAATGATTTATAGCTGAATAAAAAATGCTCTATATCATTATTGATTAGATAAATACAAATTGGAACAACCTTGTGATATCAGTTTGCATTTATCAAATTAGCTAAAATGAGAGAAAAAGGTAGCATAAAATGTTGGGGAGAATGAAGAAAACTTGGAGGGGTAGCTAGGTAGCGCAGTGGATAGAGCACCAGCTTGGAGTCAGGAGTACCTGAGTTCAAATCAGACCTCCGACACTTAAAAATTACTCAGCTGTGTAGCCTTGGGCAAGCCACTTAACCCCATTTGCCTTGCAAAAACACTAAAAAAACAAGACAAAACAAAACAAACCAACTTGGAACCTTCATTCATTGATCCAACAATTTTGGAGAGAGACTGGAAATCATGCCCAAAATGCTTTTAAATTGCCTAAACCATAACTCCACTAGTAAGTCTATTTCTCAAGAAGATTAGGGAAAATGAAAAAGAACCCTCATGTTTTAAAATATTTATAACAGCTCTCTGTAGTGGCAAAGAAATTATGTCAATTATAGAAATTACATCAATTACAGAAATTACATCTCCATTAATTGGGGAATGCCTAAACAAATTAGATTTTATGCTTATGATGCACTATTCCTCTGCTCTATGGAATAATGAGCTCAAAGAAGCTTTTTTAAAAAAGCCTGGATATTTTAGAAAAGCATGGAGAACAATAAGGAAGAGCAAAATGAGCAGAACCAAGAGAACATTTTTTAATGTTTAGGAACAACTTGGAACAACCAAATCATTCTATTATAACTACTCAAATTAATCACGAAGCTCCTATGAAAGAAGCTGCTTGAATACAGAAAAAGAGCAACATATATGTATGCATGCACATACATGGACATGTGTGAGAATAGATGTATAGACATACATACAGATTTGCATGTAATGGTAATTAACTCAGCGTTTAAGGTGGCAAAGGGAAAAAAGGAAATCACATGATAACTTTGTTGTATATATGAAAGGAATAGCAAGTTGTACATAAGAGATCTGCAATTTCAAGTACAATTCTGTTTTTCTATCCCATTTCATTATGCAAAATGTTTGTTTTAATTTCTTAAGTTCAGAATAAAATAAATAAATAAATATTTATTTTATTTATTTTCAAGGCAATGGGGTTAAGTGGCTTGGCCAAGATCACACTGCTAGGTAATTATTAAGTGTCTGAGGTTGACATTAAACTCAGGTACTCCTGACTCCAGGGTCGGTGCTCTATCCACTGTGACACCTAGCCTCCCCTAAAATAAATAATTTTTTAAAAAAATTAAAAAAAAAAAAGAAGCACGGCCTTTTTGTTGGGGGCCCTGCTGAGCTATCTTGTTGCCGGTCTGCCCCAGGAGCAGGGCCTTGCCTTTGGGTTGCTATGGAAACAGGGCCTCTCTGATGGCAGGCCTTGGGGTGGGTTCCAGGTATTCGTTGGCACCCTGGGGCCTGGTATCTAGGGGGCGTGGTCTTCCTGCAGGCTGGGCCCTGGGGGCGGGGGTCTCACCAGCCAGCACCCCGGGACTGGCTCTGTGGAGGCCAAGCCTGGCTGGTGGAGTGCCCCAGGCCTGGACATCGCCTATAGGTCCCCTGCTCTCCTGGACCTCACTCTCCACCCCAGTGAGACAGACCTTTCTTGCTGTGCTCATAAGCTGCTTCCTGATTCCCCTCCCTGAAAATCAGTCGTGAAGATGTTTTCAAGTTGTTTGGAGGAAAATTTGGGAGGACTCCCGGCGGTTTCTTCTTCACATCGCCATTTTGACCCAATCCACGTCCTTTCATATAGAAAAATCAAATAATATCTACTGGGGACTTTGCAAACCTTCCTATTTGAATGCAAGTTATTATTATCAGTTCATTGTCCCATTGAATCTTGGTTAAATGTTTCTACTATTCAAGGTACTTGGACACTTCAAGTTACATCCTGGTCTTTTTAAAAATTTAATTTTTTTTAATTAACAAGCATTTATTTTCTTTCTCTCCCTTCTGCTTCCCTCCCTTGAAACAAGGTGAGGGGGAAACACAACCCTGTTTGCTTCAACATTGGTATTATAGAATCATGGTTGGATATTGCAGTTGATCAAGTTTTTAAGTCTTTCAATGTTGTTTGCCTTTACAATGTTGTTTTGTGTAAATGTTCTCCTGGCTCTGCTCATTTCATTCTGCATCAGTTCATACAAGTCTTCCCCAGCTTCTCTGAAACCATCCCTTTCATCATTTCTTATAGTACAAGAGTATTCCATCATTTACTTACCACATGTTGGTCTTTGTAAACTACAAGAGGGCAGAGGGAGTATTCCTTTTGTTCTTTTTTATGTAACCAAATTTCAGCATAGTATCACACTATGACTTTTTGGAGATGATGATGGACATAAATGATTTTTCAGCAATTTTAATTTTATGTTTCTTCCAACAGTTGAAAACCCAGTGACAAATGGATTTTTCCAAGAAGATACTGCTGACAGCTTTACTGTTAGCTTTCTTCCTATTTTTCTACTGGAATGCCTTGGACTTCCATACTAAGTTAATACCATTTTTGTATACCCAGGATGTTGCTCCTTCTGTCTTCAGGCTTCTGCCTGAAAAGAAACTCAAAGAGATCTTTACATATGAAGGAATCTGGTGAGTTTCTGTCACCCCCAATTTTGCAGGTCTCTCTGGCTCTCTGTTCTTTCATTATTAGGGCTGTGTCACTCTGACAGTGGGAAAAATTTTGTAGATGGAAGCTTATTGAATTGTCTCTAGACCAAACATAAAAGTTTAGGTGTCTCATGAAGAATATCACTGGTTTGGAAGACATAGACCTTCCCTTGATTTTGTGTGTATGTGTATGCATGTATGAGAGACAGACAGAAAGACAGAGACAGACAGAGAGAGAGGCACACACACATAGAGACAGAGACAGAAATGGACAACTGAGGGACAGAAAGAAAGGCAGAGAGAGAGAGAGAGAGAGAGAGAGAGAGAGAGAGAGAGAGGGACAGACAGACAGACAGACAGAGACAGAGAGACAGAGACAGAGACTAAGATCCAGAAGTGAGAGTCACTTGACTGAATAACTCCAAGGAAAAACTTTGAAATGTAGGTGATAGTAGTTAAGGGAGACACTTTTGAATAAGGTAAACCTTCCCAATGTCTATTCTACCCTATGTCTAGTTTAGACCATCTATGTAAATCATAGATTCTAAGATTAACCAATCCAATTTCTTGATCTTATGGTTAAGGACAATGAGGACCTGAGAGGGGACATGATGTGACCAAAGTTTTATAGAAGTTGGGTAAAACTACTGGGTCAAGAACCCATATGTTTTGACTCTCCTTCTAGAGCATCCCCATCATCCTTTTCTTACACTATTTTAGCACATACGCTGCCTGCTTCTGTCTTATGCTTGTTGATGCCTCTGGAACAGTGAATGACTCCCACAGTGTCCCGGTATTTCGAGTCCTGACCTTCTTAATAAGTAACTGTGTGCCTTAAGGCAAGCCACTTCATATCACTAACATCTCAATGTTCTCATCTGTAATACAGTCATTTCTGGCAAAACTAAGCATACTTTATGACCATATATGGTTTGTAATATTTTATTACATCATTGCATCTATTTTTTGTTCTGTGAAAGTCAAACCTGACTAAGTTATTTTGGGGTGCCAGATGATCATGGTGGGTCTAGATGGTTCAAAGTGAAAGACCATGAAGGCCCTGGGGCTATGCTATCACCTCCTTCTCCCACTAGGGTATCCCATTGTTCCTTGGGTAGGATGATGATTATTGCAACAATATTTAAGTTGTTTAAGGTGGAAGTAGATACACTCCAAACTATTTAGAAGGACTCTACAACAGTCAATATATCCTTGTGCTGGAATGGTACTGCAGAATCAATAGGAATTCTTGTGGTAGCATGTCCCAAACTTTTCTTCCAACCTTTTTTTTAATACCCGAATCAATTCCAGGCCACCAGATGTATCTTCTAGCCAGTTCTTTCATGTGAACAATTCCCAGATGTGATGTTTGTAAAGTGGCCAAGATAATGTGACAATTGCTTTCAGAAATCACAATGGAATTGCCTCATAAAAGTCACCCTCCATGAGCAAATAACTCACGTGGACAGCTTGCAAATGACTTGAATTCCTCAGGCACTTTATCTGTTGAATCTCTCCCTCTTTTCCATTCAGTTTGTCAGCACTCATGGTGCTGATACAGCTCTACAATTGGGCTCACACATGGCTCAGTGCCCCCATTCTCACAACTTTGCCAAACACCTAGCTGCTATAGAGGAGTGGACCACTCAGGAAGCACAGATGTTGGTTGCAGGCACCACTGAGGCACGGCTGCTGAAAAGGAGAATATAATTGCTATCATAAAAGTCTTACAAATCTGTGAAGGCCGGCAAGTAGGTCCCACCCATTGTCGGTTATTGCCTCCTAGAACATTATTTCTCCCAATGGAGTGTTTGGAACCCATTGTGTTTATTAGACAGAGATATGCTTATATAGGAGAATGGAATAGAGGGGAGAGCAATGAGACTCAGGGCTTTTATCATTTTGGGATTCTGTACAATGAATTCCCTTATTTGATCAGCCTGAAGTGTTTGGTCAAGGGAAGTCTTAGAACATCAAGATTCTGAACCATGGTAACACTGGACTGAAGTGATCAAGATCTGATATTGTTTTCTCTTGTTTATAAAAACACAAAGTAAAAAGCAACAAAAATTCCAGTACTACATAAGTGGGTATGATGATAGCCCATTCTTTTTGGATATAATCCCATGATAGACTCCTCTTACTTCAGGGTGTTTGTACTTTCATGGGTATGTTTCTGTGAGGCAGATGGTGAATTTTTTTTTTTTTTTAGGTTTTTGCAAGGCAAATGCGGTTAAGTGGCTTGCCCAAGACCACACAGCTAGGTAATTATTAAGTGTCTGAGACCGGATTTGAACCCAGGTACTCCTGACTCCAGGGCTAGTGCTTTATCCACTGTGCCACCTAGCTGCCCCTAGATGGTGATTTTTAAAGGTCCCCTCATCCTATGCACATACTTCCTGGCCAAGTACATACTTTCAGGGATTCTCCTTTGGGGTTCCTTCAAACATAATAGAGAACTTCCTCCCCCCAACTTTTAACATATTTTTTGGGGGGGTTGCAAGGCAATAGGGTTAACTGACTTGCCCAAGGTCACACAGCTAGGTAATTATTGAGTATCCGAGGTCACATTTGAACTCAGGTCCTCTTGATTCCAGGGTTGGTGCTCTATCCACCGCGCTACCTAGCTACCCCCTCTCCCTCTTTTAATAATGTCAGTATATGTGTACTTCTGTTATCTCTTTCTCTATGGTTTCATCCAACATACTGGAGGCCTTCCTCTTCCTCTTTTATTAATATCCATATCTCAGAGTACTTCTGTTATTTCATTCTCAATTCATGATGAGCTCACTTTTTAGTCATATAATAGTCATGAAATCCTAGATTGAGAGATAGAAGGGTCAGAAGTCATCCAAGCTAACCTCCCATTTTACAGATAAGGAAAACAGCCATCTAGAGAGCATCTCCCTAGGATTTCTCTATTAATGAAGATTTCCAACACTCCTTTCCCCCCTTCTCTGCTATTAATTTCACATTAAAAAAAACTCCAACATAAGTTCCCCCACAATATATCATCCCCAAAACAGCATGAGAAAGGTCAAAGATAGAACATACAAAAGGTAGTCCACACAACTTTATCCCTGAATTGATTTTTGTTTGTTACAAAAAAAGAAGTGGTATATGTTTTATATTATGTACCAGTATATTGTCCAAATGTTAGTTTTATTTTTTTATTTTCCCCACTTTTAATAGTATTTTTAAAAATACATATGAGGATAGTTTTCAACATTCATTTTTATAAAATTTTGAGTTCCAAATTTTTCTTCTTTCCTCCCTTACCTCTCCTCTCCCTAAGATGGGAAATAATCTGTTGATATATGTTATGCATGTACAGTCATGTTAAACAAATTTATGTATTTATTTTTCTTATTTTTAATAAAAAACGGAGTGGTGCAATGGGTAGAGATCTGATGTTTCAATCAGGAAGACCCAAGTTCAAATCCTGCCTTCGTTGTGAACTGTTGGCCTGACTCTGGGCAAGTTATTTAACCTTTCTTTAAAGCAATTCTCTAAGATTGTTTGAGAGAAGGTGTTGTCAACCAGCAATCACAATTTCATCCAACCTAAGTTTATTACTAGAGAAATAAACATGCATATGGAACCAAAGAATTCACAAATCTATATAGCATTTTTATAACAACAGGACAAAGGAAGGAGAAGAAAACAGAAATTTTTACCTAAAGAGATGTGGGTATGGAAAAGAGAAGGTACTTTAAGGTGGGAAAAAAGACAAAACCCTTCTCAAAAGGGAGGAGCATAGTGAGGGCAAGCAAAAACCACAGTCTTTTCCCCTTGGGAACTGCTTATGACGCTTTGCTTGTCTGCAAGGGTTCCAATTGCTCAATCTAGTCTGCTGCTTGTTTTGACTCCCAAGGACACACAAGGAATCCAACTTGGGATGCTAACAGCACACTGTGTCAGCTGGAGGGGTCGGAGAGCTTCATCTTTGTCTAGAGCCTCTGGGTCTAGTGTTTCTGGAAAATTTGTTCAAAAAGACAAATTCAGGAGATCCCTTAACAGTCCTTAGCAGTGTTGACCTGCATTGATGGAGGAAGCTTCCTCACCCTTAAGTTCCTTATACCCGTATAACTATGACTATTTTAGTACTTTCCTGATGTCTTTTTTTTTTTTAGGTTTTTGCAAGGCAAATGAGGTTAAGTGGCTTGCCCAAGGCCACACAGCTAGGTAATTATTAAGTGTCTGAGACCGGATTTGAACCCAGGTCCTCCTGACTCCAGGAACAGTGCTTTATCCACTACACCACCTAGCCATCCCCCCTAATGTCTTTTTCAAAAAATTCATAATTATTTCTGCATTTACCTCTCTTACTCCTGCTAAGTGAACCAAATTTTTAATAGCAAAGAAAAAGTTAACCAAAACCACCTTATTCATTGAATACATCCTTGTCCAATGTTTTTGATATTTTGTTGCCAAGTTAGATTGTGAATATAATTTTAATAATGGTGCTTTTGATTCTGCTTTGTTCTTTCTGTGTCACTTCATGTAAATAGCAATTTCTTTGTATTCTTTATATTTGTTGTTTCTTATGACTCAGTGATAACCTATACTTTGCTTAGATATTTCTCAATAATTGGACACAGTTTATTTTCAAATTTGTGATTGCTACTAAAAGAGTTACTGTGGGGGCAGTTGGTGGCACAGTGAATAGAGCACCAGCCCTGGACTCAGGAGGACCTGAGTTCAAATCTGACCTCAGACACTTAATAATTGCCTAGCTGTGTGACCTTGGGCAAGTCACTTAACTCCATGGTCTTAAATAAATAAAAAAATTTTAAAAAGAGTTACTGAGAATATTTTTTCTGTAGAAAGGTCTTTTCATGGTGGATAATCTCCTTATGGAATGAATGCAATGAGATCACTGGATATGAGCAATTTGATCAATTGCTAGTTTCTCTTTTCATGGGTAAATCAAGACAATCAGCATGTTGCATCTCCCTCTCTCTATCATCTCCCCCTACTCATTGAGAAAGCAGAAAATGCAATACCTATTATACATATGAAATCATGCAAAAATATATTTCCACATTGCCATATCACCAAAAAGGGCAAGAAAAATAAAGTGAAAAAAATTGTATCAGTATGCATTCAGAGTTCATCAGTTCTCTTTCTGGAGGTAGATAGCATTTTTCATCACGAGTCCTTTGGAATTTTCCTGGATAATTGTACTGATCAGAGTAATTGAACCTTTCACAGTTAGTAAACACTTAATAAGTATTTATTGATTTTTTTATGTTTTTATGTCCTAATGCCTAACAGAGAGTCTAAGATATAGTAGGTAATAGTAGCTTTTCTTTGATCTCAGATCTTTCCCATATCACCAAAGCTTTTTTGCAGTATGGTACTTCAGGAGACAAACTTTTGACAGCAGTGTAAAACTAATCTGTCTGTCCATGGTCTAATTTTGTGGCAACAATCGACAGAGTAAAGCTAATGGGGAGAGGGGAAAAGGAGGAGTTCCTCCAGGGCAATTGGGGTCTCCCATTTATTCTATACCTCTCATGTCTCTTCACCTTGCCAGACTAGAATCTTGCTCAACAGAGTCTTCTTTCTCTGCTGATTCCACCAAGCCTGTTCCTTTAGCTATGTTTTTGATTTAATGAATGTTCATTGTTAATCTTGGGAATAAATGAACAGGTGGGTTGGATTTTCCTACTTCCTTACCCTATAGTACCTACATTTACAATTCAACTTTTTCTTTTTCCAGTCTATTTCCCCAAAAGCAGTGTAAATGTGAAGGTATGGATGAGGTAAAAAATTACAATTATCAGCTTGCCTACAGATGGAGTGACCTCAATGACATAAAAGCCAGAAGACAAGTCGAGTTTAAACACTTCCAGAGGAGGTAATGTGGATAGGATTCTCTGCAATCTCAATTCTGCCCAGGTTCTGTTACAAAGAAAAGAAAGGTTTTGGTTAAGTATATAGAAACTGTTTCAGGCCCAGTAGAACCATCTTTACTTAGGCAGCAGATATATTGTCTTGGGGCCAGGCTTCTGGGATGGCCCCAAGAGGAGGGATTGTTGATGGTTCCTTCTCTTTCTCAGACTCTACACACAGGTTCTATTTATGCTCTGAAATGCTCACTGAGGGAAAATTAGATCAATGAGAGCTATAGGGGAGAGAGTCAAAAAAGGAAAAAGTGGAGAGAGAGAGAGAGAGAGAGAGAGAGAGAGAGAGTAAAAAATCCATCTGGAACTTAAATCTTCTGTGGGTGTAGATGGCTCAGTTATCTATATGCACATGCATCTATCTAGGTATAGATGGGGTATATATGTGCACGTATATTTACACATATACACATGAACTCACATATAGACCCACTCACATAAATGTACAATATTTATAGGTGTATAAATTATATGTAAATAATTTCCAAGAGAGCTCCTCAGTCACCAACACTGATTAATACCCTTATGAGCAGATCTGTGGGGTCAGGGCAGAGAATATCAGGGAAGGGAGACCCTGTTCTCATTGATCTCTTGGGCTGACAGGAAAACAGATAAATTGTAGAAATCTCTGGATTAGGATCTCCCCAAGTTTGAGGACTGTTTCTTTATCAGATAATAATAGCAATAATAGCTAACATTTATTAACACTTTTAGGTTTGCAAAGTACTTTACAAATATTATCTCATTTTATTTTCAGAACAGCTCTGGGAGGCCGGTGGGTGCTAGTATTATCCTTGTTTTATAAATAAAAAAGTTGAGGCAGACAAATGTTTAGTGACTTGCTTAAAGTCATACCTAGTTAATGTCTTAAGCTGGATTTGAACTTAGGTCCAAGTCTAACATTGTTCTACTAGTTCCCTTGGTCACTGATCCATATAGATCATTTACTACAAACTCCTTAATTTATAGATGAGGAAACTGAGGCCTAGAGAGAGGAAGTGACTTAGCCAGTGTTGCCTACCCACTTAGTAATAGATCCAGTCTAGAACTCAAATCTCCTGATTCTCAAATAATTCTGAATCTGATAATAATAGGAAAGAATCAGGATAGTCAGCAAGCAATATGCCAGTCAGAGGGTTGTGTTTTACAAATATTACCTCATTTGGTTCTTAAAACAACCCTGGGAGACAGATACATTTATAAATCTCTTTTTACAGTTGAGGAAATTGAGGCAGTCACAAGTTAAATGACTTGTCTAGAATTAATAGCCAGTAAGTATATGAGGTTGAATTTAAACTCTGATCTTCTGGATTCCAGGCCAAGTCCTTTCCTTTTTTTATTTTTGGTTTTTGCAGGCAATGGGTTAAGTGACTTGTCCAAGGTAACACAGCTAGGTAATTATTAAGTGTCAGAGGTTGAATTTGAACTCAGGTCCTCCTAACTCCAGGGCTGGTGTTCTATCCACTGCACCACCTAGCTGCCCCCAAGTTCTCTAGCCCTCATGCTACCTTGTTGGCACCCTATTGTTGCTTCTGGAAAGTAGAAATCTACCCCTAGATAATGTTGAGATTCCCTAAGGGTGGGAAAGAGGCAGTTAGATGATGCAGGTCCTGGAGTCAGAAAGAACTGAGTTCATATCTGGTCCCAGGCATGATTGTCATGGGCAAGTAATTTAATTTGTTTGCCTTATTGCTGTTTGTCCTTCATTCTCAAAGAGGACCATGATATCCAGGAAGGTGATGCAATGATATACAAGTAGTTGGATCCAGGATCCTTGCCCAGAAAAGACCATGGTGTGTCACTTAAGAGTAGGATGTGATTGAATGGCTGAGCAAAAGCCTGGGTGGAAATTATGTCTCTTTCCTGGTCTCTGTTCTTCAGATCAGGCCAGGGCTTTGACCATAGATTCATTTAATAAATGCTTATTGGCAGGCAGAGTGTAGTACTCTCTGTTAAGGTTTCTTTCTTTCAAGCAGAGAAGGGCTTCCTCGCCTTCCCCCCTGTTCTGGCTCAGCCCAACATCCCTTTTGGGTATCCAGTCCATGGAGTGGAGGTGATGCCACTTCACACAGTGGTGATCCCAGGTAGGTGTCTGCTCATCCATGGGGCCTCTCCATCTACTTCTCTATCTAATATGCCCATGATTGCCTTCTAGCCTGAACAAGGAGCAATTTTATGTAGATCTCACAGGAAGAAGATTCTCTTTTCTCCCTAAAGATCTTAGTTCATCTTACCTCTCATTCTGAGTTGGAGAGTAGGATAGGCATCCCTGGAGACAGAAAAAGAAGCAAGATAATCTCTATGTCACAATAGAATTAAGGCTTTGGGAAGCTCTAATATTCATTTTGTAATTTAATCATGGGAATTTTTTTAGTATTTCATGGAGCTTGTATTGTTCTTTTTTTCTTTTTTAAAATTTTTTTGAGAGACAAGCAGGGTTCACTGACTTGCTCGGGACACACAACTAGTAAGCATCAGTTGTCCAAAGTCAGATTTCAATTCATTTCCTCCTGACTCCTGGGCTTCTACCCATTGCTATCTAGTTGCCCAGAACATGTATTGTTTTCAACTCCTAAGTTGAATTACCACTTTTTATTTTTAACTTAAGTCCTTTTTTGACTTGGCTACCATTAGCTTAGTTGAAACTGTCACAGAAAGCCTTTGAAATGTAGAATCTATATTCCTTCATTTAAATCTCAGGAAATATATATGCCATACAACGAATTTAAAGAAACAAAAGACAGTTCTTTTCTGGGCTTGAGGGATTTTTTTGCTCTTAGCAGCAGATAGTAGAATTGGAATTGGAATGAGGAAGCTGCCAGATGCTCCCAAATTAGACTCCAAAGACTCTACTGATGGTCACATTGGATATAACTTCCAAATTAAATTTCACTCTTTTTCAATGAACAATTATTTTTCCTTTCCTAACCCCCCACTGGAAAAAAGAAGAAAAGAAAAACCTCTTTATATATATGTATATCATGTTCAATATGTGCGGTACAGTGGTTAGAGAAATGGCCCTGGAGTCAGGAAGATCTGAGTTCAAATTTGGCCTCAGATGCTTATTAGCTATGTGATCCTTGGTAAGTCACTTAATCCTGTTTGACATAGTTTCCTTATCTGTAAAATGAGGTGGGAAAAAAGAAATGATAAAACAGTCCATTATCTTTGCCAAGAAAACCCTAAAAGAGATTTTGAAGAGTTGGATACATCTAGTTGACTAAACAATAACAAAAGGTGTGTATCTCATTCTGTTATTAGTTCATAACTTCTCAGTCAGGAGACAATTAACATGCTTCAGCATCAGTCTTCTGAAACTGGGTTGGTCCTTGCATTTCTCAGAGTTAAGTTTTCCACACAGATTGGGCCCTCTATGTAAAATCTGCTAGAGGGAGGGGACAGTTTTTAAGAAGTACCTTTTATTTCCTGTTACAGCCTAGGGAGAGGATGTAATGAACTATGGGTTTCCTCCTCTTCCTTAGTTTGCACCTGGAGAAGTTCTTTTTTTTTCCCTTTTAGATTTTTCAAGGCAATGGAGTTAGGTGGCTTGCCCAAGGCCACATGGCTAGGTAATTATCAAGTGTCTGAGGTCAGATTTGAACCCAGGTACTCCTGACTCCAAGGCAAGTGGGTGCTCTATTCACTGCGCCACCTAGCCACCCCATCTGGAGAAGTTCTTATTACAAACTGCCTCATACCATGTTTGCCAGGAAAGTAAATAGACCCATCCATGTCTTGACACAGAAGTGATGGACTCAAAATTCAGAAATGAATCGTGAGGTCAATAAATTTTAGAATATGGGAATTTGTTGGACTATGCATTTTTATTACAATTATGCATTATTTATTACAAAAATGTTTGTTAATTAAAAAAATTTAAGAAGTTTGCTGCTCTGATTGCTTTCTTTGTCCTCTCTTTTACTTTTCTCAAGGCCTCCAGTTTGATGGACCAGTTGCATCAGTCTACAAGGTAGTAGTCATTGTTAGCATGGCAATTGTAGCAACCTACTCAAGTTGAACCAGAGTGTACATTCTAAAGGGGTTGGAGAATGGCAAAATAAAAACTCCAACTAAAGTGATATACAGCAAAGAATCTCATGCTTTGAGATCATAATAGCAGCTTTGGAATTCTGGCCAGGTGACCTTGGGCATACCTCTGCTTGGGTAAGCATGCCTGGTAGGTAGTATGATGCAACTGCTTATCTGAGTCTTAAGAATCAAACAGGGTGTCCTTACTTGAAGCCATTATAATGATGAGCTTAATATAGAAAAAAATAGAGTGCCTCTTTGAGTCAGGATCTTTTAGAAATTTTAGTAATCTGACCAGGAAAGCTTTGATAAAGATGCTACTGACCACTAAAGTGGGAAAACCATGAGTACATGAGAAATAGATTAGAGATATGGATCCTTGAATTATGTACCAGGAATATATCATAATAAATTGGAAACAGATATTACCAGATGCAGACAAGGATGTGGTACTAGTTTCTGTTAAAAATATCTTCAAGTCCATGTTACATAACAGCATAGTACAAATATTTGTACAAATTATAAGAATTAGCTTTATTCCTAAATTCATATAAAACGAAATAAGATCAGAAATTAGGGGGTTACTTCAATCTGAAGAGGGAAAAACTAAAGAACCTGAAGGCATTGAAAAATCTATACTTAACACAATTCAAGAAGTTCTACCTAATAGTGAAATGTTTGGCCATAATAATGGTGATGTCTTGAATGGTTTTGAAATAGAGATGAGTATACTGAGAATAGAATTTTAAAAAGCAATTTTTTTGACTAATGAATTCAATTAATAGATCAATCATACCAAAGCAATAATTTTTAAAAGTTGGATATTTATTAAAGCAGTCATGAGTGAAGGCATTCTCCCACAATATCTGACATTATGAAAACATTTTAGGATCTACATTCAGGAGGATATGTGGTGACCCTTGCCACAGTAAGGAAAATAGGAAAAAAGGTAAATCTATTTTGGAATACTTCTAAAGAGAGGCATCAAATGTGACCATAGAAGAAGTGACTTAAGACAATTATTGAAGACCTGTGGAAAGAACAATAGAGGATTAAATCAATATATGGCCAGAACACTAAAGTAGAAAACTTGAGTACCATATTGATTAAATGAAGCTTAAAAAATAAAGAAATGGAATGAAATATAAAACAAAAGTATATCCAGAATTCTTGAAGTCCTTAAATAATGGAAGTGAAGACCTAAAGGATAAGGTAAAAAAAAGAGTCAATGAAGGGTAAAAAAAAACCCAAATAGTTCACCATTAGAATGTGTGTGTGTGTGTGTGTGTGTGTGTGTGTGTGTTGTGTTTGAAACACAACATGGAAAAATGTGAGATACAAAGAAATTTAAAGGAAAGAAGTGTGAAGGAGGTTCTGAAAAATGTTTAATTAGTATATGGTTGCAACAAGTCTAATACAAAAATATGGAAATTGGATCAAATACAAAACACATTGTGTAATGTTAGTATAATGAACAAAAGACTAGTCATGTCAAGGGGAGTTACTGAAATTCTAGCTTCCCTACAGACTTGGAAAGTGGGGGGCCCAGATAAGATCTACAATTATTGACACAAGTGCTTTCCAGTGGCACAAGAATTACAAGCAAAGAACTTTCCCATTTTTCCTCTCTGATGTAATCCTGGCACCATCTTTCTTAAGAGACAATTTTTTTTTTTAGCCAAAAGATGAAAATAATGATTCTTTCAAAGTACATTTTTATACTTTCTACAAAACATTCAGAGCTTTTAGCTTAAGAAAAAATCTATAGATAATTTGAAGGAAACAATATATTGGCTAAGGAGCAAAAAGTATATGCCAAAATGTCCCAACGGTATAAAGAGCAATTAATTATTAATTTGATAATTATTGAACAAACCTCCAGAAAGCACCATAGCATCAATGTTGACTTTATTCATCATTGCAGAACCTTTCATACAGATTCAGCTTCAAGTTAGTTGTGTACCTAAATATAAAATGGATTGAGGCCTTGTAAGAATTCTTGAATATTTGATATCCACATTAAAAACTTTTCTATTTAAAATATACCTACAATGTCAAGAGCAATTGATACAAAATATGGAACCTTCCAGAGTTTAAATGTGTTTAAATTCACTGTGGTTCTGCCCACTATTGAAGGACATCAGAAGGTCATTTGGTGGGATAAGTGTACAATCATTAATATATGTACCGACATAGAGACTGAAGGCTTTCAACTTGAATCCAGAGGTCACATGGATGCAAGTAAGATGCACAAGCAACTTTGTCTTCTCTATACAAGACAAAATGAGCCTATGGCTATAGAAGAAGAAACTGAAACTTGACTATTTTTTTTAAAAAACCCACACCTGACACCTTGAAATCTAAGTTTGGGAAGCACATATTCAGAGCAATTTAATCTTCATGCAATATTAGGTATCTTTGTATGTTTACTATCTTTAGATGTATTGCAATGTTTCTAGAAGTTGTTCAAAAACGTGACATTTAAAAAAGTTCAAAAGACATAGTTTCTGGGTAATTAATCATTTTGTTAATAAGGCTTGCCTATTGCCAATAAAATGGGTAACATCAAAGACAATCATGGCAATGGGTTTACAGTTTATATGGGTGTTCTTGAGGGTGGCAATCCACTCTGATTGGTTAACAAGGAGAGAATGAATATTACAATGACAACCTATTCTAATGAAGAGTTGGGGAATGTAACTTTAATTATGTCATTTACATCTAAATTGCCCAACCTTGGCCAATCCAATCAAAGAATTTATCCCCTCCCATAGCTGTGTAGATTGCAACAGACTTCCCCACCTGGATGGACTCTGAACATATTTGAGGAGAAAGTTAATTCGATCTCATTATCAACAATGTCTTTCAGACATGAGCACTTTAGAAAAAAGGGGGGGAACTCTGGATCTCCTCAAATCATTGTTTATTAATAATAATTTCTCTCAGAAACTCAGGATTCATCACTCCAGGGCAGTTAGATAATAAGAAAACTGTTAAGGATCAAGGAGACTGAGTCCCAGAAGGGTATCTTAGGTACCTTGAAAAGACTGATAGACCTAGGTTAAGAACACTTAACCCACTTGCAGTTGCTTACTGGGATTTGTTTGTAATTATTAACTGTCCCAGGCTGGATTTGAACTCAGGTCCTCCTGACTCCAGGGCTAGTGTTCTATCTACCTGTGATTTGTTTTTAATCCAATAGGAGTATAATCGGTAGGAGACAGGGAGATAAGTAACACACTGTCTAGTGCAAAAATATAACATTTCTTCTTCACCACCCCAACTCTAGGTTATCATGAAGGCCTCTCTGGGAAACCTAAAAAGCCTTGCTGATACCCCAGGCCAGGAGGTGTTGAGTAGAGGTGAGAAGAACCTGATCATTCAGACCTCTTCCCCAAAGCTGTTAAATTTCATCCTTCAGTATGTGACCTATACTAATACCATCTAGTGGATATTGATGAGATACCATCTTTAGGCCTCAGGAAGTATTAGTGAAAGAAATATTCATTAGTTCACTCTCAAAAAGTGCCCCTTCCAGAAAGCTGTCCAAATTTAAGTTTGCTTTGGGTAGAGAAGAGTGTTTCTTTACTTGCTCCAGTCTCCAAGTTTGCCCTCCTACCTCAGGACAGTCTACCATACACTGTCTGTAGGATATACCAAGTCAGTGACTCCATTTCCAAGACTTCTTTGCCTTCAATTTTTTTTAAGGTTTTTTCAAGGCAATGGGGTTAAGTGGCTTGCCCAAGGCCACACAGCTAGGTAATTATTAAGTGTCTGAGGCCGGATTTGAACTCAGGTACTCCTGACTTCAGGGCAGGTGCTCTCCATTGTGCTACCTAGCCGCCCCTGCCTTCAACTTTTCAAAATACTTGAATTTCTTGGAAGGGTGAGTGGTAGAAATCTGTCTGTCACTTACCTATATTGTGCACATTACCTGAGGTTTATCTTCCCAAGCTCTGGTTTTACACATCTAGCCTTGGGGTCAACCCTAGGAAATTACAAATTCTTTGATCATTAATTAGCCCCAACCAGAGTTTCCTTTGAGGAATTCTCTTAATGTAATTTGGGTCTAGGTATGTGTTAAAGGATCACTCAGTTCCCAATCAAGGCAGCAATTTGTATATTGGCTACAAGACTGTCAGTATTCCTATCCCTTAGAAAATAAAAAAAAATAACAAAAATTCCATAAAAATAACAAAATTCCATAAAAAATGTGAAAAAAGCATCAAAAGACTATAAACAATCTGATTAATTCTCCTTCCACTAAGGTGAGTCCTGTTTATTTTCACAGAGTCCTAAAGTTATCCAAATTCATGGCACCATCCTGTGATTCTTTTGTTTTAGAAGGGAAACTAACTTGAGATTGTACTGTTGGCAAATCCCTTCCCCAAAATTTCATTGAATTCTACCTTCCACAGGAATTTCTCCTGGACTTAAGGTGACGCTTTATGGTTTGGATTTCCTTTGGAAAAAAAATGAAGTTGGGGGTTGCTAAACATGCAGATGCCTTCCTAATGACCTACAGAGCAAAGAGAACAAGTCTAGAACCCTTATTTGTCCATATTTTACTTGTGGTCCCTTTTTGTTCCTCTAGTACTAGTATAATACTCTTTTCTTATCAAATGTTGGACTGCTCAGGAATTTTCTTTTTTTTTTCCAATAGAAGGTGAGTTTCCTGAATTCTCAAAGCTCCAGGGCTCATTTTGTCCAATAAATCCCTTCTTTCGCTAGATACCCACAACTCAGAATCCTGCTGCCTAGAAAATCTCCACTGTTGTCCCTGGTTGGGAACTTGGATTTATCTGCTGCTAATTTTTTAGTATTTCCTGATACTCCTTTGCTACTGCTGAGGGCTAGGAGGGGTCTTATAAATTTCCTTTAATAGGCCAATGGAAAGGAGGGATTTCTCTTATAACAATCCTTCCCACAACATTTTAAGTCAATTAATTCATCTTGGATCATAATCTAACATTGAAAATCATTCTTTAGGGGTAGCTAGGTGGCACAGTGGATGGAGCACTGGCCCTGGTATCAGGAAGACATGAGTTCAGATTCGACCTCAGACACTTAACTCAATAAATCTAGCTATGTGACCTTGGGCAAGTCACTTAACCCCATTACCTTACAAAAACCCCAAAACCCTCCAAACCCCCTCATTCTCCAGTAATCATTCAAGGTTCTGTCTATACTCTGCATAAGAGGTGGCCAAAGACCACCAAAAAGACTTATCAAGTTGACTACTGCCCTCCCTTCCACCTTAAGAAAAACTTTGTGAGACTTCAGCCAAGATGGCGGAGAGAAGACAGGCACAGTTCTAAAGTCTCCTGATCTTTCCTCCATCTATCACAAGAAACAAACCTCTTAAAAGAAATCCGACCCACAAAACTCAGAAAGAAAAGCCAGGAGAAAGAACATCTACCTCGGGATTTGTATCCAGCAGCAGCTTTGGCCGAATTCAGCTGGGTGAGTCTGGGCTCAGAGGGAGGATGAGCCCCGGATAAACCAGATTAACAGCTGAATTGGAACCAGGAGTCCGAGGACCTGAGAGCCAGACATGCTGGATCAGTGGTGGGGCTAGATGGCAGGGGCTTGAGTCGGCTGGAGAGTGGAGGCACTGGTGTTGGTGCTATCCCCTAGGAGATTGCCAACAGGGCCGGGGGGAGAGTTCTGGAGCAGGAAAGCCTCAAACATAATTCCTGGGCTCCTCTGGTCTGAGTCCCATTACAACTCAGACTTCTTCCCTAACAAACAAATGCAAACTACTTCTGCCTCAGGCCCAGGTGTGTGACCAGAAGAACCAGCCCAGCTGAGGAATGACCTCAAGCCAGGGTAAAGAACACCATTGATTGAAGGCAAAAGAATTCAATAGCTCCAACTCCTCCCTTCAAGCAAAGGGAGAAGGCCTCAACCAAGGTCACAGACACTCCAGAGAGGGCAACCAGGACCTCCTACTGGCCAGCCAGAGGAATTGCAAACAGTGAGTAAAGCCTTTAGTGATCCCAAGCCCCTGTGAACCAGCCCCTCCCCAACTCAGGTCTTAGCAAAATGAAGAAGGGTCAGCAGAAAGGTGGATCCATAGAAAAATTCTTGGAAGGGAAAGATCCTAACTCAGAGAGACCTGGAACCACTGAGGAGAATACAATCTGGTCTTCAGCACAGAAAGACTTCCTTGAAGAAATAAGGAAGGAACTTAAAAATTTGGGAGAGGGGCAGCTAGGTGGTGCAGTGGATAAAGCAATGGCCCTGGAGTCAGGAGTACCTGGGTTCAAATCCGGTCTCAGACACTTAATAATTACTTAGCTGTGTGGCCTTGGGCAAGCCACTTCACCCCATTTGCCTTGCAAAAACTTAAAAAACAAAATTTGGGAGAGACAATACCTTGCAACAAGAAAACAAAACCTTCAATTGGACAAATACGAAAGGAGAATAAATCTCTCAGATCCTCAATTGGACAAATACAAAATGAGAATAATTCTCTCAGATTTTCAAATGGGCAAATGCAAAAAGAAATTAATTCTCTCAAAACCTCAATTGGTCAAATGGAAAGCTCTTTCAAAAGTAGAATTGACCAATTGGAAAAGGAGTTGCAAAAGGTTAATGAAGAAAACTCCTCCCCCCAAAAAAAGAATGGAGTCTACAGAAACTAATGACTCCATGAGACAGGAAGAGTTAGTTAAACAAAATTAAAAAAATAGAAAAAATAGAAGAAAATGTAAAATACCTCATCAACAAAACCACTGACCTCAAGAATAGATTGAAGAGGGGCAACCTGAAAATTATAGGACTTCCTGAAAACATTGAAGAGAAAAAAAGCCTGGACTTAATATTATAGGATCTAGTGATGGAAAACTGCCCTGATATCATGGAATCCGAGGGCAAAGTAGTTATTGAAAGAGTACATTGATCCCCACCAGAAAAAGATCCAAAAATGAAAACACCAAGGAATGTTGTGGCCAAACTCCAGAACTATCACATAAAAGAGAAAATCCTGCAGGCAGCCAGAAAGAAACAATCTAAATATCAAGGAGCCACAGTAAGGACCACACAGAACCTGGCTGCATCAACATTAAGGGATCGAAGGGCCTGGAATGAGATATTTCAAAGAGCAAAGGAGCTTGGAATGCCACCAAGAATCTACTTTCCTGCAAAGCTGAGCCTTCTCTTCCAGGGAAAAAGATGGATATTTAACAAAATGGAAGAATTCCAAAAATTTCTGATGAAAAAGACCAGAGCTAAACAGAAAATTTGGACATCAAACAGGAGGTTCAAGAGACACATGAAAAGGTTAAAAAAGGGGGGGGCAGTAAAAGGGAAAAAAATGCTATTCAGTAAGTTGAAACTGGCTATATCCCAGCATGGGGAAAAAGATTCTCATAAATCTTGAGAATTGTAATTCTAACAGAGAGAATATACCTAGCCAGAAATGATGGACATTCATGACCTATCCATGAGACTGCTATGTAAAGAGATGTAACTGGCCTTAACCCCACTTGGGAAAAAGACTCTAATAACTCTCAGGAATTTTGACTCTATTCAATAGAATATACTGAACTAGAAGGGACAGACACTCAGAATTTTCTATGACTTATATAGAATGATCTAAAAAACACTACCTCCTTAAAAAGGGGGACAGGAAAGAGATGGGGTGAGGGAGGGGATTGAATGGGGGTAAATCTCATTACACTAAGAAGTACAAAAATCCTATGGTAATAGAGGGGAAGAAGGGAGCAGATGAGAAACACCTGAATCTTCTTCTCATCAGACTAGGCTTAAAGTCAACCTACACATACTCAGTTAACTTATAAAACATCTAACCTTTCAAGTATTAAAAGGGGAAAAGGGGAGGGGGGGATGGAGAAAGGGAAGGGGAGTGAGGGGGAAGAGGAAATAACAAAAGGAAGGGAAGGGAAAAGGGAAAAAGGGAAAGGGGAAAGAAAGGGGAGAGTGTGATATAGGAGGGCAAACACACTGTAGGGGGTGGCATTCAGAAACAAAATACTGGGGAATATGGATAAAGGGGGGAGAAAGGGGGAAAAATACAAACAGAGGGAAGATAGCATGGAGGGCAATAAGGAATTAGTAATCATAACCTTGAATGTGAATGGGATGAACTCTCCCTTAAAACGTAATCGAATAGCAGAGTGGATTAAAAACCAGAATCCTACAATATGCTGCTTACAAGAAATTCATTTGAAGCAGAGAGATACATATAGAGTAAAGGTAAAAGGATGGAGCAAAATATATTTTGCTTCAGCTGAAGTAAAAACATCAGGGGTAGCAATCCTTATCTCAGACAAAGCAGCAGCAAAAATAGCCTTAAAAGAGGTAAGGAAGGAAACTTTATCCTCCTAAAAGGTACCATAGACAATAAAGTAATTTCAATATCGAATATATATGCACCTAAATTCTTAGAGGAGAAGCTGAAAGAACTACAGGAAGATATAGACAGCAAAACTCTACTAGTGGGAGACTTCAACATCCCACTATCAGATCTAGATAAATAGAATCATAAAATAAACAAGAAAGAAGTTAAGGAGGTAAATAGATTGTTAGAAAAATTAGATATGGTAGACTTATGGAGGAAACTGAACGGGGATAGAAAAGAATATAACTTTTTCTCTGCAGTACATGGAACTTATACAAAAATTGACCATGTACTAGGACATAAAAACCTAATGATCAACTGCAAGAAAGGCAGAAATAGTGAATACATCTTTCTCAGATCACAATGCAATAAAAGTCATATGCAATACTGGGCCAAGGAGATATAGACCCAGAGCAAATTGGAAACTGAATAACCTCATTTTAAAAAATGAGTGGACCAAAAAACAAATTATAGAAAGAATTAACCATTTTATCCTAGATTCATGATAATAATGAAACAACATACCAAAACCTATGGGATTCATTCAAAGCAGCTCTCAGGGGATATATTATAGCTCTGAATGCTTACATGAATAAATTGGAGAAAGAGGAAATCAATGAACTAAACATGCAACTAAAAAAATTAGAGAAAGAACAAATCAAAAATCCCCAATTAAATACTAAATTAGAAATTCTAAAAGTTAAAGGAGAAATTAATAAAATTGAAAGTAAAAAACTATTGAATTAATAAATAAAACCAAAAGTTGGTATTATGAAAAAACCAATAAAATTGATAAACCTCTGGTCAATTTGATTAAAAAAAAGAAGAAAACCAAATTGCTAGTATCATAAATGAAAAAGGTGAACTCACCACCATTGAGGAGGAAATTAAAGTAATAATTCGAAATTATTTTGCCCTACTCTGTGCCAATAAATTTGATAATCTAAGTGAAATGGATGAATATTTACAAAAATATAAGTTGCCCAGGTTAAATGAAGAAGAGATTAAATACCTAAACAACCCTATCTCAGAAAAAAGAAATTCAACAAGCCATTATTGAACTCCCTAAAAAACAATCTCCAGGGCCTAATGGATTCACAAGTGAATTCCACCAAACATTTAAGGAACAATTGGTTCCAATTCTATATAAACTCTTTGGAAAAATAGGGAAAGATGGAACTCTGCCTAACTCTTTCTATGAAACCAATATGGTGCTGTTACCTAAACCAGGAAGAGTTAAAACAGAGAAAGAAAATTATAGACCTATTTCCCTGATGAATATAGATGCAAAAATCCTAAATAACATCTTAGCAAAATGATTACAACAAGTCATCACTAGGATAATACATTATGATCAAGTAGGATTTATTCCAGGAATGCAGGGTTGGTTCAATATTGGGAAAACTGTTAGTATACTCAATTATATCAACAACAAACCTATCAGAAATCATATGATCATATCAATAGATGCTGTAAAAGCTTTTGAAAAAATACAGCATCCATTCCTATTAAAAACACTAGAGAGTGTAGGAATAAATGGAATGTTCCTTAAAATAATTAGCAGTTGGGGCGGCTAGGTGGCGAAGGGGATAAAGCACCAGCCCTGGAGTCAGGAGTACCTGGGTTCAAATCCAGTCTCAGACACTTAATTACCTAGCTGTGTGGCCTTGGGCAAGCCACTTAACCCCATTTGCCTTGCAAAAACCTAAAAAAAAAATGACTTTGAGTGAATAATTTATTTTGACTATCATAAATACCTAAATTAACTATAAAGGACATATGAAGAAAGATGCCATCTGAATCCAGAGAAAGAACTCATAAATAGAAGTATGTAAACAATAGTATAACACACACACACACACACATACACATATAGGTATCTATTTGGGTCTAATGATAGTTATGTCTAAGTTGGGGTGGAAATTAGAGAAGGGGAGAAAAAAAGAAAAAGGAATAGCAAGTTGTGCACAGTAAATTTGCAGTTTCGTGTGTAATCATCTTTTTTAATTGAATTGTGTTTGGAAATGCTTGTTTTATTCCATGAATTAAAAATTAAATAAATTTTATAAAAGGATATATACCTGGTTAAGTAACCTGAGCAAACCAGAAGAATGAGGTAGAATGACTGGAAAGTGGGGGAGGATGAGCTTTAAGATTTGGGAAGATAATAAATTTGGGAGAGATGTTGATTTAAGGTGTTTATAGGACATCCAGGTGGAGCTGTGCCAGAGATATTTGGTGATAAGGGATTGGAACTCAGGAGAGAGAGATGAGAACTGGATTTGGTTGTTATTTGCATAGAGATGATAGTTGAACCCATGGAAGCTCATTTCTGACAGTGATGAAAGAGAATCACTTCTATAACAGGGCCCTGAAGTCGACCCAAGAGAAGAATATGGATGATGATCTAGGAAAGGAAATTGAGAAAGAATAGTAATGTCTGTAGGAACCTTAATTCCAAAGCATGGAATTTAATCATTAAGAATTTATAATTTATATATTACATAAAAACTTATAATTTAATATATTTTATATTTAATATATACATAACTAACAATATACAAATATATTGCATTAACAATGCATATAAGTATAATGTGCATATGTATTAATATATAATACAAATATAAAATAAAATATATATGTAATATAAATATAATTTCATAATTAAGGATTTAAATATGACTTGCTTTGTAGGACAGCTAGGTGGCACAGTGGATAAGACCAAATCTGGAGTCAGGAAAATTCATCTTTCTGAATTCAAATATGGTCTCAGATGCTTACTTTCCTATGTGACCCTGGGTAAGTCATTTTATCCTGTTTGCCTCAGTTTCTTCAATAAAGGAAAAGACATCTATGTATCTTTGTCAAGGAAAATCCAAATTGGACCACAAAGAGTTGGACACAACTGAACAGCTTATCTCTTGGATGGAAAAGATTTTAAAGGTGTGAACCAGTACTAGACATTCTTGGAAGCCTTTTGAGTATTTGTACCTTTTTAACTTTCAAAGAGGATATTTTGGCTCTCTGGGAAGCTGACTAAAAGTGATAACAATAACTGACCATAGTGCACTTAAACCTGGCAAAGATTTTCCATTTTTGCTCTCATTTGAGCCCATGATAGCCTTGTGAGGGTTGGTGTTACAAGTGTGATTATGCCTATTTCTCAAGACTCAGAGAGGTTCATTGATCCACAACAGTTGGTGTTGGAACTGAGACTTGAACTTGTCTATGTTCAATGAATATCTGAAAAGCAGTGGTTCTGACACAGTCAATAATACTCAAATGGATCTGGGATCTCCTAGATTTGAGAGTTTCCTCCAGTGATGCGTTTTGGAAATTCTTTTTTTTTAATTAAAGATTTTATTTATTTTGAGTTTTACAGTTTCCCCCCAATCTTACTTCCCTCCCCCACCCCCACACAGAAAGCAATTTGCCAGTCTTTACATTGTTTCCATGTTGTACATTGATCCAAATTGAGTGTGAGAGAGAAATCATATCCTTAAAGAAGAAATATGAAGTATAAGAGATAACAAGATCAGACAATAAGATAGCAGTTTTTTTCCCTAAATTAAAGGGGAGGGTGGCTAGGTGGTATAATGGATAAGCACCGGCCTTGGAATCAGGAGTACCTGGGTTCAAATCCGGTCTCAGACACTTAATAATTACCTAGCTGTGTGGCCTTGGGCAAGCCACTTAACCCCATTTGCCTTGCAAAAACCTAAAAAACAAACAAATAAACAAGAAAATAAATAAATTAAAGGGGAATAGTCCTTGAACTTTGTTCAAACTCCACGGTTATTTGGATACAGATGGTATTCTCCATTGCAGACAGCCCCAAATTGTCCCTGGTTGTTGCACTGATGGAATGAGCAAGTCCATCAAGTTTGATCATCACCCCCATGTTGCTGTTAGGGTGTACAGTGTTTTGCTGGTTCTGCTCATCTCACTCAGCATCAGTTCATGCAAATCCCTCCAGGCTTCCCTGAATTGTCATCCTTCCTGGTTTCTGATAGAACAATAGTGTTCCATGACATACATATACCACAGTTTGCTAAGCCATTCCCCAGTTGAAGGACATCTACTTGACTTCCAATTCTTTGCCACCACAAACAGGACTGCTATGAATATTTTTGTACAAGTGATGTTTTTACCCTTTTTCATCATCTCTTTAGGGTATAGACCCAGTAGTAGTATTGCTGGATCAAAGGGTATGCACATTTTTGTCGCCCTTTGGGTGTACTTCCAAATTTCTCTCCAGAAAGGTTGATGAGTTCACAGCTCCACCAACATTGTAATAGTGTGTTTTGGAAATTCTTGTTGAGGATAGAAGTTGGGGAAGGGAGCAAATCTCATTGTTTTCTGGATCTAAAGTTGTTTGATTCTTGTTCTTTTCAATTTTGATTTTTAAAAATGGTGATATTTAGGTTTGATGCTTTCCTTTTGCTCATTATTTGAAGTTTTTTTTATTTTAGTGTTAGTTTTGATGAATGTGCCTGCATGAATTGTACTTCAAATTTTTCCTTGGAGATGTATACATTTCCCCCTTATTTGTAGAGTACTGCTCTGGTGAGTCCTGAGATGTCTTCTGGAGTAATTTTTTGGTCATTTCATCTTTCTAGTTATCTATTTTCACAGACATTGTTATCTGTTACTCTTTACTCTTCCTTATTCTGGGACAGCTCAGCAGTGAAATAGAGTATCAGATCTTGAGTTAGAAAGATGTGAGGTTGAATGATTTCAGAAAAACCTGGAAAGGCTTAGCATGAACTGATGCAAAGTGAAGTGAGCGGAAGGAAGCAGGAGAATATTGTCCACTGTAACAGTTGTAATATTGCATAATGATCAACTGTGAATGACTTCACTGCTCTCAGCAATACAATGATCCAAGACAACTCCAAAGGACTCGTTATGAAAAATGATAGCTATGTCCAAAGAAAAGAAATGATGGAATCTGACTACAGACAAATTTTCACTTGCTTTGCCTTTTTTTTTTGTTCTGTGTTTTCTTTTACAACATTATTAATATGGAAATAAGTTTTGCATGATTGCACATATATAACCAATTATCAATTATCAACTCAGGGAGGGCAGAGAGAAGATAAAGAGGAAGAGAATTTAGAACTCCAATTTATTTTAAAAAGAATGTTAAAATTGCTTTACAAAGAATTGGGAAAAATAAAATATTATTTTTAAAAAGGAAGGCTTGAGTACCTGCCTCCAACACTATTTATGTGACCTTAGACAACTCACTTAACTTACTTGCCTCAGTTTCCCTAACTTTAAGTGCTCCAGGTCACATAACTAGGCAATTATTAAGTGTCTGAGGTTACATTTGAACTCAAGTCTTCCTGACTTGAGAGTGGGTACTTTATTCACTGCACCATCTAGCTACCCCCATAATGCTATTTCTAAAGTGCAGGGTTGGATTACTTCAGTTCCCCACCCCATCCCCACTGCAAGAAGCTTCAGTGCTGCTCCCTATTCCCTCTAGAGTCAAAGACAAAACTCTGTTTGGCATTTTAAAATGTAAGCCAACTTATTTCTCCTGCTTTATTAATCCTTTGCATGCATCCTAGAGTCCAAACTGACTTTTTTTTTTTAAACCGTTGCCACACACAAACATTCCAATAACTGTATCTGTGTCCCGGTGGCCTTTCATTCAGGAGATGAATTCCCTCCTCACCCCTGCCTCTTAGAATTCTTAGCTCCTTGGAAGTTCAACTCAAGTTAATGCCATTCTTGATTCCCTCCCCCTTTTTTCACACCCCCTCCCCAGCTGCTAGTACCTCTTTCCTGACATTGCCTTGTGTTTTCTTTGTATGTATTTTATTTATAATTCTATATACACTCATTGTTTGCCTGAGGGAATGTAAGTTTCTGGAGATGTTCCTAGAGACAGGTAGTGCATTAGATAAAAGTTCAAATTCCACCCATAACTTGCAAGCTACGTGGCTCTGCCTATCTCAGCTTTTATATGCTAGTCCCTGGGGAGGTGGGTGCTATTCTTATTCTCATTTTAAAGTTGAGGAAACTGATGCCTTTAGAGGTTAGGGTCTGTTAGATTGCCTAGGGTCACAGAGCCTGTAAGTGTCTGCATTTGGATTTGAACTCATGCTTCCTTGACTCCACTGTACTGCCTAGCTTCTTGTGATCCCCATCCTCAGGGAATTCCAGATGTGATAGGGAGAATAGACACAGAGTTAAGTAACGCAATAATGTGCATGCAAAACACTTCAATACTGAGCAGATAGAGAGAACAGATGCCAACAAAGACTGAGGAAGTCATCTGTGGAAGACAGCTTTGATTTTCCATGGTTTTCCTTCCCCAGAGAGGAAGCTCAGTGTGCTGGTGACCATCACAACCAAGACTTTCCTGCAACCCTACAAGCTTCAGGCATTGCTCCGGAGCATCCAGAGATATTACCCAAATGTGACCTGTAATTGTGGCTGACGACAGTGAGAAGCCGGAGAAAATTGATGAAGGTTATGTGGAATATTACATCATGCCCTTTGCAAAGGTAGGCTTTTGTCAGCATCCCAAGGAGGGGAGGAGGATCCAGGTGCTTCTGATTTAACCTATTTATTTATTTTGAATTTTACAATTCCCCCCCCCCCAAAGTCACATCCCTCCCCCCCACCCCCCCACAGAAAGCAGTCTGTTAGTCTTTACATTGTTTTCATGGTATACATTGACCTAAGTTGAATGTGATGAGAGAGAAATCATATCCTTAAAGGGGAAAAAAATAAAGTATAAGAGATAGCAAAATCACATAATAAAATAACTTCTTTCTCTGGATACCAATGGCATTCTCCATCAGATACCCCAAAATTGTGCCTGATTGTTGCACTGATGGAATAAGCAAGTCTATTAAGGTTAACCATCATCCCCATGTTGTTGTTAGGGTGTGCAATGTCTTTCTGGTTCTGCTCATCTCACTTAGCATCAGTTCATGCAAATCCTTCCAGGTTTCCCTGAATTCCCATCCTTCCTGGTTTCTAATAGAACGATAGTGTTCCAGTTTGTTAAGCCATACCCCAATTGATGGACATTCACTTAATTTCCAATTCTCTGTCACCACAAACAGGACTGCTACGAATATTTTTGTACAAGTGTTGTTACCTTTTTTCATCATCTCTTCTGGGTATAGATCCTCTAGTAGTGTTGCTAGATCAAAGGGTATGCACATTTTTATTACCCTTTGGGCACAATTCCAAATTGCTCTCCGGAAAGGTTGATCCAGGTGCTTCTGGAAGGGCAGGTTGCCTTTGTTTAAAGGTCAGGAGCCCTCCACTCCTTAGGAAGGACATTAGACTGAAATAGCCACATGGATGATTATCTGGGAAGGATCTCCCTTGGAATTTGAGGTTTACTGTGGTTCTCACACCCAGGAAGATCTTGGCGACTCACTTCACTGCTGTCTGCCTACAGTTCTCCAACTGTAAAATGAGAATAATGATAGAACCCAGCTCCCAGGATGGTGAGGATCAATAAGCATTTATTAAGTGCCTACTCTGTTCTGGGGATTGTGCTAAGTGTAGGATCAAATGAGATAATAATTATGAAGTCCCTGGGTGAGCTATCATTATTAGCCAACTTCTTGGTGCTCCAGGAAATTTTACAAAATTTTAAACTGTGAAAAAGGTGCTGACTTGCACTAGGAGAAGTAGTTTCCTCATTCAAATGTCTTCCTTCTGTTGATTATTTCTCCTGTGTTTAGTTTGCACATAGTTGTCCCTGTGTTGTCTCCCTTTTCACGGTGAGTTCACGGAATGGTCTTTTGCCTCGTTCTGTACTCCCAAGACATGGTGGGCATCTAAGTAGAACAGTGGAGAGAATAAAGGGCTTGGAATGGGGAAAATAGACATTCAGGATGTGGCCTCAAACACCCCAGATGAGTCTCAAATACTCTCTTAATTTATGCAACTATTAAAACAAAGTTAATAATAGTACCTACCTCCCAAGGTGGTGAGAATTGAGCCAAATTGGTTTGTAAAGGGCCTCATATAGTGTCTGATATAGAGAAGTTGATTGATAAATGCTTGTTCCTTTCTCCTTATGAAATGCTTATTGGTTGACTGACACTACACCAGTGAAATCACAGATCCCTTTCATTTACCCTATGGTGTGAAGAATGTGTGATATGGTAAGGATTCACACTGTGTCAATCCATCTTCTGGAGGATGCTTGCCTCTAAAGGGCTGGAAGTTTAATTGGATTCTCCTCTTGTCTCCCACTGCCATTTATTCCTATTTTCCTCATGATGAAGATGGTTCATATCTCCTTTTAGATAAGTATATCACAGTCTGAGTGGAAATGTCCTCTCAGACATTAATGTCTTCTCAGGCATTAATTTCTTTAAACTGAATGAAGAAATAGAGAATCTCAGTGCTAAAGGCCCTGCCCAAAGAAGACTCTAAGTGTGGATGCACACACATGCATTCATGCATGCATAAACATGTGCTTAGACATATATAGATATTTACAATCATACACATATATGTAGATCTGAACATGCTTCTCTCTACCTGTTACATATTTCTCTGAAAGTAGACAGCATCCTCCTTCCTAAGTCTAAGTCTTTCCACATTTTTCTAAATCTACTAACTCTTCATTTTCTGTATTACAATATTCCAATCCAATCACATTCTATCTGAGAGATTGTCCATGAAAGCATCTTCCCATTTTTCTGCATTCCTTCTGTTCTTAATTGCACATCTTATTTATTCAAGAAAACTTTAATTTAAAATATCAAAATTACCCATTTTTCACTTCAACAATGCTCTCATCTTATAATATGGTTTAAGGTCTGATACTAATAAATCCTTTACATCCTTTTCCCCCTGGTCTTTTTGAAGTTTCAGATCCTTTGTTCTTCCAAATGAACTTTATTATTTTTTCTACCTCAATAAGACAATTTTAAAAATAATTTAATAGGGAAAACATTACTTAAATCAATTAAGCAAAATTGTAATTTTTTTGTTATATTAGCTTTACCTACGCTTACCTTCCTTTAAAATTGAAGATGAAAATTCACTATACTTTTTTTTAACATTTTTGCAAGGCAAATGGGGTTAAGTGGCTTGCCACACAGCTAGGTAAATCATTTAGTGTCTGGGGTCAGATTTGAACTCAGGTACTCCTGACTCCAAGGCTGGTGCTCTATCCATTGTGCCACCTAGCCACCCCCAACACCGCCTAACCACCTCCCACTATACTTCTTAAAGAATCTAGTAAGTGGGAGTATAAGACAACATGGTCTGGAGATGGCTACATTACTTCTGAAACATTGACTTTTAACAAATTAAAATAATTGGGAGCAAAAAAAGTTAATTAAAAGCTTTTGTTTTAGTACAAATTTTTGTGTGTATGAATTTTTTAAGACACTTTTACTAAATGATTTTTTACTTGCATTGTTTCAACCAGATTAAGGCTGCAGACTTATTAAATTTTATAATGTTTTGCTTCTTAAGATGAAGCTCAGGAATACTTTAAAGTAGTAATAACCTTTGTATTATAAAAAAGTTGTATTTTTTGCAGTTTGCATTTTTATGGTGAAATAAAAGCCTTTCCAGTTGGGAAAAAATCCAATATTGAATAGTAGGGCTGACAATAGTGTAGTTTTCCTATTTTTCTCTTTTGATTAAATATACTTTAGCTTTAATTTTGTCTGAGATCATTACTACCATTGCCTTTTTTACCTAATAAACTCTACTCCTGGCCTTTCTATTTACATATATACATATGTGTGTGTGTGTGTGCATAAATTTTTTTGTGTGGACTATATTTTTCTTGATTAATTTTTTTTTTGCAAGGCAATGGGGTTAAGTGACTTGCTCAAGGCCACACAGCTATGTAATTATTAAGTGTCTGAGGCCAGATTTGAACTCAGGTACTCCTGATTCCAGGGCTGGTGCTCTATCCACTGCACCACCTAGCTGCCCCTTGCTTAAATTCTAATTAATGATTTGGCAACAATTTTTCCTCAGTATAAACTCTTATCTAGAAGACAAGTTGCTTCAAAGAACTTAGTGTATTCTAGTGAGAGAATGAGTAAAACCAAAAAATTTGGGTTCACATAGCTCCAAGGTATCTCTCCAGGCATCTGAATACAAATAATACAAATGAATAAATAATACAAAAAAGGAGTTGGTTCAGCTCAACTAAATTCCACCATAGAAGGTCTGTCTAAGCCTAATGGGAGATGCTTCATTATTCAGGGACACTCATTCTGGAAGGACCAAGAGATCTAAGACAAGATATCAAAGCACCCATATAAGTAATAGTATTGATAGTATAGCTAAGGAATCTTCACTTAAGTTTTTGTTGCCACTGGTCTAGAGAGAAATTTGGAATTGGTTTAACAGAAGCTTTCTTCTACTGGAATGGTATCCGGAAATAGAGATGGGATCAGGGATGGGAATGGGGGTCAAAGCTGGGGATGTGTTTCTCTTGGTCTACAAAGACCTTAAAGGTCTACAAAAGACCTCTCCCTTCCCTCCAACCTTTGATGGATTCTTTGCACAAAGACTCTGACAATCTAGTATTTATAATGAGGATTCAAGATTTAGCATGATCTACTGTGATTGACAATGACACTTCACTAACCTTATGAAAGGCAATTTTAGTATATCTTTTTATGGCCTGAGTAGGGATAGGCCTCCCCAAACTAAGTGAGCTTTACTCATGGGATTATGCAATAGTAAGATTGGAGGAACCCCAAGGAATTTGTTTCATGTGGCTGAGTTCATTACCTAAACATCCTAATAATACAAGTAGAAACTTATACAGAGAGAGATGATGGCTCTATTGCTAGAAAATGTCATGGTAGCCCTGAACATCCCATCTCAAGGGTGAGTGGATTTAGAGAAATTAGAAAGTTCTAGTAGCTAAGAAAGATCATCTGAGGAGGAAAGAGTTTAAGAGCTTGGGTATTATTACTACATGGATATATGTCCAAAGAGCAATGTACACAAGTATACAATAACCATCAAAATACTCTTGACTTTTCAAGAATGGTCTCAGGAGAGATTATAGGATCATATATGTATCTAGATACCATCTAATATAGATTTATAGAAGAATAAACAAGTTTAAGGATTGGTCCAAGGTCACAATATGGTAGAGTCAGAATTTGAACCCAGGTCCTCTGACTTCAAATCTTTGCACTTTGAATCATATGGTTTCTTTTCCCTTAGGGAATAAGTATTGATTTCAAAAAGGGATTGTTGCCTGATCACATTCAAATAAGTTTTAACAACTGATATGGAGAAGGAGACATTCTGGGGACCCCCATACCCATTCAGAAGATTGAATAGAGTCAACAAAGAACATTTCTAGAGCATGTATATAATGTGACCTTTAATGATGCCACAGGTTTTACTCCATCCTTACTGAGACTGGGTGACAGACACAGTTGTCTATGACAACTGAAAGCTTTTCTTAGATTTAGTGGCTGTTGCTGGAAATTTATGAAAAACTATCATCCTTACATAGCCTTTCAGACTTTTCCCTCATTAGTATATTTTTATTAGTATAACAATTTATTATTTTAAAAAATATTAATTCTTTTCTTTTTAAATTGAGTTTTAAATTCTCTCTCAGTCCTCTCACCCACTGAGAAGGCAAGCAAAACACTAATGCCAGGCTAAAAAAATGGGGGTACTAAAAATAATGGCTACCAAAAGTTTATTACATTTCCCAAGACAGAATTCATTAATAATGAGATTTTTTTTATGCCAATCACAGATTGGAATTCTCTGTATTTGGACCACTGCTCATTTGTTGTTCAGTCATTTCACTCGTGTTAAATTCTTTGTGACCCCATTTGAATTTTTCTTGGCAAAAACACTAGAGTAATTTGCCATTTCCTTTTCTGCTTATTACCTATACATTCTGAAATTGTATGTATGAAGTTTGTTTCCAGGTATGGTGGTGAGAAATGATTCATTTGGACCCCTACCTATTTCAATCAGTATTAATCAGTTTGATTTTACATAAATCATATAAGAAAAATAGATAAGATAGATTCTTATAGTAGGCCTTTATAATGAGCTTCAAACTTTAATGTAATGTTTGCTACTTTCTTATTAATTATGAAGCTCACTTGCATTACCACAAGAATTATGACAAAGATATCACCATTCTGTTTTACCCAAGTTCCATGTCCAAACCCAGTGTGGGTGAGATAGATGCCTTGATTCTTTGTAAAGGCCTCCAACTTATTTTTGTACTTCTGAACAACCTTTCTTATCCAACATGGGCAGGTAATCATTTTATGATCATCTTATGAGAAGTTAGTCAGTGGAGATGCCCTGTGCTTCACCCAACCTGTGGTGCCCCTATTGATACATCATTTTTGACCCTCAAAGTCTTTTAACCAATGAAATTCTGTATTTTATCATGCTTTTTTTTGCATATTGGTATCAAAGCTTATAAAAACAAGGTTGTAGGAACCAAAAGCATCTCAGATTGTGAGGAAGATCTGAGGTTCACTTAAGTGGAACTGTGGTGCTTTAACAAAGTGCCATTGGCTCAGAGCTCTGCCTCAGTGATTTTCCTTGCAGATTGGGCAGTTATAAACCCAACATGATCTGACAACAATCTCCAGATCTACTCATTGTTTTCTTTTAAATCCATCTTATTGATGCCTTTTGTCCTTTCATCACAGTTTTGCTTTGTTTTTTTCTGTGTCATTATCTTCTCTTCAGCTCCCCTCCTCCAGTCCAGAATAAAATTTATTCCCTTCCCTTTTAAAAAAGTTGGTGTAGAACAGGTTCTATTAGCCCATGACATTGGGGGATGTATATACAGAGGTTATAACCAGTGCTTATTTCATATAAGGAAGGTACTGCTGACCTGAGGTTACTTACCTAGTAGTACATAAACTTTATTTTTTTTTTTTTTTTAGATTTTTACAAGGCAAACAGGGTTAAGTGGCTAGCCCAAGGCCACACAGTGTCTGAGACCGGATTTGAACCCAGGTACTCCTGACTCCAGGGCCGGTGCTTTATTCACTACGCCACCTAGCCTCCCCATACATAAACTTTAAAAAGTCTTTGTAGTTGATGGCCATAGACTTGTCCCTGGAAGAGAAAAGAAGTAATATAAGCATTATGCTAGGGGTGATAGACGACTTCACCTTCTATAGCCAGACTTACTCAACCAGGAACCAGGAAGCTTCTCTAAGAGTCAGTGTTGTGGGAGAAATTTTTTTCACTGTATGGATTCCCTGCAAGGATTTCTTTTGTTCAGAGTTAAGATTCTGAAGCAAGCTATTTAAGCAGGTATTAGACTTGGCAGGTATCAAGATGTATAGAACTGTACCATACTCCAGGAGAAGTGCAACCAGACAGTTTTAATTACATGTTCCTCTACATCCTGGGAACCCCAAGGCTTCATCAGATAACTCAGTGGAGTTGCTATATGGCCTTCCTAGTATATGCATGTGATGTGACCTGGAATGATTCTGCAGGTTTCACTCCATCCTTACTGAGATTGGGTGATAGTCATAGCTGCCCAGAGGGATCACTCCTTGGAAGTGTAGAATGGGTTGCTTAGGATATTGTGTCTGCTGCTATGTAATAATGATTCCAGACAGAGGAAGTAAATAATTAGTGACTGTGTCACTTTTAGTGTGTCTGACTCTTCATGATTCTATTTGGGGTATTCTTGGCAAAGATATTGGAGTGGTTTTCTATTCCTTCTCCAGTTCATTTTACAGATAAGGAAACCAAGGCAATCAGGGTAAAGCAACTTGCCCAGGGTCACACTGTTAGTAAGTGTGAGGCCAAATTTGACCTGAGTCTTCCTAACTACAGACCTGGTCAATCCAGACTCTATCCACTATATCACTTAGCTGGTACTGGATAACTAAGGCATAAGCCATCTGGGTTGGTTGCTGCAACTAAGTTGTAAACAAAACATGTTTTGCATTTTGTATTTCTAGCCTTTCCTATACACTTAAGGTGACAACAAGGACAACAGAATTTTTACTGAGGAACCAAGGATAAAAATTACCATGATTTCATTTCTTATAATTATTGGTACCCAAAGGGATCACTCCTTGGAAATATAAATTAGGCTGTTTAAGGAGCATGTATCTTCGGCTTCCTGGGCATGATTCCAAGTTCAAGATAATTACTTACTGACTGTGTTACAGGAAGGATGCATGTGGTTCAAGACTCTCTTCAGGAAGAGAAGAGGGACTTTGGGAAGCAGCAGGCCTGTAGAGGAGCAGGTCTTAACATAACCCAGATTTTCAGTTTACTTTCTTAAAAATTTAGGGAATTTCCTCTTGGAAAAGAGGCTCATCCTCTCAGTTGAATCAAGATGTCTTGCTTCCAGTGAAGATGTTCTATTTACTCTATATGTGTTTTCTGGTATATTCTTATCTGTATAACTTTTATAATTTTTCTTTGTTATCTGCTTGGATGAATGAGTTTATTCACAGTTCACTATTTGTGATGATCTTTTGTGTAACTTAGCATTTGGTGATAAAGAATTAAGCCTGAAGATATACCTTCTTTAAGGGATAATGGTCAGAAAATAAGCTTGAGCCTAAGAAAAAAGTTATTTTGCTAACCTAGCAATATTTTGGGGTACTGATAAATATAATTTTAATCAGGTACCCCTTTCTGAGGGATTGGCCAGCCTTCTAACCCCTTCTCTGGCTCTCTTGTAAATAACAAAGTCTCATTTAGAGCGGGCTGAAGAGGATTCACAAGATATCTATCAAAGTTCCTAGATTTAGAGCTGGAAGAGACCTGGAGACTATCTACCCAAACCCTCTAATATTTACAGATGAGAAAACTAAGATTCATAGATGTTAAGTGACTTCATGTAGAAAGTAATAGGGGCAGATTTTGAATACAGGTCTGTTGACTCTAAAGTCAGTGATTTTTAAAAAAAATTTTCAATTAACAAATACTTATTTTCTTTCCTTCTCATTCCCATTCCATTGAAAACAAAACCAAATCTTTGTCATCAGCACATATAATTAAATAAAACAAATCTCTTTTTCTGCATCTTGAGCCCATCACCTTTCTGTCAAGGGATGGGTAACAGGCTTCATCACTTAGCTTCTGGAATCTTGACTGGAATACTACATTGATTAGAGTCCTTAAGTTTTTGCCAGTTATCTTTCCTCTTTACTATTCTGCCTCTCAAATTGCTTGGACTCTTATCTGGTTATTAGAGTGGTGGACTCACTAGGCAAGGACTCATATAGGTGGGTACCTTTCCAGGATGGGAGGTTTGAATAAAAGAAACAGTGCAGTGGAGGCCGAGAAAGACATCTGCTTTGTAGCTAAAGAAATGAAAATGTAAGAGACATGCATGAGTCAGCAGTGACCTAAACCTGATGACTCTGGAGCCATCACCTGAGAGGCATTAGCAGTTCCATAGGCTAGAGACTGAGCTGAAAGCAAACAAAGAATAAATGACTTTTCCCCCAACCCCCAACCCACCTTGACCCAAAATTAGTTCCTTTCGTCTTCGAGGCAAGAAGGATTGAGAATGATTCTATGGCTTAGTTTTCTCTTTTTATTCTGCTGTTCCCATTGACAGGGCTGGTTTGCTGGAAGAAACCTGGCCCTATCTCAGGTTACTACTAAGTATATGCTGTGGGTTAATGATGACTTTCTTTTCACCAAAGAGACGAATGTTGAGCTTCTGGTGAATGTACTGGAAAAAACAGAACTGGATGTGCTAAGAAGTGTCCTCCTTTATTCCTACTCCTGGGCTCCCAAGCTTTCATTTCCTTCCTTCCCTCCTTCCTTCCTTCCTCCTTCCCTCCCTCCCTTCCTCCCTTCCTCCCTCCCTCCCTTCCTTCCTTCCTTCCTTCCTTCCTTCCTTCCTTCCTTCCTTCCTTCCTTCCTTCCTTCCTTCCTCTACAAATACTCATTAATTTTATTTCATTATGGAAATGCTTTTTTATTCCATAAATTAAAAATAAAATTTTAAAATTTACTCTGTTTTGGTTTAGTTGGTATTCTAACTGGACTTGTGCTATCAATCTCAAAAGGGCCTTTTGAAACTCTATTTTGAATATGTTCATCCCCTTTTCAAGACATTAGCATGATTTTTGTTATATGGTCCATTATTTACCCAAATGTGTGGCCTTGGGCAAGCCACTTAACCCCATTTGCCTTGGAAAAAACCTAAAAAAAAAGAGAAGGAAAAATATTGTCCATTATTAGGTATTACTTTTAGAGTTTGTGTTGAATGACTGAAAAAGTTCTGTGCTTTTGAGAATTGCCTTTCCATTTCTTTTATTTTTGTAAATTTTTTAGTTTCACAAGGCAATGGGGTTAAGTGCTCAATCTTACATAGTTAAGTAATTATCAAATGATAAGTGTCTGAAGCAAGATTTGAACTCAGGTCCTCCTAACTCTAGAGCTAGTGCTCTATCCATTGTGCCCTCTAACTGCCCCCTTGTCCATTATCGTTTGATTATCTATTGAGGAATGACTCTTGTCAATATGTATATATATATATATATATATATATATATTTGTATCAATTCTTTATATAACTTGGATATAGAATACTTATCAGAGAAATTTGTTCTAAATGTTCCTTCCTTCTCTCTTCCACCAAATAACTGTTTCCCTTCTAACTATATTGATCTTGTTTGTACATTTTGTATGTGTGTTGCCCATTTGTATGTCCAAATGGATTTCCTAAATGCAGTTCTTGGGAAGACATTGATAAATATTTTTGGAATCTTGCCTACCCCTCTCTAAAGGAAACTTTGATTCTGTTAAACCTAAAACTGTAAAAAAAATCTTAAAAATATAGGGTTAAATAAAATGGCAGAAAATATAGGTTGGACATTTTAAAGTTTTATTCTCTTAAGATCTCACTTCTAACCTATATAGGTGATGGTCATTCAGAAAATGACCACAGCTAAATGGGGTGAGAGTTGAGTTTTATATAAAAATAGTGAATAGGGAGATCATTAACCTTTTTTGTGGTCTGACATGAAAGTTGCACAAAACTTCCTGGCAGGACAAGTCTCCCAACATCCTGATCATTGTCCTCCTGAGTTTGTAATTAACAGGGGAAGATCCCCAGGAGTCTTAATTTCTTACTAAGTTGGCAAGGTGACTGATATGAAGGCTGAGTACTCTATAAAGAAATGAATCTTTTTTACCAGGATTATAATTTTGAGAATTTTATGCTTAACAATTCCTACCTGTAGGAGAGAAGTAAAATGGTCATAAGTCTGGCTGCTGTTTTACTTTGAAAGAAAATTACTGGACTAGAATTATTTATCTCTTTCTCTCTCATCTGTCCCCACACCTAAATATTGCTGACATGTAGGCATGATATACCCCCTCAAGGGCAAAAATGTCTTTAGTTTCACTAACCAAATATATTCCTTAAAGAGGAAAGGAGTAATGCCAATTTACACTGTAATGTTTAACTCTTCCCTATCAAATGATAATTACACAAAAGTCAATCATGAATAGAGAATGACAAGAAACACCATCAATCCAAGCAGATTGCAAAGAGAAATTGGAGAAGTCATATTAGTTGGAATATAACAGAAAATACAGAGTGATTCAGAACTCTCACTGAGAATAAGATATCAGGGAGAGGGAGAGGGAGGGGGAGGGGAGGGGGAGAGGGAGGGGGAGGGGGAGGGGAGGGAGAGGGAGATCATCTTTGGAGAAATTCTCCAAAGTAGAAATTAGGGACATCTTGAGGAATTGGTTTCTCTGCATCCCAAAATCTTTTTTCTCTCCATGGTTCTCTCTCCAACTGGTCTGGAACCACCTATTTCCTCTCTCAAAGCAAAAAAGTAATGTAAAAGTTATCTCCTTTCCAAAACTCTCAAGCCAACTTACCTCTCATACAGATATACTGTGTTGAATCATCATAGCCTCCACCAGTCAGGAAAGTCTTGCACAGATGGTTCTTTGGTACATATTGTAACCAGAATACTCTCTCTTTTTTTTTAAAATTAACTGTGTTCCTCTCTCTTATATGATCAGGAATATTTTTCTTATCCATAGTTGTGAAATCATTTCATATTCTCCTAATTTGCTTTCATGATTTTATATCTAGGTCACATAGCCATTTAGAATTTATTGTGGTTTATAGTATGAGCTATTAGTCTGCCAGACTGCTTCCAAATTTTCCTAGCAGTTTGTGTTATAATGAATTCTGACTACTGTAGCTGTCTCTAGGTTATCAACCCCATACTTGTTTAATTGTGTTTGATTAACAAAAACTATGTGTTTAATTACTTCTGGACTTTATATATCTATTCTGTTTACTGATCAATTTTTCCGCTTTTATTATTATTATTTTAAACTTTTCTACTTTTAAAACAGTACCAAATTTTTCTATAATTATTTCTTTGTAGTACTTGTGAGATCTAGTTTTGTTTATCTCCTTTTATTCTAATATCAATTCCCTTGAGGTTCTTGACATTTTGTTTTCATATGAATTTCTTGATATTTTGTATAATGCTAGAATGTAATCTTTTGGTAGTTTGGCAGTGTATTAAATCTAAAAATTAAATAGTATTGTCATTTTTTATTGTATTGTCATGATCCAAATATGAACAGTTAGCATCTTTCCAATTATTTATCTTCTTTTATGTGCAGAGTATTCACATTTCTGTGTATATTATGTTGGTAGATTCCCAGATATTTTATAATCCCATAGTTATTTTGAATAGATTTCATTTTTCCATCTCTTTCTTCAGGTTTTGTTGGTAATATAGAAAGACTGATGATTTTTTGGGTTTATTTTATATTTTGCCCCTAATTTGAAGTTGTGAATTATTTCAATTAATTTTTAATTAACTCTTTGGAGTCCTCGTAAACATTTTATCTGCAAAAGTGATTATTAAATTTGTTTCTGTTTTGCTTTTGTGTATTCTTCCCCAAATTTTCCTTGTTTTATCACCATAGTATCTTTATAATTATGTCATATAATAATGGCAACAGTGGGCATCACTGCTTTATTTTTCATTTTACTAAAAGGATCTTTAAGTTGTTTTATCCTTTATAGTTAGTGCTAGCTTTTGGTTTTATTTTTTAAAATTTTTTTATTTTGGGGGATTTTTTTTGCAAGGTGATGGGGTTAAGTGACTTGCCCAAAGTCACAACAGTTAGGCAAATATCAAGTGTCTAAGGTCGGTTTGAACTCAGGTCCCCTTGACTCCAGGGCTGCTGCTCTGTGCCACCTAGCTGCTCCTAGCTTTTGGTTTTATATATATATACATATATATGTATATATATATATATATATACATATATATATATATTGTATAGTATATCAAGTAAATGTTTGTGTTTATGCCTTTTTAATTGTTTTGCTTTGTTTTTTTTTAATATAACAGAATATTTGGTGGTAGTTTTTAAGAAGTTCAGTGATTCTTTTTTTTTTTTCAGTTTTTGCAAGGCAGTGTGGTTAAGTGGCTTGCCCAAGGCCACACAGCTAGGTAATTATTAAATGCTTGAGGTAGGATTTGAACTCAGGTACTCCTGACTCCAGGATCAGTTCTCTATACACTGCGCCACCTAGCTGCCCCACAGTGATTCTTAAATTCCCATTCCTCAATCTTTTTTCCCCCAATGAAATGTTTTTAATAGATAACTTTGCATTTTCCTCCATTTTTTTGAATCCTTTAACTTTATTCAAATACTTATTGTTTCATGAAGTTATTCAATTTCTATTAGTTTTCATTAGTTGGGTAATATTTTCTGCCTTCTCTACTAAACTACTTATTCTCCTTACAACTTTTTTCTCCAGAGCTTTTTGTTATCTTGTTTAGTCATTTTTCAGTCATATCTGACTGTTTGTGAATCCATTTGGGCTTGTTTTTTGTTTTTTTTTGTTTGTTTTTTTTCTTTTGGCCAAGATACTGGAGTGGTTTGCTGTTCCTCTATTCAATTCATTTTTTACAGAAGAAGAACTGAGGCAAATAGGGTTAAGTGACTTGCCCAAGATTTTACAGCTGGTGTCAGAGGCCAGAGTTTTTACTTCAGTTCTAGCTTTATATTTCTCTCTTGCTTCATTTTTCTCCAACTATTCTCATAATTCTTGTAGCAAAAACAGCTTTTATTTTTTAAAATGAGATTCTACTTCACCTTGTCTTAAAGACACTCTCTTCTATGTTTACTTCCTGTATCTCTTTAAATCTAGAATATTCTTTGATGTACTCAGTATTTTCTTCTCTTTACTCCTATTTCCAGGCTTGGCATCTGGGTCTTTGTACTTAGGCCAGACTCTGCTCATTCTTTTCTACTAAATATGATTATTGAGCCCTGTTTGGTCCTGTCCCTTTGTAGTCTGAATGCTGCTGCCTCTGCCATTTTAGATGCAGAGATTGGACTAAACCCAGTCCTCTGTAGGAATCTTTGACTTTTGGCTTAATTGTCTATCTAGTGGCTTGATGCACAGAATTTCTCTGATACCCTCTGTTATATGCATAAATTCTTATTTATTTTATCTCCTTTCACTCAGTAGAGTACAAGTTCTTTGAGGGTAGCATCAGTCTCTTGTGTAACACAGTGCCTCTCACATGGTAGATACTTTATAAATTATTGATGATTAATAGTGATGATAATTATTATAATGGCTAGCATATTGCACTTTATAGCTTGCAAAAAACTCATTGTCATTTGAACCTCTCAATCTTTTGAGGTAGGTATGACAGGCTTTATTTTTTTTTATTTTACAAGTGAGGAAACTGAAACTCAGGTTAAAATGACTTGCCAGCTATTAAGTATCAGAGCAAGGGTCCTAGACAGAATTACTCAGTTGACAAAATTTGTCTTTTTTACCTTCTCCCTACTTTCTCTTTTTTTTTTGAAGGTTTTTTTGAAAGGCAATGGGGTTAAGTGGTTTGCCCAAGGCCACACGGCTAGGTAATTATTAAGTGTCTGAGGCTGGATTTGAACTCAGGTACTCCTGATTCCAGAGCCAGTGCTCTATCCACTGCACCACCTAGTCGCCCTATGCACCACTTAGCTGCCCCCCTACTTTCTCTTGAGACTCCACATATCACCTATGCATTCCCTTCCTCAACTGTTAATTCTGTGCTGTTGAACTAGAGCTAGCACAGTGCCCTCTCACTCAAATTCAATTCATGGACATGTCAAGGCATTACCTCCCTGATATCATGATCTTCTTTGAAGATGAAGGACAAAAAATAACAAACAACAACAACTTCTTCCTAGGTCTTGTTACCATTTTTCTTGACTGATGGTTGCACAACTGTATTGCTTCAGCAGGATGGGAAAGGGTGAGGATTAAGAAAACATGACCCACTAGCACTCCTGATATGTGTCTTTCCAGTTGAATTGATGACCATGAGTCTTTGATATCCTCAGCTTTGCATCCCATTGATTTGTTTTCCTGTGACTCAATTTTCATCTTTGTATTTGCCCTTTCCTTTGAATTATCTGATTTTCTCATCCATTCTCTTGTCCCCATCATCCTCCTTCCCAGAGGCTCATTCATACCTACCATACTCAGGCTGCTTTAGGCTTTATCTAAAGTACCAGTTCCTTTTAAGTGTCTTACAAATATTGTCTTATCTGATCCTCAAAACAATTCTGTGAGGTAGATGGTATAATAATAATAATAATAATAATAATAATAACCCCCTTTTTCCCATTGAGAAAACTGAGACAGACAGAAGTTAGATGACTTACCTAGAGTCACATAGCTAGAATGTGTCAGAAGTTAGACTGGATGTCTTCCTGCCTCCAGGTCTAGTATTCTACCTCTGTGCCACCTGGCTGCCTGGAATAGTCCCAAAGCTGATCTCAGAATTTAAGATGTAATACACTGAACAGTAGATGGAATATGGTGACAATAGTGAGAATAACAAAATGTTCTTCCCTTGTTGAATAGAGAAAGTAGAACATGGATGGAAGAGGAGGTAGGGGGTCAGCTACTGTGGGGTTTAAGAATCTGAGAGTCCTTTAGCTGAGTAGATGGGAAGATCAACACAATCATCATGATAATAATTATATGAAATATTACTGCAATACTTCCCAGGAGAGGCAAGATGGGTGCTGAGGCCTTTGAGTTCATTAATGCCTATTTTTCAGTTTTTCTCCCTCTTGTGTAGGTAGGTGGCAGTGTGGCTGGGAATTCATTCCCATTCAAACTGCTGTTGGCCCAAGGTGAAGATGGGAGCTGCATCCACAAATGACTTGGGTCTTTCCAGCCCTTGGATGGCTTCCCCAATTGTGTGATCACAAGTGGCATTGTCAGTTTCTTCCTGGCCCATACAGAGAAGCTCTGGGGAGTTGGTCTTGATCCCAAACTGCATAGAGTAGCCCATTCAGGTAAGGATACTAGGCTAAGGTTAAAAATTAGCCAGTATGTAAGAGAACTCACTTTTTTATTGTTTTAACAATTTTATTTTATATATTTTTAAATTAATTGATTCCTTTTTCCAATCATTTTTTGGGTAAGGTTTTGAGTTTCACATTTTTTCTCCCTCCCTCCCTTCCCTCCCAACCTCCCTTGATAGAGAAAATAATCTTATATAGGCTATACATGTATAACTATATTAGGCACATTTTCATATTAATCATGTTGTGTAAGAAGAATCAGAACAAAAAGGAATAAAAAATGTGAGAGTGAAAAAATCACAAAATGTAAATCTTAAAAATTAAAAATAGTAACCTTTGGTCTCTATTTGGATTCCATAATTTCTTTTCTGGATGTGAATGGCATTTTCTGTCACAAGTCCTTCAGGATTGTTTTTGAATATTGTACTGTTGAGAAGAGGTAACTCCATTAGAGTTGATCATCACACAATCTTGCTGTTAAAGTATACAATGTTCTTCTGGTTCTGCTCACCTTGATCAGCTTCCAAACTTTCTATACCCTAAACTGAAGAGCTTGTCTGTTTTCTTATTCTATCCCACTTTGAGAGTGTCCAGAATCTGTTTCCCTGCCCTCCAAGAGACTACTCCCTAGTCTTGAATCTTGAATTTCTTTTTTACTTCTTAGACCTGAGATCTAGAGCTTTTAACCTTGAAGCTCTGCAATCTTCTTTCTTTCTGTGTCTGTGCATTGTTATGCTTATCAGATCAGGAAGCCCCAAATTCAGTACTGTCTTCTTATTCTTCACTTGGATCTCCTAACATGGGACTCTAGGTCTGTAGGCAATGGTGGTACTGATGATACTGGTTACTCTAAACTTTGGCCCAAAGTTTATCTGTTCTATACTCTCTATTTTCTTCTCCTTGTAGAATTTTTCATTGATGGTTTGGGGAGTCTTCAAGTAGGGTCTTGTTCAGATGTGGTGATTGATCACCAGTCCAAAGACTTGGTGCCTGTCCCAGAGAAGTCTCTCTTGAAGAAACCCTATAATTAGTTCCAGGTCAACTCTGAGGCAGAGATCCAGTTCAAGTTGACTCTTCACTTCTTCAAGAACCATCTCCATTGCTATACTGAGGACTGAGGGTATAAAGAATGAGGAATGGGTTACTGGATGGTGTGACCAAGGGGGCCAAGCCAAACATTAAGAGAGAAATAAAGAATGGCATATGTGGATCAAATGTTAGTCAGAGAAATTTGGAATGGACCCTGAGATATTAGTGGAAATGTGGAACTCACCAATTTGTGGCTTATAAGGGTAAATGGCCTATTTTTTAATTTTAAAACTATAGGATAAAGAAATCTATAGTTAGAATATGAAAATTGATCAATCAATTAGGAAAACCATAGAGAAATCTCCATTGATAAAATTTTAAAATACATTTTTGGTCAATAAAGAAGGAAGATGGACTGAGAGATTACCCTGGGAATGAATAATGAGGTAGGGTAGTTTGCCAGAAAAGGAACAAACAATCAGTGTTGTACATTGAATGTATATCAAATTTTCTGTCATAAGTGGGTGCTCCCCATTTGTATGTCCACATGACTTGCCTAAATGAGGCTCTTGGAAGGCATTGATAGATATCTCTAGAATCTTACCCACTTCTCTCATAATCTTATAGATTAGGTATGTCTAGCTTGTGACCTTCAAGTTATATACAACCCATTGATGTTTAACCAGAAAATGAAAGAGTGGGTAATAGATTTCCTTATAGTCATAGATAAATACTAAATTCTATATGGGACCTTTGACAAGATTTTGTTAGGCAATGTGGCCCATTCTCTAGACTGATTTGTATCTAGAGAAAAGGGGTCTACCAGGCCAGAGCCAAGATGGCAGTGTGAAGCTAACATGCTCCTGGAGCCTTCCCCTACCAAAGATAAATGAAGCCTCTACTCTGACATTCACACTACAGATTCCACCAAGAAAATGAGAAGATTTAAAGAAGTTTTCAACTGTAGACATCATGGAGGATCTTCAGTGAAGGGCTGTCTCTCTTTTGGGGGAAAAGAGGGAAGTAAAATCCAGGAGGCAGGATAGTGGGAAAAGCCAGCAAGAGGTTTTTAGCCATAGGTCCCAACAGCTTAACAATAGCAGAAGTCCCGGAAGCTAGATAGCAAGCCATCAGGGAGTACTCCAGTGTCAAAGTCTGAACCCTGAAAATACTGGGGTAAAAGACAGGACTGGGTTGGGAACAAACCACTGTTAAGTCAGAACCTGGACATAAAGGTGGGGAAAAAACCTTTGCAAAAGTAAGGCCTGAACTGCATAGGTAACATCTTGGCCAACAACAAGCAAGGGATCAGACCCTAGGTCCATCAAAATAAAAATTTGGATCTATACTTTTATATCCCAAGAGCAGAACAAAAACAACAAAGATGAACAAAAAAAGCTAAAAGAGCAGTGACTATAGAAAACAACTTTATAGACAAAGATGACAACAATGCCATGTCTGAAGAAGAAAGCAGTGAAAAATCACTCACGGGGAAGTTTCAAAGCAGTCTATAAATTGGGCTCAAATACACAAGCTCATCAAAGAGCTTAAAAAAAGAATTTAAAAACCGAAGAATAGAGGAAGAAGAAAAATGGAAAAAAGAAATGAAAGTTATGCAGGAAAATTATGAAAACTTGACCAAACAAATCAACTCCATTAAAAGTAAAAATAACTAAATAGAAAAGGAAACCCAGAAGAAAATAAAAAATCTGAAAATTAGAATTGAACAAATAGAAACCAATAAATCTACAAGACTACAAGACTCCATCAAACAAAATAAAAAAGGTTGCAAAAATTGAAGAAAATGTTAAGTACCTTTTAGGGAAAATGAATGACCTGGAAAATAGATCCAGGAGAGACAATCTATGAATCATCAGACTACCAGAAAGCCTGTACCAACAAAAAAACCTGGAAAATATCATGCAGGAAATTATAAGGGAAAACTGTCCAAATCTACTAGAACAAGATAACAGTATAACCATTGAAAGAATCCACAGGAAACCCTCCAGAAAGAAACCCCAGGATAAAAACTCCAAGGGATGTAATAGCCAAATTCCAGAACTCTCAAATAAAGGAGAGAATATTGCAAGCAGCAAAAAGAAAACAATTCATATATAAAGGAAACACAACCAGACTCACACAGGACCTACCAGCTTCAATACTGAAGGATCGAAAGAACTGGAATAGCATATTTCAGAAAGGACCTGGGATTACAACTCAGAATGTACTACCCTGCAAAACTGCCAGGGAAAAAGATGATATTCAGTGAAATCGAGGACTTCCAGAATTTTCTGACACAAAGACCAGAACTGAACAGAGAATTCAATCACCAAATATATGATCGAAGAGTTGCATAGGAAAAAAAAAGTAAATGAAAAGGGGAAGGACAAAACAAAACAAAACAAATTTGGTCAAGACTACCAAATTGTATACAACCCTAAAAGGGAAGATACAACACTTCTAATTCTTTAGAACTTAACTTCTCTAAGGATAATTAGAGGGTATAATATAATTGAAGAGAATGAACCTAAAGGTTATGGGTTTAATTAGATCTTATCTCTCCATTGTAGAGGTCCAAGATCACATCACTACGTTTTGAGACACAAAGCCCAGAAGAAAAGCAGGGGTGTTAACTTAAAACTTGTGTCTCATTATCCTTTGACTCATTTTATTTTTTATTTTTTGTTTTTTTTTCCTTCAAGGCAATGTGCCCAAGGCCACACAGCTAGGTAATTATTAAGTGTCTGAGGCCAGATTTGAACCCAGATACTCCTGACTCCAGGGTTGGTGCTCTATCCACTGTGCAATCTAGCCACCCCTCCTTTGACTCATTTTAATCACAGCTGCTTAGCACCTTGTCTAAGGAGGGCATCATAAACTGTGAGGACCCTAGACATTGTCTCTGTAACTTACAATCATTGGTAAAGTTCTCAGGTGAGACCATCAGAGCCTCCCAGGACTTAGAAATCTTTAAGATTCTTATAGTTTTACAATTAATTAGATCAAGGTTCGACTTAACAGGTGCTCACTTAACAATGGTTAAGTACCCTGGGTGGGAGTAGGGGGGTAAAGTGGGAGAGAGAATAGGCATTGCTTCACTTAACATGATGTAAAGTACTATGGGTGGTGATGGGGGGAGGTAAAGTGTGAAAGAAAATAGGCTTGGGGGAGGGCCACAAATAGTTCAAGAAATGATATGGCTCATATCATTTGACTCATGAGGAGGACTGTTTGTACTAGAAAGATACTTGAAAAAGGGGATAAGGTTAAAGAATGATTATAATTATAATTTGATGCTCTTTGAGTCAATGCTGCTTGTCATGCAATAAAGTAAATAGTCTGTGATGATATCTTGATAACAATAGATTGTCAAGCAATCAAAAAATCAATGTATGATTGATGATACCTGATTAATAATACTAGAGTGATAAATAACATCTAGGGAAGAAGCACAAAGATTTATAATTTTGGAGGAAAAGAAGGGAGAATGTCAATGATGAGCAAATTCTATTCAATAGATTTAGCCCAGTGAAGAAATAAGATACATTCCTACTTGAGTATAAAAATCTAACTTAATCTACAGGGAAGGGGGAGACTGGGAAAGGGAAAGATAAGGGAAGAAGGGACTGATAAAAGTGAAGGGAAGGTATAAATGAAAATAAACTGAAATTTAAATTTTTAAAAGAAAAGTCAAAGGGGAAAGGTAGTAAAATTTTGGTGAGGAGCAAGAAGAGAAAAGGAAAGAGATAAATATAAATGGAGAAAGATAGCATGGAGGCAAATACAGAATTAGTAATCTTAACTGTAAATGTGAATGAGATGAACTGTCCCATAAAACAGAAGCAGATAGCAGAATGGATTAAAAACCAGAATCCTACAATATGTTGTATATAAGAAACACATGTGAAGCAGAGAAATACACACAGGGTAAAGGTAAAAGGTTGGAGAAAAATATATTATGCCTCAGCTGAAGTAAAAAAAAATCTGGGGTTGTGATCTTAATCTCAGATAAAGTTAAAGCAAAAATAAATCTCATTAAAAGGGATAAGAAAGGGAACTATATATTAAAAAAAATTTTTTTAACAAGGTTGTGGGGTTAATTGACCTGCCAAGGTCACACAGCTAGGTAATTATTATGTGTCTGAGATCAAATTTGAATTCAGGTCCTCCTGACTCCAGGGCTGGTGCTCTATCCACTGTGCCACCCAGCTGCCCCCCAAACTACATCTTCTTAAAAGGCACCATTGGTAATGAAGCTATATCATTACTAAACATGTATGCACCTAGCAGTATAGCATCCAGATTCCTAGAGGAAAAACTGAATGAATTACAAGGAGACATAGACAGCAAAACTTTAATAATGGGAGTCCTCTATCTCCCTGTCTCAGAACTATATAAATCTAACAACAAAATAGACAAGAAGGAAGTTAAGAAGGTGAATGACATCTTAAAAAAATTTAGATATGATAGACCTCTGAGAAAATTTAATGGGGTTAGAAAAGAATATACCTTTTTCTTGGCATTACATGGTACCTTCACCAAAATTGACCATGTCCTAGGGCACAAAAACCTTATAATCAAATGCAGAATGGCAGAAATAATAAATACACACTTTTCAGACCATGATGCAATAAAAATTACATGTAATAAATCAAACAGCAAATAATAGAAATAATAATTATATCCAAGAAAATGATAATAATGAGACATCATACCAAAATTTATGAGATACAGCCAAGGCGGTTTTGAGGGGAAACTTTATATCTCTAAATGCCTATATGAATAAAATAGAGAAAGAAGAGATCAATGATTTGGGTATGCAATTAAAAAGCTAGGAAAAACATTAATTAAACATGCCCAGATTAAATACCAAATTAGAAATTCAGAAAATCAAGGTAGAGATTAATAAAAATGAAAGCAAGAAAACCACTGACCTCATAAATAAGATTAAGAGTTGGTTTTATGAAAAAGTCAATAAAATAGACAGACTTTTGGTTAATCTGATTAAAAAAGAATTAAAAAGAAGAACCAAATTACCAGTATCAACAATGAAAAAGGTGAACTAACCACTAATGAGGGAGAAATTAAAGAGATAATTTGGAGTTACTTTGCTGAACAGTATGCCAATAAATTGGATAACTTGAGTGAAATGGATGACTATTTACAAAAATACAAAATGCCTAGATTAACAGAAGAGGAAATAAATTACTTAAGTAACCTCATTTCAGAAAAAAAAAACTGAAGAAACCATCAATAAGCTCCCAAAGAAAAAGTCTCCAGGTCCAGATGGATTTCCAAGTGAATTCTACCAAACATTTAAGGAACAATTCCTATTCTTCATAAACTATTTTTAAAAATAGGAAAGGAAGGAATTCTGTCAAATTCCTTTTATAACACCAACATGGTGCTAATACATAAACCAGGAAGAACCAAAACAGACAAAGAAAATTATAGACCAATCTCCCTAATGAATATTGATGAAAAATCTTCAATAAAATTTTAGCAATGAGACTACAGCAAGGACTATTACCAGGATAATACACCATCATCAGCTTGGATTTATACCAGTCAAGCAGGGATGATTCAACATTAGGAAAACACTCAACATAATTAAGCATATCAGTAGCAAAACCAACAGAAATTATCTGATTATCTCAATAGATGCTGAAAAAGACTTTGATAAAATACAACATCCATTTCTTTTAAAAACACTAGAAATTTTAGTAATAAATGAGTTTTCCTTAAAATAATAAATAGCATCTATCTAAAAACCATCAACAAATTTTATATTTAATGGGAATAAACACACATTTTCAGTGAAATCAGGGTTGAATCAAGGATTTCCATTATTATCATTACTATTCAATATATAGAAATTCTAGCAATAACAATAAGAGAAGAAAAAGAAACTGAAGGAATCAGAACTGGCAATGAGGAAGCAAAACTTTCATTCTTTGTAGATGATATCATGGTATAACTAGAGAACCCAAGAAAATCATCTAAAAAACTCCTTGAAACAATTAACAAATTCAGCAAAGTAGCAGGATATAAAATAAACCCACATAAGTCATCAGCAATTCTATATATGAACCAAGTCCAAGAGCAAGAAATAGAAAAATAAATTCCATTAAAAATAACTGAAGATATCATTAAATACTTGGGAATCTACCTCCCAAGACAAACCCAGAAATTGTATGAACACAATTATAAGGCACTTCTCACCCAAATAAAGTCAGATCTAAATAATTGGGGAAATGTCAGTTGTTCATGGTTAGGTCGAGCTAATACAATAAAAAAATGACAATTCTATCCAAATTAAATTATTTATTCAGTGCCATACCAATCAAACTACTAAATAACTACTTTCCCAAGCTAGAAAAAATAGTAACAAAACTCATCTGGAGCAACAAAAGGGCAAGAAGAGCAAGGGAACTGATGAAAAAAAATGTAAAGGAAGGTGGCCTAGCCCTCCCAGATCTAAAACTAATACTATAAAACAGCAGTCATCAAAACTGCCTGGTACTAGTTGAGAAATAGGATAAGGATCAGTGGATTAGGATAGGTTCAAAAGAAACTGCAGTAAACAACTATAGTAATCTCCTGTTTGACAAACCCAGAGACATCAGCCTCTGGGATAAGAACTCATTACTTGACAAAGTTGTTGGGAAAAATACTGGAAAACAGTATGACAAAAACTAGGCATAGATCCACATCTCACCCTATACCAAAATATAGTCAAAATGGGTACAAGATTTAGACATAAAGAACAATACCATAGATAAATAAATAGAATAAAAAAATACTCTATCTGATCTATGGAAAAGGGATAAATTTATGACCAAACAAGAATTAGAGCACATTGTAAACTTCAAAATGAATGATTTTTACTATATTAAGAAGTTTTTGCACTAATAAAATCAATGCTACCAAAATTAGAAGGAAAGTAGAAATCTGGGAAACAATCTTCACAACTAGAAGTTCTGATAAAGGTCTCATTTCTAAAATATAATGAGAATTGTATCAAAGTTATAAGATCACAAGTCATTTCTTAAATAATAAATGGTCAAAGGATATGAACAGACAGTTTTCAAATGAAGAAATTAAAGCTATATATAATCATAGGGAAAAATGATCCAAATCACTTTTGATTAGAGAAATGCAAATTAAAACAATGGGTGTGAGGTATCATCTCACACCCATTAGATTGGCCAAAATGAGAAAAAAGGGAAGATGATCTGTGTTGGAGAGGTTGTGGGAGGATTGGGACATTGATGCATTGCTGGATCCAACCTTTTTAGAGAGCAATATAGAACTATGCCCAAATAAAACTGTTCAAACCCTTTGACCCAGAAATTCCAATTCTAGGTCTATATCCAGAAGAAATTATTGGGTGGCTAGGTGGTGCTGTGGATAGAGCACTGGCCCTGGAGTCAAGAGGACCTGAGTTCAAATCCAGCTTCAGACACTTAATAATGACCTAGCTGTGTGGTCTTGGGGGAGTCACTTCACCCCATTGCCTTGCAAACCCCCCCCCCAAAAAAAGCTCTTTTAGGGGAGGCTAGGTGGCGTAGTGGATAAAGCACTGGCCTTGGAGTCAGGAGTACCTGGGTTCAAATCCGTTCTCAGACACTTAATAATTACCTAGCTGTGTGGCCTTGGGCAAGCCATGTAACCCTGTTTGCCTTGCAAAAACCTAAAACAAAATTATTAAAAAATTGGAAAAATCCTATGTTTCAAAATATTCATAGCAGCTCCTTTTGTAGTGGCAAGGAATTGGAGATTGAGGGGATTCCCATCAATTGGGGAATGGCTAAACAAGTTATGGTACATTCATACTATGGAATACTATTGTTCTATAAGAAAACATAAAGGGTCGAACTCAGGATCTGATGCTGATCAAAGGGAGAAGGACGAAGAGAACAATGTACACATCATCAACAACACTGTGATGAACAATCTTGATGGAAGCAACTCCTCTCAGCAGTCCAGAGAGCTAGGACAACTGCATTTGACTGGTTATGGACTATATTATCCCCAACCAGAGGAAGAAAAACAAAACAAAACAAAACACAGAAAGAAAGCAACCCTTCCGAATCTGATGAACACTTTATAAAAAGTATCTTTTATGTATCTCTTTCCCTTAATCCTAATTCCTCATGCCAAAAATTACTAATTTGTAAACATGTTTAACAAAATATGTATGTACAATGCTAACCTGACTGTTCCCTGCTGAGGGAAGAGGCATGGGAATGGATTGTGGAGGGAAATTTTGTAACTTGGAAATAGCATTGTACAAATGGATAAAAATAAATAAATTTTAAAAAGAAAAAGAAAAGGCGGGGGGGAAGGTCACAGCACTGGCTACTGAGTTCTCCAGCTTCTGAAAAGGATTGTGAACTAAAATATCTTTGCCCCTACTCTGCCATATTACTGGGCTGCTGGCATAATTTTTAGAACAAATATCTCTTCCCTAGTTACTAGCACTTCTTCAACTTTCACTTATCAATTTGACTTCTTCCCACCAAATCATGATGATGTAAAAGACCATTTCAAAGTAAATCACAAATGGCAAATAATCACTAAACCCATTTATCCAAGAGGATAACTCAGACTGGAAAAGTTACACAGACTAGAGAATACCAGAAAATACAGAGTAAATGATCTCTCTTGCTAGAAGCAAGATATTTTAGATTAAAGAAGTTCTGATATTACCCAGGAGATAATTCTTTGACGTCTGTTATGTGTGAAGTAGACTGGAAATCAGTATCATATTGAGGAGCAGGCTTTACCAATATTTGCAGCTTCAAAAATGTTTCTCTCCTTTCTCTCCCTCCCCTCCCCACCCCTCCTCTCTTCCTCCCTCTCTCCCAGAGATAGTATCAAGAAGACTTCCCGTCTTCTCCCATATTTCTTGCATTAGCACTGATTCTTCAGGCAAGGACATACCCTTGCATTGGCATTATCTCCACCAATCCAACTTCACATCCAAGCAGCAGCATACAAAATATTCCAGTCTTAATGTGGTTTATATTCCTATGGTTTCAAATGACTTCCTGAGGGAAGGCAGTAGGACAATAAGATAGGACACCTGACTTTTTTGGTTCTAGCTAATAAAGATAATTGATAAAGTCTACCTTGGTAAGTGTTATAAATGAATGAAAAGAAAAACCTGCTAGAGTGAGACAAAATTGTACATTTTATTCATGAACCTTGCAATATACACCTTACAAGATATGGGTACCTCACTCCTAGGCGTGAGGCACACCTTAGTCTCAGGAGCAGGTAATTTATTGTCCTCAGAAACTCTTTCCTCTCCCTCTTGGATGTTAATAGGCTCTCAGAGTTTGAGTTACAGTCTAAAAGGTCTGCCCATTCCATGATATGCCCCTAATATGATTCCCCCCCCTCATCCAAGGCATGACATGCTAAAGAACCCCAATCGTCACAGGGGGTGTGTGGGTTAATATTCAATTACCTAATTGCACAAACTCAGTAGCATTAGGTCAAGATCTCTAGGTCATTCTTGACCATTGGGGTTTGGTATCCCTGGAATGGGATTAGGAAGACTCTTTCAGTCTTGTGATTGGCTGGGCCATTCCCCCTTTGTAATGGATTCTCTAAGGGCTCCCCTCCACATACTGTGAAGACCCTCACCTTATATTTCTCACAACTTCCCCTTTTGTAATGGATTCCCTAAGGCTCCCCTCCATACCCTGTGAAGAACAACACCCTACATTTCTCACAGTAAGGATCAGGTCTTGTGCCTCATGGCAGAAGATGGTGAAACCAGCAAACTGCTGTTGGATAAAAGTGGTAGGAAAGGGAAGAAATTGCTGCTCTCCAGTATCTATTTCTGTGGATTATTCAGAAAATGTTGCTCTCTATGTCTTTTTCCCTACCCTTTAGCACCATTCCCTACTCTAGCACAAGTGAGGGTTCATTACCCTATCTGGTCTCTTATTTTGAATGCAAACTCATTTTAGTAACTGCCAGAGCTTAACCATAATGCCACATTGACATGCCACTTTCTAAATAAACTCTAATTGAACCTAAGTATCTAGGATGAATCTGAGTCCAGACTCTTCTCATAATCTTCCCGTACATCTCCTGGCTTTATTTCTATGACTGACACATTGGAAGGGACCCAGAAAAAAGAACCAATCCACAACAAACCCTGGTAGGCAACCTGGCAAGGAAGTTCAATTAATGGAATTAGATTTGATTGAACTATTAGATTGAACTATCATTATCCCCAAACCCTCACTTGTAGAGAATATATAGTCATGCTATATGTATCTTCCAAGCAGTACAAGAAAATAAAAACTGAAATTAGGACTGCCAAGGGAATGGAGACCAGGGAGGGGTCAATGATCTGGAATTTTGATTAATTGCTCCTTTCTTAGGCTTCTTATTTGCTGTTGATCTTTCTCTCCCTGAATCTGGGGCAGTGTGGCATTCTCACTAGACCAAGTTGGACTTGGAGTCAGGAAAATCTGGGTACAAATACTTCTCTTGAGTCAGTTGTTTCATGTTCTGAGCCTTTGTGTTCTCAAATGAGGTCTTTGGACAACGACCCTTTTCTTCTCTTTAAACTTCCCCCTTCCTTTGACTGGAATAGAACTCTGTGCTCTCTTCTTTGCCTTTCCCAAGTCAACCTGGCCTAAACTTGGTGGGTGGGGAACAATTACAACCAGTTTCAGCTATACTTCAAGGTTATTTAAGATTGTTGCATGAAGAGTATTTTTTTTAGAAAGATTTTATTTATTTTGAGTTTTACAATTTTTCCCCATTCTTGCTTCCCTCCCCACACCCCCCACAGAAGGCATTCTGTTAATCTGAAGAGTATTTCCAAATAACCCCGTTGGCAGACACTAGTGCCATTAGTAAGGAAAAAATTGTCACTCTGAAATTCTGTGCTCCTTAGACTTGCAGAATTCTTACTTCAACCCTGAATTGAGCCATAGTTTTTGGCTTTCCCTATGACTCACTGATAATAACTATTTTTCAACCAAGCTGGACAACTAGATCCTTCACTTGTCCAATCTCCCTGACTTTGTTCACACTATATTCTTTTTTTTTAAATTACTTAAGTATTTTATTTGTTTTCTAATTACAAACAATGGTAGTTTCTATCAATCATTTTCTTTGCAAATTGAATGTGTTGAGAGAAGAAAAAAGATCCAAAAGGAAGAAAGAAAACATTAGAGAAAGAAAAATTATGTAATACATTTAACAATTTTTAAAAATTGAAAATAATCTTTAGTCTTTGTTTAAACTCCACAAGTCTGTCTCTGGATAGAGACAGATCCCCTAAAATTGTCCCTGATTATTGCTCTGATGGGGGTGAGCAAGTCCATCAGGGTTGAGCATCATCCCATGTTGTTGTTAGTGTCTATAATTTTCTTCTAGTTCTAGTCATCTCACTCAGCATCAATTCATGCAAGTCTTTCTAGGCTTCTCTGAATTCACATCCTTCCTAGTTTCTAATAGAACAATAGTGTTCCATCACTTACATATACCACAATTTGTTTAACCATTCCCCAATGGATAGATGTCCCCTCAGTTTTCAATTCTTTGCCATTACAGAACTGCTATGAATATTTTTGTACATGTGGGGGATCTCATCAGAGTATAGACCCAGTAATGGTTTTGTTGGATCAAAAGCTATACACATTTTTTGTTGCCCTTTGGCATAATTTCAAATAGCTCTCCAGAAAGGTTGGATCAGTTCACAACTCCACCAACAATGCATCAGAGTCCCAGATTTCCCATATTCCCTCTAATATTGATAATTAACCTTTCTGCTCATAGTGGCCAATCTGAGAGGTGTGAGGTGGTACCTCAGTGATGCTTTAATTTGTGTGTCCCTAATCAATAATGGTTTAGAGCAATTTTTTCATATGGCTATAGATAGCTTTGATTTCCTTGTCTGAGAGTTGCCTTTGCATATCCTTTGAATATATATATCAACTGGGGTATGACTTGATTTTTTTTTTATAAATTTGACTCAATTCTCTCTATAGTTTAGAGATGAGTCTTTTGTCCAAAACACTTGTAAAAATTCCATTTTACTACTCTTGGTTACAGTGGTTTTGTTTGTACTCACATTATATTCTCTCAGCCTTTTTCCCTCTCCAGATCTTCATTTGTTAAAGTCTTCATCATTCTGCCCTTTTCCTTTAGATTGTATATACCTTGAAGGCAGGGAATGTGTGGTTTTTCATCTCTATGTCCCCAGCAGCTATCACTGTGTCTTTCAACATAGTAAGCATTAAAATGAAAATTCCAAGAACTGAAGTCCTGGGTTCACCTGAACTATGTTCAATCTTGGGAGTCTATCATTCATCTTATTCTTTGATCCATACCCTCACCTAGAGTTTCTCTTGGCAACATCAAATTTGGACTTTGATCTCCAAAATAAAAAGGGGAAAGAGCTCTCAGCTTCTGTGTAAACAGCAGGGCTTAGAAGACTTTTAAATATTAGTTTAACCCAATGACACATTAAGCAATCTTATCTTGTCCATTGTCAAGTCAACTTTCTTTCCTTCTCTGGTGAGGTTCGGTTTTCTAAAACACCTGACTCATATTATGGTTCCATTTCTTCTTTGTCCTTGGTCCAGGAATCTTCTGCTTTCCAGAACATTTGATATCAGAATTTTTCCTTGTTCTGTCACTGACTCTCCTCTGTAACTGGCTTATACATTCCTCTTGGCTCCTGGATTAGTCCAGAACTTCCTTAACACCAATGCCTCTTTCTGCTACCACCTCTGGGGCCATGTGGAAAAGAAAGGCTAAGCCTAAAGGGCATCAATTTTTTGGGACAACCCTATTCTACTACCTCCTGTCTTGGAGATAAGGCAAGAGATCTGGTGTCCCAGACTCAGGGACCCTGCTCTTTCTGAATCACCCAAATCAAAAATAAATGTTGAACTTGATACTGGAGAGAATTGAGACTATAAGGCAGCCATGAGGTAAGACTAGGACTCTGGGAGTGTGGCATTGTAGGTAGAGCACACTGAAGAGTATTGGAACAGATACTATGAGTGAACATCTTGTGATCTGAACCACCAACCTCTTGGTAATAATTCTCTCTTCTCAAGCTTCCATGTTGAGGAGTGGAAATCAGAGGGTCACCTTTTGTTTTTGTTTTTAATTACTTTGTCTTATAAATTGTGTTAACTACAAGCATTTGATAAGATGTCTTTGCTTCCTGGGAATACAATCCAACTGGAAAGAGTTATCAGGTAAATCCTTGGAGAGGAAAGGAAGATCAAATTATTGGTGGGGTGTTTTTGTTTTTGTTTTTGTTTTATGTTTTCTTACTAAGATGCCATTTTAGATTTGGGGCTCAGAATTTAAATTGCAGAATTATAAACAATTTTGTCACAACTTCTCAGAGTAGATAAAGAATGTTTATGGTAGGAAACTCATCTAGGCAATGAGTAAGTAGTAGGATAAGATGAACAAGGCCTATATTATCCTACTCATAGCTCTAAGAGGAGTCTTGCAAATACACAGGCATCCTCTGCAGGAAACAGTTCTGTGTGTCTTCTATCCCTTCCCTTTCCTTCTCCCATCATGGGACCTCTGGAATTATTTTGGACATTGTGTTGATCAGAGTTCTTAAGTCTTTTAAAGTTATTTAATCTTATAATATTGTTGTTCTTGTATGAATTGCTCTTCTGGATCTGCTCATTTTACACTGGTTCATGCTCCTAAGTTTCCTTGAAACCATGCCCTTCATCATTTTTTTAAAAAAAGTTATTTTTTTTCCTCCATTACATGTCAAGATAGTTTTCAACCCTGATTTTTTGGTAAGTTTCATATTTTTCTGCCTCTTTCCCTCCCTCTTTCCTCCCCATGACAGTGAGTAATCTGATATAGGTTATATACCCTTCTTCACTTCTTATAGCAAAATGGCATTACTTTATGTTTATAATCTGAAATGTATTCAGTCGTTCTCCATTTGATGGTCATCCTTTTAGTTTCTGATTCCTTGCCACTACAAAAAGAGTTGTTATGAACACCTAAGGGTCCTTTTCTATTTTGATTTCTGTGGGATATTGACCCCGTATTGCTATTTTAGGTTGAGTATCCAAAGTTCAGTAACTTTTGGGACATGATTCCAAATGGCTTTTTTATAATGGCTAGATCAATTTATAGCTCCAAAACAGTGTAATGATGTGCCCATATTCCTGCAGCCCCTCAAAATTTTGTTATTTTCCTTTTTTGTCCACTTTTCCAAGCTGATAGGTATGAGGTAAAATCTTAAGAGTTTTGTTAAGTTGTATTTATTAATGCTTTGGAACTTTTTTTTCATATGGCTCTATGGATAGGTTTGAAAGAACTTTCTTCCTTTGAGAGCTACCTACTTATATCCTTTGACCATTTAACAATTGGAATATGGCTCTAACTCCTTTAAATTTGAATTAATTCCTTATATATCTTAGAAATGAGCCCTTTAACAGAGAAACTTGCTACAGATTCTCTTTGTCAGTTATGTTTCCCTTCTAACTTTAGTTGCATTGATTTTGTTTGTGTAAAACCTTTTCATTTTATGTAATCAAAATTGTCCATTTTCTCTTGTGTGATCCTCTCTTCCATTTTCTTCCATTTACTCTTTTTACATATAAATGAGGTTCAGAGAGAATGTGACTTACTCAAAGGCACAGAGGTGGCAGAATCTGGATTTAAACTCAAGGTTTCAGACTCTTACATTCAAATTGATTTCCACTATAGTACACTGACTCATAGGGCCTGAAAATGAGATAAAAAGAAAACAAATCTCTAAAAATAAAAATAAATTTAGCAAAGAATGAGCTATAAAATGGTGATTAAAAATTCCCTCTCTGCCCACCTCATCCATGAGGATCAAAAGAAATCATGTGTGAAAGTGCTTTGCAAAGTATTTGTTGTTAAGTCATTTATTTTTAGTCATATTGAATCTTCATAACTCCCTTTGTATTTTTTTTGGCGGGGGAAGATATTGGAGTGTTTAGCATTTCCTTCTCCAGCTCATTTTACAAATAAGTCTGCAAAATATGAATCATCATAAATAACTCTAAGTGCAGTTCCTAAGCCATACCTTTATCCTTTTATGATGACAAAATGTCCTATAGAAATCATATTTCCTACTTTTCTACTCCTCACCCCAATCCCTGATCTTGCCATCCAATTACTTTATCTTAAGCATCAATCAATGAGTCAATGGACAAACATTCATTAAGGACTAGATTTAAGTGAGATGAGTTATATAAAGTCATCAGCCTCACTCTCTCCTCCAGAGTCATTTGAAGTCAGGTGACCTAAACTTTTAAGAATTCAGAACTCTAGGGTAGGATTAGGAAATATGGGGGAAAAAAACCCCAATAACTTTCTTTCAAGGGTCAGGCTCTCCCAAGGCTGATGAGCATGAACATTTTAGTAATTTTTAGAAGGTGTATTTCCCAGTTACCCTGGGTCTCACAATAGCTTTTTTTTTTAGTTTTTTTGCAAGGCAAATGGGGTTAAGTGGCTTGCCCAAGGACACACAGCTAGGTAATTATTAAGTGTCTGAGACCGGATTTGAACCCAGGTACACCTGACTCCAGGGCCATGCTTTATCCACTGCACCACCTAGCTGCCCCTAACAATAGCTTTTAATAATTATTACCCTGATCAAGGATGTCTCCAATTTGTTTAAAGGTGATTCTAATAAAACCTTTTTGGTTTGGGTATGTGGGATCAGGGAGTGGTGATTAAGGAAGGAAGTTTTGGCCAAAACATTCTACTAATATTAAGAATCATTGGGATGCTGAGTCCTTCTGTTTATCACCTGCAATAGCTCTGGTGTGGGTCTGGACATGAATTTCAGAGAGTCAGGTCAGGTAGACAAACATATCCAAACACAAAAGATTGGGAAGTGAAAAATCTACCAACTTTATTTTTGGAAACTCAGACTTTTTATAGCAAAAACTTATCTCAGGAATGACTGGTTAAAGGAGACACAGTTTTACAATTTCCTGGGAAAATTTATAGTATTTGTTCTTAGAAATCTGCATACTTCTCTATCAAAGAAACTTTCACAACCATCTCTGGAGCCACAGATTAGCCTAGGTCAGGCTTCACTGGTGAGCCAATGGATCCATACAATGAGCAATAATCCATACATATCTTTGATGAAGAAGATCATCAAGGATATGTGAATATCACTCCCTTGGGCTTGGGCCTCTACACTCTTTATAGTAGCATAAGTGGTTTGATCTTCATCCTCGAAGGAGGCCATGACATCAGGGAGGTAATGCCATGATAAGCATGTGAATTGGATTTGAGTGAGGGGATGGTGTGCTGAATCACTAGCCTCACTTTCTACTCAAGAGCCATCTGGGTCCAGTAGCCAGATATGAATCAGGACTACTGGAGATAGCAATGAATGCTTGACTTTTTAAACTAAAGGCTTTAACTGAAGCATACTCTTTTTCTCTTACTTTATTTTTCTTGAGATTTCTTTGTGTGTGTGTGTGTGTGTGTGTGTGTGTGTGTGTGTGTATGTGTGTGTGTCTGAGGGGTTATGTTTACTTATACAATGTGACTATTTTAGTAATGTTTTTCATGGCTACATGTTTTAACCTACACCAATTAGGGGGAGTGAGGTGGAAGGAAGAATTTGGAACTCAAGGTTTTAGAAATAAATGTTAAAACTTGTTTTTACATTCAGCTGAAGGGAAAAAGAATTAAAAAACAAAACAAAACTAAGGTCTTTAATAGGTTGAAGTTCGATTGAGCAAGAACCATTTAGGGATTGAGGCTAGAAAAGAAATGAGTCAGAGAAATATCTGAACAAGAAATGAAAAGAGTTAAAGACAGTATAAACCCTATGGGAGGACACATGATGAATACATGATGAATGTTTTATGTTTAAGACAGGGATTAATGGAGTCCTAGAGCATGACCTCAAATACTCATCCAGGCTAGAGGTTCTGCTCCAAAACACTTTCCATTGTTGAATTATCTTTGCCAGAGTAGAATGTTCTCAGGAAGATAATGTGGTGAAAGTATGAAAAGTCCTTTGACTTTTTCTTTTGGGCAGCTGGGTCCTACCTTTCCAAGGTCTTTGAGGTGCCACCAGACATGGCCAGCATGTTCAATAATGAGAGTTCAACCAGGAGAGATGTGTAACAGGTTTTATTAACAGGACACTACATCTCTACATCTCTAACTCACATAGTTGAGTAAGGGTATATATAAGCCTAGTCCCCCTGTTATCAGCATTCCTCACCTCCAAGGCACTGTGAAAGAGTAATGGGCATGCCACAAAAGGTGTGTATCCTGGTTTAAACAGGATGAGGATGAAAGGCAGAGAGATAAGGGCCAAAGCTCCTTCCTGAGAATCTTCAACAAGATAAGGATGAAAGGCAGAGAGCAAACAGAGAGAAGGGCCAGAGCTCCTTCCTGAGTTCAGAGCACTCTGATATGGACATTCCTGTTGTCCCCGGTCTCATGACTCTCAGGATGAACTCCTCATGGCCACATACTCTGTCTATTAACCCCTTACAATTCCCCTTTCTTGTTTAAGTGCGAAGCACCCTATAGATTCCCAGAAAAAGGGTTGTCTCGGAGGATTGACAAAAACATCAGTCAAAACCCTTCTTATGCATGAGATGAGGACTTGCATCACAAGGGGCACACACAAGCAAAATAATAAAAGTCCAATACCAAACAATATATAAGGTAGCAATACATGCAACAGACCATCAGATGGAGTTTGAAAGAACTGAATCAGTTTATCTGAAACATGATTAGGTCGTAAATCAGAATCTGCTGCCTGGTCAATATAATCAGCCCAAATAGGGATAATTTTGATAATTCTAATGTAACATTTTCCATACTCAATCCATGTAGCTGGGCTCTAATAACATTCCATTCTACTTGAGATTCATTATATTGTGCTTTGGTCAAACAATATTGATTGTCTATAATCACATTGTAACCTTTGTTGTAATTCCAAATATTGTGCTTCTTCTCCCAAAAACATAGTAGCTTTCTGCAATTGATATAATGCTTTATAAAATTGCTCATCTACCTGAAGTTGTTGTTTAAATCCCACTGAAACATTCCGCATTAATTCTTGTAATCCCTGTGCTTCAATTATTTGATTCTGAGTATTAGATATTGATATAGCAAGGGCTGTAGAGACCACAATGGCTTTTACCAGTAATGTAATGCCCAAAATAACACAAGAAATACATCTTCTGTTTCTCTGTTGAAAGGATAATATTTTCTCATTAATAGCCTCAAAAATATGATCACTACATGTTCTATACCAATTTTTTGTTTTTACAATAGTAAATGCATAATGTGGTCATGTTACTATGAAAACTTTTCTACCTACAGCAAATTTAGGGCCTATGCAGGTTCTTACTAAACAATTTATACAGGTTAAATTGAACACCTCATCAGAATATTTAGTTAGATTTTCCTTCTACTAAAAATGCATATCCATCACCCAAGCATACCCTAAGCACTAATAGTGATATTACTAGTTATATTATTCCTTATATCAATATTAACCAATTCAGGCATTCCTTGCACAGTATGTCCCCCAACCGATGCAACAAGTTTTTCTATCCCTTTAACCTCTATTCCAGATCCATGTATATATTGCAGTCGAGGATAATTTACTGCTCCTCTATCTTGCATGTCTCTTGTGGTATTATGACAAGATATTAAATATTCTGTATAATTCATAAAGTCTAAAAGTACTTTGATGCACTGATGAGTATGATAATATTTAAAGGGCATGATACCAGGATAAATGATACATAAGTGACAAATTATGAGGAAGAATAGAATTACAAGAAGACCTTAACTTGTTCCCTTGATATTGTTCAGTTTCATTCAAAGGTATCTCAGTACCATTTAATCTCCATGTATATAAGTAATATTTCCTGGTGTCAATTTGTATAGAATTCTTATTTGTTTTTACAGCAATATCCCCCAAATACATCCTTTCATCCACAATCTGAGTACACCATCTATCAGCAGGTACAATACTTTTAGTGTAATTCCATTCAGTGCTCAACCAGATTCCTCCCATTTGTTTCTGGAAGCACATAGGAAATCCTTTAATCAATCCCATGAAAATCATTGTTTTGTTAAAGTTTTGTATGGATTCATTACTTGTTATTTCTTCAACACTCCCTTCATCGTACATGTAAGAAAGATTTTCATGTAAAATAAATTCTGGCATAGTATCTGTCCAGGATAGTGCTTTCAACCATGGTGGAGACGGAACGAAAGCCCATCAATGATCAGTCATATCAGCCTTTCCTACAGTTAACAAGTGCATCATCATAAATGTTCTTATGAGTATCTTTAATTGTCGTTTATGAGCATGATTCTTTCTTCCTCTCTTGCCTTGCTTTCTCTTTCGTCAATTCTTCCTCAGTTTCCACATTTCTTGTTCTTTTTGCAGGAACCCATTTGTCTCCATGATCTGTGGAAATACAAAGAAAACCTGGACCTCATATTAATACTCTATAAGATCCAGACCATGAGCTATTGAACTCCTTTACCAATACCATAGATTTATTTTCAGAATTATTTTTAAATTATTTTCTTTCCAATTGTTTCTTAATTTGTATAAAATGTCTCGTGGCTGGAGACAAATCATCCAATTTAGAAATTTGTAAAAAATTATACGTATATATTGCTTTGTTTAGAATTCCTTGTGATAGACATCCTCTTCCCCTTTCTTGTTTAGCGAGGATTGCCTTAATAGTTCTATTAGCACATTCCACTATAGCCTGACCTGTAGGATTGTAAGGAATTCCAGTGACATGCTTTATTCCCTAAAACTTTTAAAATACAAAGAATTCTTAAGACCACTTGTTGCTAAAAAATCCCTTCTTATGACTACAAGATTTTCTTCATACTTCTCTTAAATTCCAAAAGTAGTATTCAAATTAGTTTTAAATCATTTTTTTTCAAAAACCTAAAAATTTTGCAAATTCTTCTTATCTTTATCAGTGCAATACTAACTTCTCAATGCTCTCACTTATAAAAACTTCCTATCTTCACTGACCAACATTTCTTAATATTAGAACATTCTATATTCTGGAAATTAGAGGTTCCCCACAATTTGAGATATCAAAGTGATATGTACTAATTCTTTACTTTTACTGTTTATCATTACTCACTCACTCCAGATTCTTCCCAAATATATGATCCACATTCCAATCAGTGTAAAATATTAACTTCCTCTTCTTTAGGTATTCTAAAGCTAACTCACAAGTCTGTCCTGACTCCCAAGACTCTGGAGGAGCCATAAAACATCAGAATCTAAACTTAAACATATTCTTTACAAATCCCTTAATTCAATTTACATGTATCTTTAGATTAGCACATTATAGGATCAATAATAACATAATAAAATTCACATTTACCTAGCAATTGCTTTCATATCAAACTTTTCACTTTATGGTGTTTATTATTTTTCTAATCAATTCATTGCCAAACATTGCACAAAGTACCAATTTAATGCAATTTAAAATCACCCCAACCTCATATAAACACATATCTCTCTATAGACTTACAATTCTATACTTTCTTCTTTTCTTATAATGATTTGTACACCATTTTCCAAAGTTCCCAAAATCCATCTTTTGTATACAAAGTCAACCCTGCTCAAACCTTCTGTCTACATGCTTTTACCAATTTCCATACTTAACAAATGTTTCAAAAGAAACCCCAAATGTCTCTAAGTCTGGATTTTCTTTCCAGTACTTTCAGAATCTCTTACTCAAACTATACAACTCACATTTTCCACCATTCCTTTTCATTAGCTCCTCTTGACTTTAATTCATACAATTCCAAACTAGAGTCACATGGCTTATACAGCTATATAAACTACAGATATGATTTCACTTTTCACAATGCGTTTTTCATTCCAAGGTTTTAATATTTAACATTTCTTGATTACAACTGCTAAAATCCTGGAGAAGGAAGTCATTCAAAAAATCCCTTAGCCTAGTTAGAATATTCCCTACCCCCCCCCCTTCTTCAAATAGAGTAAACTGAATAACTTTTATAGAGAGAGACCATCCTAGATTCTTTCTGGGGGGGGGTGGTCTTCTATTCTTCAACCCTTACATGTCCCATAATTTTCTGTAATAACTAACATTATCTGAATCTATATTGATAAACTCCTGAAGCTCTAATGATGCCATATCATTCTGGAAAAAAGATTAATTATTTAGTTTCCCTATACGGGCATTTTGGTAACCACATTATATACTTTAGGATTAACCTGACTCTCTTGTCTTTCTGAAATTTATTTTCCCTATTTTCAAATTAAAATAGCATTTCTTTCTATGATTTCTTTGTTTAACATATTTTGTAATATTTGCTGTTTCTTTAACTTCACAATAAGGTCCTTTTTAACACTTACTTTACTAATTCTTCCTGAAGTAGCTCCGGCAGCACAGAATCAAGGAGAGAATGGGAGAGAGAAGGGAACATAAACAAGGAATTGGGGGGGCCCTTCTCATAATAGTAAAATAACAGGGTGAGTAGTTTGGCCTCAGTCAATTTAACACCAAAATCCATTCCTTTTTAAAATAAAAACAAAACAAAAAAATCCCTCTTGGAAGTGCTCAAGAGGAGGGGGATCAGATTCCTCACAGAAAGCAGGCACAAGGGGAGAGCCAGTGAGGGCATTAGATGCCCAAATAACAAAGAGCAGCAATTTAAATGAGGCAACCCAAGGACAATTTTAGGGGAACTCTTCTCCCCATGTAGCAAATCAATAGAAGAACCCGAACACACAAGTAAACAATCTAAACACATAAAGACAGATGAGGCACAAGCACAGATCACACAAACGCAACAGAATTTTCCAAACTGACAATCTCAACACATATCCACAAGCACAGACCAATAGCAAATTCCTGATGTCTCAGGAATGCCGTGAGGGGAGATTCTCTCTTAAACTAGTAAGAAGGAGCTGGTGGGGAAGGAGGAGGCCAAATTTCATCATCCTGTATAACTTTATTTCTTTTTTCTATTTCCTTTTTATCTTGTACAGCTTTATTGTCTGTTTGGCTTTCTATAGAGAAATCTCTTTTAGGTTGCTCTGTTCCCCCCAAAGCATTTTTTACTATACTAATTATCAAGAAATCTAGTTCTTTAAGATAATCAGGGCATTCTTGTTCATGGCTAGTCATCTGTTCTCCTACTATTTTCCATTTTTTCAGGGGTTAATTCTATATCTCGAAGCCCTGGTGAAACAGTCTGAATTCTTTCTATGAAACTCTTTAAATCTGGAAGATTTATAGTTACTCCTTGCTTCTTTACAGTTTTATATAATTGTTGAGCCCAAACTTCCTGTTCTTGTGGTTTAATTATGGGTAACACATTTCCCATCTTCCTGACCTTTTTCTCGGGGTACTCTCACTACTTCCTGTCTTTCTGTTTAGACAGGGTCCTGGTTCCTATCCTGCCCTATCCCCCATCCCCATCCCTGATGGGGCGCCACTTAAAAAGTCCTTTGACTTTTTCTTTTGGGCAGCCGGGTCCTACCTTCCCAAGGTTTTCGGGTCACCACCGGACATGGCCAGTGTGTTCAATAATGAGAGTTCAACCAGGAGAGATACATAACAGGACACTACATCTCTACATCTCTACATTATCTCTACATCTCTAACTCACATAATTGAGTAAGGGTATATATAAAGCCTAGTCCCCCTGTTATCAGCATTCCTCATCTCCAGGCACTGTGAAAAAGTAATGGGAATGCTACAAAAGGTGTGTATACTGGCTTAAACAGGATGAGGATGAAAGGCAGAGAGATAAGGGCCAAAGCTCCTTCCTGAGAATCTTCAACAAGATAAGGATGAAAGGCAGAGAGCAAACAGAGAGAAGGGCCAGAGCTCCTTCCTGAGTTCAGAGCACTCTGATATGGACATTCCTGTTGTCTCCAGTATCATGACTCTCAGGATGAACTCCTCATGGTCACGTACTCTATTAACCCCTTTTACAAAAGTAATATATTGAATTTTTTATATTTTTATCTTATATATTGAATTTATTGAATCTTTTATCTTTAAATAATAAGCTATATGGATCTGAGATTCATAGTTCAATATATATAAAATCCTTTTCCATGTTCTTTTTATATGAAAATGCTTTTTTATGTCAATTTCGATATTACTATTTTTGTCAGTTTGCAATGTATAAAGTGAAACTTCAGGGTTTTAAAATTTTCTTATTATTAATAATGGGGAGTATTTTTCTTGTATTTGTGAATACTTTACAAATTTTTTGAGAACTGTTTATTTACATCCTTTGACTGAACCTTTTGGGGAATGGCTATTAGTTACACACATGTGTGCATGTGTATGTGTATGTAAATGTATACATGTGTATTTATATATGTGCATAATATATACATATTTAATTTATAAACACGTGTATATACATGAAATAAATACTGATCTTGTTGCTGCTTGGGTTCAATTATCCACCTGTGAAGAATCAAACTTTTGACCCAGGAATAGAAAATAGAGATTTATTAAAAGAAGTCACAACACATAAGAAACTGATAGGAATGTTGAGAAGACTTTAAGGAAAAACCACATGGATTGCTAATATTAGTCTTGGCAGGTCAGCTGGCAGGATCAGCTGAAGTCTGGGAGAGAGAGAGAGAGAGAGAGAGAGAGAGAGAGAGAGAGGCAGGCAGCCGTGAGGCTTGGGTTAATCAGGTCACATAGCAAAAACCATGGCGCAACATGTGGATTAAGGAAGAGCCAAGAAAGCCACATCCTTTGGATGGGAGGCAGAAGAAGCAAGAAAGGTAGTAGGGGTGGCATTTTCTGTTAAATACCCCTCCATTGTAGGCTGGACAGAGGGTGGTACTTAGGAGAGGTCTTTTACACTTTGGAGCAGGTAACTTCCAATGGCAATCTATGTGCTGGTCCTTCCTTTCTCAAGGTACTTGATGTCCAATCTTAACACCTCATTTCCTGTCCTCCAGTGTCCAGGCCAAAATTAGGTGAAGAGAGAAATAGGGGATAAGATACAAACAACAGGATGAAGAGGAGACAGGATACAATCAACAGTGTCCACGGGAGGCAAAATCTCAAGAGCAGGAACCTCTACCCATTTGACAAATTTTGTTTCTGCTAATTCACAATACTCTACATAAATCTGACCTTTGTCAAATTTGTCCCACTTCATTTCTTATCCTTGGTATCCTTTGTCTATGTAAAAATTTTCAAGTTTCATTTATGCAGAATTATTGTTGTTATTTTTTGTAATTGTCTCTATCTTGTTTAAGAAAACCTCTTCCATTCATATCTTTGAGAAGGCTATAATCTGTTTTTCTTCTAATTTTTGTATAGAATGATCTATAATATTAAAGTCATATATCCATTTAGTAGATATTATGGAATATAAGGTATAATATTGATTTAAACCTAATTTCTTTTTTTGTATTTAATTTTAATTTTTTTAGTAAGGCAATGGGGATAAGTGACTTGCCCAAGGTCACATGTCTAAGTAATTATTAAGTATTTGAGATCACATTTGAACTCAGGTTCTCTGACTCCAGGGCTGGTGCTCTATCCACTGCACCACCTAATTGCCGCCTAAACCTAATTTCTGCCAGACTTCTTTTCAGTTTTACCAACAGTTTTTTTTTTTAAATCAATAAGGAGTTTTTTTCCCCTAAATAATTGCTGTTTTCTATTTTTATCGAATACTGCATATTGAATTTCATTGTTTCTGATTCCCTTTTGTTCATTTTGTTTTGTTGATTTACCTCTATTTTTTAACCAATAATAAATGTTTTTGATGATTGTTACTTGATAATATAGTTGGAAGTCTTGGAATACAGGGAATAAACATTTGTTAAATTGGTAGACATTGAACTCAGCACCTTAAAAATATTATCTACTTAACATCCTGATAACCACCATAGGAGGTAGATGCTATTGTTAGATCAATGTTTATAACTGAAGAAACTGAGATAGAGAGAAATTGTCTTTGTCATACAGCCGGAGGCCAGATTCAAATGATCCAACTGGGACACCTGGTTGCCTCCTAACAAAGAAAGATGAGGCTGGAGATAATCTGGGTTCTGCTACTTTTTCCTGGCTTCCTCAGGGATATGAGGTAGTATGTTAAAAAGGTCACTATCATATACATTATAATTATCTGTATGGGTTCTTTTATGTTCCTACTAGATAAGATGGTAGGGCCTGTCTCTGATCTCATCTTTGTGTTTCTCCAAGGCACTTAACAAATGCTTACAGAATTCAAAATTAATTATTTTAGGGATTATTGAATGAAAAGTTTCATGGTCACTAAAAAAACCATAGAGAGGAATAGGTGTGTGTGTGTGTGTGTGTGTGTGTGTGTGTGTGTGTGTGTGTGTGTGTGTTTAGGTCAGGAAATGCACATGATGAAATGCCTCATAGGCAGATGGTGTTGTGAAAGTTTCCAGGAACTAGCTGTCCTGAGAAAAAAATAAAAGAATGATGAAGATGAGCACATAGAAATTATAGGGGTGAGGTAGGGCACTATTGACTAGACATGGTCCTGAACTGGGGCTATGGGGAAGGAGGAGTGATTATATGTTGGTGAGTGGAGGGGACTGATTGTAGTTACTCTCAGGAGAGTGGACTCCCTGCCTTTGGTTCTGGAGCAGAGTGACCTGGCACTTAGGCAGTGGAAGAACAGAGGTCTATGATGGCTGTGGTTTGGGGACTGGGTGACTCTGGGTGGAAAGGAGTACCAGGTTGCTCATAAATCAAAGCATAATCCATTAGAGCACTGACCACTCTTGGTCTTGAATTAGAACGAACCAAGAAGTCAAAGACCCTCAGATAGTGCTCTGAAAGCAAGAACACAAAAATCCTGAAGTCTAAGACATCCTCCACACTCAGGGGCCAGAGCCTAACCTTAACAAAAAGTTAACATTCAAGAAACAGGTATTTGTAAAAAATACAGAAGAAAAAGAACCTGACCATAGATAGTTGTTATGATGCTTGAGAAGATCAGGGTTATGCCCAGAAGAATACAATGATGTCAAAACTTCATCGAAATAAAGTTTCCAAGGGAAATGTAAAATACTCACAAATCTAAAAATAATTTGTTTGTAACCAAGAAAAGCTGAGTATAATTCTGCAAAGGAAAAAAGCCTGTTATTTAATGTATTAAAGGACTGTGAGAAATAAAACCCAGAATAAGAAAAATATATCTTACCCAAAACACCCCAAACAAAAAACAAACAAACCCTCTACAGACTCAGATCTCAGATGAAATTGGGAAAAGTTTTTATATACATTCTTTAGAAGCTTGGAACAGGTGGCGCAGTGGATAGAGCACTGGTCTTGGAGTCAGGAATACCTGGGTTCAAATCCTACCTCAGACACTTAATATTTACCTAGCCGTGTGGCCTTGGGCAAGCCACTTAACCCCATTGCTTTGGGAAAAAAAAGAAGCCTGGAACAGTGAATCTTTTAACCCTACTCCTGACTGTGAAAGTCCCTCATACCAATGTTCATTGGATAGACAGTGGGAGTTATAATCTTTCCAGTCCAACAGAAACATGTTCCTCTTTGATATGTCCTCTCTTCTTGATCATACATCTCTTGTATATTTAATGAACTAGTTGCAAACCTATGGATGTATTGAATAATATTCATATAGCTAGTATAAGCATGCATGGTTACTGGTGTAGCTGCTCTAATCTATGTACTTGAGACTGGTGTTCATCAGCTTTATCTAGCCACTAGAATATTTTTAGACAACACTTCATTACTGTCCTTACTCTCTTGTTTCTTCAAAACTCAAATTCTGCTTTTCCCACAGGACTTTTAGACATTTTTAAGGAAAAGATATTTTTTTCAAACTTTGATTTCCAAATTCTCTCCCTTTTTCTTAAATATAGAACTGAGTCAAATTCAAAAGAATATGAAATCATTACCCTGTTTTTTTTTTAGTTTTTTTTGCAAGGCAATGGGGTTAAGTGGCTTGCCCAAGGCCACACAGATAGGTAATTATTAAATGTCTGAGGACATATTTGAACTCAGGTACTCCTGATTCCAAGGCCAGTGCTCTATCCACTGTGCCACCTAGCTGCCCCTAAAATCATTACCCTGTTTGTAAGTGAAGGTTATGAACAAGCAGTGTTTGAAAGACAAAATCAAATGCGTAACTCATTACTGACTAGAGAAATGTAGGTTAAAACAATTCACATCTATCAAATTGGCTGATATAACAGAAAACTGAAAAATGTTTGAAAGAATATGGAGAAATTGGGACACTAATACAGTATGGGTAGAATTGTGAATTGATCCAACCATTTTGGAAATCATTTTGGAATTATACTCAAAGAGACCCCCCCCCAAAAAAAAAGAAAGAAAGAAAAAACCCAAATTAAAAAAAAACAAGAAAAATAAAGAAAAAGTATCTTTGATCTACATTCAGGCTCTACTAGTTCTTTCTCTGAAGATGGACATAAATCATAATGGACATAAATCATCATAAATCCTTCAAAATTGTCTTGGACTATTGTATTGCTGAGAATAGTTAACAGCTCTTTGGAATTAATCCTAAAGAATTATAAAAGTCTATATGTTTTTTGACCCAGTAATATTGTTATTAGATTTGTTTCCCAAAGTAATCATGGAAAAAAGGAAAAGAATCTATATGTTCTAAAATATAATAACTCTCTTTGTAGTAGCAAAGAACTGGCAATTGAGGGAATGCCTACCAATTGGGAAATGACCGAATGAGTTATTTTAATTGATTGTTACAGAATACTACAATGCAGTAAGAAATGATGAGCAGTTTGATTTAAAAAAAAATATGGAAAGACTTATGATGCAGAGTAAAATGAGCAGAACCAAGAGAATAGTGTATACAGCAACAGCAATATTGTTTGAAGAGTATCTATGAATGATTAAGCTATTATGAATAATATGAACTTTCAAATTAACTCCCAAAGATTTATGTAGACAAATGGTATCCATCTGTAGAAAAAACCCATATAGATATATATTATATATATATAATATAATATATATATATATGTATTTTATTTTTCCAAACATATATCTATATCAAATGTGTACCCTCTCTAATATGGATTTGGGAGGAAACTCAAAACTCAAAATGTAGTAAAATAAATAAAATAAAATAAAATAAATTTTTAAGAAAAAAGAATGAGTGAGTCAAAGGACTAATCATACAAATTATAAATGATATTATCAAAGAAAATGATAATACTGAAATGACATCAAAACTTGTAGGATCAGGGGCAGCTAGGTGGTGTAGTGGATAAAGCACCGGTCCTGGAGTCAGGAATACCTGGGTTCAAATCCGGTCTCAGACACTTAATAATTACCTAGCTGTGTGGCCTTGGGCAAGCCACTTAACCCTGTTTGCCTTGCAAAAAAAAACAAACCCTAAAAAAATCCTTGTAGGATCCACTAGAATAGATGACCTCTTGAAGTTTATTATGTTATATACAAAAAGAGCAGTTGCTATTATGGCAAAAAAAAAAAATAAACAGGAAATAAAGTGTGTAAAAGTGCCTAGTTCTGTGCCTAGTGCATAGTTGGTGTTAATTAAATGCTTATTTTCTCCTATCACTTGGGGTATGGTTGAATAATGATAATATATGAATGTAATATTATTATGCAATAAGAAATTCTGATTAAAAGGATCCAGAGAAACTTGGGGAAAACTTGTACAAAGTGATTAAAAAATAAAATGAGTTGAAACAGGATAATTTACAGTTTGACTACAATAATAGGAAAATAACTTTAAAAGATTTTAAGAGCTCTAAACAATGCAATGACTTTCAAAGGCTGATATTGAAGCAAACTTTTTCACAGAGGTTGGGGGGTGATGTGTGATAAAACTGGAGGTGCAGAGAAAGAAATATGTTTTTTTTCAGACAGACCCAATGTGTTGATTCATTTTGTTTTACTTTTGTTTTATTTGTGCAACAAATAGAGTTTTTTTTGGGGGGGGTGAGTTAGTGAATAGTAATGGAGATTTTTTAAAAAAGAAGAACATGGTAAAACATTTAAAATACTTAGCATAAAATAAAATAAACATAAAACAAAATTCATAGGACAAAAAGAGAATTCAGAAGGAACTTGGAAATTTCATTACATTCAGTTAAAATTAATGGAAACTTAAAAAATGTACATGACAGAACCAAATTTATTTTGTGGTTACTAGTAGATTTGTAATATAAATAAAAAAAGAAAATTTTCTTTAAAATTGCTACTCTATTCATATCAGTTCATAGAACTATGAACTGATCATGAACAAAATCAGATTTTGTATTGAAAGGGACCTTAGAGATTGTCTAGTCAACCCGCCCCCCCCCCCTTATTTTACAGAGAAGGAAGCAGGAGACCTAAGAGATATTAAAAGATTTGACCAAGGTCACATAAAGTAATGATTGTAAGAGCTGGTATTTGAACTCAGGTCTTGGGGCAGCTAGGTGGCGCAGTGGAAAAAGCATCAGCCCTGGAGTCAGGAGTACCTGGATTCAAGTCTGGTTTCAGACACTTAATAATGACCTAGCTGTGTGGCCTTGGGCAAGCCACTTAACCCCATTTGCCTTGCAAAAAAACCTAAAAAAGATATAAAGTTGAACTCGGGTCTTCTGACCCTGATCTAGCTGGTTTTCCACCAGACCATAATGTTCAAGAGAAATGGTAGATGTATGACAGGAAAAGAAAGCTGACCAATCATGGCAAGAGTGGATGATGAAGATGATCCACTGGTCTTAGTATCCATTCCAATATGAAGACACTTCCTCTCAACACATTTTTCATGATAATATTTCTATGGGAGAGTGAGATGAGCGGAGATTCAGATTGCATATATAACATCAAGAGAACTAAAAAGTATTTTATAGATTTTATGACAGTATTGTGGGAAATTTATAGAACATGGCAAAGAATTTCATTGAATGAGAAGGCATACATGGTTGAGTTGAAACCTATACTGTTGGAGGGAGAATCCACACTAAAGAGATCTTAGATATATTAAAATATTGAAGTATTAAGTCAGGAAAGTACTTTATTTAATTCTTCATGCCACTTCCTGAGAGATGAGGGTGAAAGAAGAGATAATGGGGAGAAATTTCTAAGTCCTCAATTTTTCATATGAAGTCATTTATGTCACAGCAGCAAATTAAAAGGCCTCATCACCATACAATAAGTTGACAGGGAACAGAGGGCACTTGTTCTAAAGTGAGATGGCAACAGACCCCTTCAGTATGCACTGCTGGATCCCAGAAGTTAGAACTAGATGTAGTGAAATAAAGTTATAAGGAAGCAGAAGAATAGTTTAACAATTAGAACCATCCAACTGGACTGCCTTGTAAAATGGGGAGTATATTGTTTTCCAAGGAAGAAATCCAAGTAATTAATAAGTACTGCCATTCATAAATAATTAGATCAAAAAAGGGGAAAAGATTTATAAATAAAATTTTTTAAAATAATTTGCCATCCTTAGCAAATAGACTGAGGTGTATTTTGAACATATTGTCCACACCCTCAATTTAAAACAAGTCAAAATAAGAAAAGGCATTGTACTTTCCAAAAAAGGAAAAAGATCTCAGTCAATATAGCACATCTTACACAGTCCCATATATAAAGATGAAAATTACATTGTTATGTGAATCCACCAAAGATACTTTCACACTCTTTCTCAGGGGTCACTGCTTGCTTAACACTTAACAGAGCAAAAAGCCCTTTCCTGACCCAAAAGTAATAAAGAAAAGAAATAGGTTAAAGCTAGATACATAACCGGAGAAACATTTGCATGGTGATATGGAAGCTGATGAGATCAACAGTCAAGATAGTACAACAGAAGAAGAGAAGAGGGACCAGAGTCTTGGGGGGGGGGTCATTCATCGTTTAATTAGTATGATTTGGATCAAGAATCAGCAAAGGAGATTGAGAAGAAGTTATCAGGAAGTTATTAAGACAACCAGGAGAATGCAATGTCATGGAAACCTGCAGAAGAAAGGATATCAGATAAAATCAAATCAATAAGCATTTTAAAAAACTTTAAAATTTTATTTTATTTTTCAATTAGCATTTGCTTTCTCTCAGACACACTCTTATTCCTCATTTAAAAGGAAAAAAAAAGAAAAACAGAATTCTTGTCACAAATTTCCCTAGTCAAACAAAACAAATTGTCCATGACCAGAAATGTCTGTTTCTTGAATCCATCACCTCTCTGTCAGGAGAAGTTTGTCCTAAGTCTTATGGAATCATGATTAGTCATTGCATTGATTGATTATAATTCTTTTTTTTTTTAACAAGGCAATGGGGTTAAGTGGCTTGCCCAAGGTCACACAGCTAGGTAATTATTAAGTGTCTGAGGTCGGGTTTGAACTCAGGTACTCCTGACTCCAGAGCTAATGCTCTATCCACTGTGATACCTGGCTGCCCCAAGAAATTTTTAAAAATTAGCACAACTGATTTATACATTGAGAAAGTCTGAGAACCTGTACAATATGCAACACCTGTGCACCTTCTACCTTCACCAAGGGGTAAGTTTTGGGTGTCTTCTCATATCTCTTCATTCAAATCCTGCTTGATCTTTATGATTTTGTTACATTAACTTTTGATTTTTTAGTGTCATTCTATTTACCTTGTAGACTTTTTTTTAGGTGTTTTTTTTTTTTGCAAGGCAAATGGTTTTAAGTGGCTTGCCCAAGGCCACACAGCTAGGTAATTATTAAGTGTCTGAGACCAGATTTGAACCCAGGTACTCCTGACTCCAAGGCTGGTGCTTTATCCACTACGCCACCTAGCCACCCCTACCTTGTCAATTTTGTAGATATTATTTACCTTGTAGATACTATTTCATTATTATTATTTTCTTTTGCATAGTTATTGTTTTTATTATTTATCTTTTAGTTCAGTTGTTATTAAAGATTTCATCTCCAATTGGGTCTGATTCTTTTGTTTGTGGTCCCTGGCCAATTTTTATTCTCACTGCATTATGGTTTGTAAAGAATATGTTATTTCTTTCTTTTACTCTTTTTATACTTGTTTGCAATTTCTCTTTGCCCTTGTACATGGCCATTTTTGTTGTTGTAATAGTTCTATATGATGCAGAGAAATCTATATATTCCTTTTCTGTCCCAATTAGAAGATACCAAATGTTTTTAAATTCGTTTCTCTAGAAAATTGTTCAGGTCCACATTTTCCCTTTTGTTTATCTTTCTTTCTTTCTTTCTTTCTTTCTTTCTTTCTTTCTTTCTTTCTTTCTTTCTTTCTTTCTTTCTTTCTTTTTGAGAGAAAATAGGAGATTTTATTCACAAATCCTGCAGGATACAGTTACCTCACCTAGCATGAGACACAAGGTAGCATTAGAACATCAAGTAATTTATGGTCTTCAGAAATTCTTTCCCATCCCTTCTGGATTTTCATAGGTTCTCAGAGTTTGAGTTACAATCCATGAGGTCCACCCATCCCATGGCATATCCCTAATATGATTTCCCCTAATCATATGACCCGTGATATGCTGATGAACATCAATCCTCACAGGGGTTGTGTGGAATAATATGCAATTACCTAATTGCACAAACTCAGTTGCATTAGGTCAAGATCTCTAGGTCATGCTTGACCAGTTAAGTACTAGTTTCTTCTAATCTTGGGTTTGTCATCTTTGTTTTCTTTTTTTCCCATTTATTTATTTATTTATTCTTAATTTGTACAGATAATTTTTTTATACATTACTAAAGTATTCTTGTTTAAGAGTAAACATAATACCCCCTCCCCCCCAAATAGACCCACATGAGTGATAAAGGGGAGAGAAAAAATTAAAATAATAATAATAATAATAATAATAATAATAATAATAATAATAATAATAATAATTGTAGGTATGGCCAGGTGGCACAGTGGATGGAACACCGGCCTGGAGCCAGGAGCACCCAAGAGCAAATCCAGCCCCATACACCCAACAATCACCCAGCTGTGCGGCCCCATGCAAGGTACCCCAACCCCATTGCCCTTCAAAATCAAAAACAAAAAGATCTAAAATAAAATAAAATAGTAATAATAATAATAGTAGGGGCGGCCAGGTGGCAGACAGAGCACTGGCCCTTGAGCCAGGAGCACCCAGGTCCAAATCTGGACTCAGACACCCAACAATCACCCAGCTATGCAGCCCCAGGGAGACCACCCAGCCCCATTTGCCCTGCAACACTCCCCCCCAAATAATAATAATAATAACAAATGTGCTTCAGTCTGTATTCCAACACCTCCAGCTCTGTCATGGGTGGATCACATTCTTTATAAGTCCATCACAAAAGTTACTTCCATATTTTTCCACCGTTGCCATTGCTGATTGCAACTCCCTCTTTATTCACTGCTTTATTCACTGTGCCACCTAGCTGCCCCAAGTCAGAGAATTTTGAAGACTATTTTGAAGACTACTTAAAAAATAGTCCAGATAAAAGTGGAGAGGTGAGAGCAGATGCAAGGAATGCCTGTGGAAGTAGAATTGACTACAAATAATTAAATGGAGTAATGGGGCTTGAGGAAATAGGAAGATTAAAAACAACTCCAAAGTTTAAAATCCTTGGTGACTGGTAGGATGCCATCAACAACAATAAGGATATTGGAAGGAGGGACAGATTTTTGGAAAACATAAGTTCAGCTTTAGAATAGAGTTTGAAATGTTGATGGGACATTCCTTGTTTTTGTATTATTTTTTGTATTTTTTTTAGGTTTTTGCAAGGCAAATAGGGTTAAGTGGCTTGCCCAAGGCCACACAGCTAGGTAATTATTAAGTGTCTGAGACCGGATTTGAACCCAGGTACTCCTGACTCCAAGGCTGGTGTTTTATCCACTGCACCACCTAGCTGCCCCTTGATGGGACATTCCAATGGAGATGTCCAGTTAATAATTGGATGTGGAATATTCTTCTTGGAGATGATAATTAAACACCTGGGATCACCAGACAAAGTGAAACTTTAGTAAGTTGTGGGACAACCAGCTGGAGCTGTCTAGAAGGTAACTGAAGATGAGATTATTTCAATATTAACAGCGAAAATTTATATAGTGTTTAAAATTTAGCAAAGCATTTTACATATGATGTCTCATTTGATCCTCACAGAAACCATGTGAGGCAGATGTTGTGGTTTTTGTTATTTCTTTGATTTTACAGATGGAAAAACTGAGGATCAAACAAGGTATTTATAAAGTGCTTGTCCCATAATAGATATTATTATTATTATTATTATTATTATTATTATTATTATTATTATTATTATATTATTATTATTCCACCAAAAGGGAAAGGAGGATTTGCTAGATAGTCATACCTCTTCTAAACTCAACACAAATAAAAAGGGAATTTTAGTTTGCTTTATTCTCTACTCCTCATCTTTTCCTCTAGCTTCTGCTCAGTCATAAAAGTCAGAAGCCTTGAGTGCAGAATGCTTGGTCTTAGAATGTCTTCCCTTTTCTTCCATAAACTCCACAGTTATTTTATTTCTGCCATTCAGGGCTGCCAGCTGTCATTTCTGAAGTTAACAGACAGCCCTAGGCATCCTCCTGTCTCTGCTGCAGCTTCTAGTTGGCCATTCCTGGGGTCACCAGGTTACCCTCTCTCTCTGGAGGGACCTTGGGAATGTGTAGGCTTCCCCTCCAGGAAGAAAAGAGGCTGTCTCAATAGCCTTTCCTTCTGTCTAGGTCTCTCAGCTATTTTTCTCTCTCTAAATCTGTATTTGCTCTCCCTTTAAAGACTTGAGTCTCTAATTGAACTCAGATGTGCAAGCAACCATTTCCAAATGCCATGATTCAATCAATAATGAGTGTCAGTGGACAAACAGAACCCAGAGCATGTCCTCCTTATTCTCACAAAAGATACCTCAGAGAAGTTCCATCAATCAAACTTTATAATCATTCTTTATGTCTAAAAACATTTCTTTTTCCCTACCTACTTTCCTTCCACTCCCAAATAAACAATAAAAAATGGAAAATAAAATTATCTTAATAAATATACACAGTCTATTGGTCATATACAAATTGAACATTTAAAAAAGAAGGTTTACTTTGCAATAGCAATGCAGTAAGTATACAACAAGGATACAGTGACACATATTTTCTCTGAACCCAATCCCCTTCATCTCCATTTGGAAACTGTGTCTGGTCAGAAAATCAAATTATGATACTTGGGTGATCTCAGATACCCACCAAATCTGAAAGATCCCAATTACATGTGATCCACTCTCCCTACACATGTAAGATTCACATCACTATTGGGTGAGGAGGAGAATATTATGCTGCTTAATGGATACTGGTACCTCCAACTCTGTCCTGACCCAACCACTCCACAAACTTAAGAGGTAAAACTTAGGTCACCTTGGATGTGGTTGGATTAGTGGGAAGCCCTTAAAGTTCCCCAAGTTATGCCATCAGTGAATAATTGTAGAACCCCTTTCCTTGGAACATTCTTTTCTACTGGTCTCAACTCCCATGAACCTTGTGGAAAGAGCTTTGTTATACAAACTTGAGGCAACTATTTAGTGCTCCCCAAATAGAACCCTTCTTTTGGAAATTCCTGACCAATTCCTGTGGCTCTCCTCCTTCTCCTCTTGGGGCAATCCCCAGAACTGATCTAGAAATCTGAGGACTTATATTCCACCCTCCTTCCCAGGATCCCCAAAACTCTGTGTGGGGAATAGTTCCTCTGAGGTGGGTCTCTCTCTCTCTCTCTCTCTCTCTCTCTTTTAGTTTTTGCAAGGCAATGGGGTTAAGTGACTTGCCCAAGGCCACACAGCTAGGTAATTATTAAGTGTCTAAGGCTGGATTTGAACTCAGGTAGTCCTGACTCCAAGGCCAATGCTCTATCTATTGCGCCACCTAGCCACCCCATGAGGTGGGTCTCTTGAGGAATGTATCTTCTGTTAGAAATAGCCATCAAGGGGTGAAGGAAAGCCTTGCTGGATAGGTGGCTTGCCTACCAAGGAAGAAAGGTAAATTCCAACTCTGTTGAATCTTGTGATTTCCTCTGGTCTGAAAAATCACTGGACCTGACTTTTTTTGGGAAACTGAATTTGGAATAGGAATTCTTCTGATGCCAGAAAGAAGAGGAACTACCAGACTTGCTCTTTTTGAGTAGTTAAAAGAGTCACATAGTTCTGAAGAATTCATCTAAGTCAGCTCATATTTGGACAAGAATGGCTCCAACATTTCAAAGAATTTGCGAGAACTGAAGATCATCTCTGGATTTTTGAGATTCAAAGAACACCAACTATCTCCCTGCTCCAACAATCCCTAAAGGCTTCTCTCTTCATTGAAATCCAGTGAGAAATTGCATTTCAGTGACTTCTGTCTGAGAACTGACCCTTTTCTCCCCCCACCAAATCATCCAGGTAATTTTTTTCCCATTATAAAAACCCATCGGAAGAATACTGTGGTGATAGGTACTCACAGATATACCAAGACAACCCAGGTTCAGGAATTCTGAGACCCAGAAGAAGGCCAATAGTATTTAACTTAAAAACCTCAAAGATCCAAACAGTTCCAATAATCACAGAATATGGAAGTCAGTGCAAGAACCCAAGGGATTAAAGTCAAGACCCTTCTTGGCTAGTCAACCCACCCAGAAGCAATACGTTAGGGGACATAATAGGACCCTAACACAAAACCTCAATTCAGAAATTAAATCTGGAGAAATAGATACATCAAAGATGAAAACAACAACCAGTATCAAACCTAAAAATTTCCCAGAAGAAGGAAGCAATTCTACAGTAAAGGAAGAAATGGATTTTCCTCAAGGACTTCGGGCATTCCTAGAAGAAATGAAGCAAGACATAAAGAATGAAATCAAAGATCTAGAAGAAAGAATTGGAAGTACAATAAACAACTTAAAAGAGAAAGTGGTAGACATCAATGAAGAAATTGAGTCAATGAAAAGAAGAATAGGTCAAATAGAATTCAATGACTCCAGGAGACAGCAAGAAATAGTAGAACAATGTGAAAAAATTGAAAAACTTGAAGAAGAAAATGTGAAATATCTGGTATCTAAAACCACTGACTTGGAGAATTGGTCACGAAGAGATAATATAAAAATAATTGGTCTCCCTGAAAATATTGATATAATCAAAAGCTTGGATACTATATTTCAAGAAATAATAAGTGAGAACTGCCCACTTTTGTTAGGACCAGAAGGTAGAATAGACATAGAAAGAATTCATAGGTCACCTCCTCTAATAAATCCCCATATAAAGACATCTAGGAATGTCATAGCAAAACTTATGGATCCCCTTGTCAAAGAGAAAATATTACAAGAATCCAAAAGCAAGCAGTTCAAATATCAAGGAGTGACAGTCAGGATCACACAAGACTTTGCAGCTTCCATTATAAATGAGAGGAAATTTTGGAATAAAATATTTAGAAAGGCAAAAGACATAGGCTTAAAGCCAAGAATAAAATACCCTGAAAAACTGGGTATAATGATATATGGGAAAAAATGGACATTTAATACAGTAGAAGATTTTGAAGATTTTTTGATGGAAAGACCAGATCTGAGTAGGAAATTTGGAATAGAATCAGAAGAGGTCAGTGAAATCTAGAAAGGTAAATTTATTGGAAAAAATTAGGATTTGTGTGATATAATGGTAGCATTTTAAATGGGTGAGCGGGAAGTTTCTTAACATTTTTGAAAATAATTATGGTGGAGTATGTTTTAAATTCATGGGTAATAATGGAAATATTTCTTGTTTCCAAAGGGGGGGGAAATTAAATTTAACTAGAATCTGGGTTATTTTAGATAGCTTGAGACAATTGGAAAATGCATGAATTAAATAATGTGTGAATATAATGGAATATTTCACCACAGAAATGGGTTGAGAGGTCTTAGAATCCTGGGTCTGAACTGATGCATAATAAAATAAGCAAAA